>NC_042616.1:257057745-257373396 GCF_901001135.1 Rhinatrema bivittatum | reverse complement strand
GTGGAACCACCAGAGGTGACAGTAGTGAGTTGATATGCCCGGCAGGGCTGAAGTCCCTCTGATACTGGAACCACGGTCTCTGAGTTGTTGAGCTGTAAGGAGAGATGATAGATAATGAGTAGACAAAGTATGCTGGGATAACCAATGATAGATGATACACTCACAATAGTAGATCACTGTAGTGTCTTCTATATGCAACAGAGTCTTCAGTATTCAGGCCGCAGGCAAGTACTGGTTCTTGTAAGCAGTCTGAAATAGAACTCACAATAACTGTGTATGGGATGGCTTCTGGAATAGAAGAGAGGCTAGGAGAGATTTAGGAACGTAGGCCCTCATGGAGCGAGTACCGGTTCCTATCTGTTAATCTGTAATAATAATCCATAAGATATAGGTATGCGATATCTTCTGAGGAAGAAGAGAGTATGAGAAAGGAATTAGGAACATAGGCCCTCGTGGAGTGAGTACCGATTCCTATCCATAATGGTAACTCATGATCTCTGTACCTGCGATAACGTCTTAGACTGAAGGGAGCCTTAGCGATTAGGAACAAGGGTCCTCGTGGAGCGAGTACCAGTTCCTGTCTATAATGGGACTCACTGTGTTCACGTCTGCGATCGCCTCTAGGCAGTAGGAGTCTTCTGAGTCTTTGGGAATGTAGGCCCTCGAGGAGCGAGTACCGGATCCCATCCAACAATCTGAAATCAAGAATAGAGAAAGCGGAGCCCCCAAGGAGCGAGTACTCCTGGTAAGTTTGAAAAGGCCGAGCAGTGGAGAATAATTCCCCTTGCTGACTCAGAGCGTAGTTGCAAGCAGCGTGGACTGCCGAAGCAAGTCTCCTTGGCGTTCCTTGCTAATTCATTTGTAGTTAGCAAACAAAGACCTTTTAAGTTGAAAATGGATGACGTCAGTACGAGGGGACGCCCCCAAGGTTCGCGCCCTTGCTGGTACAAAGTCTGGAGCGCACGCGCCCTTACGTCATCAGGAACATGGCGGATCTGTAGCATCAAGCCAGCCCGGGGATACCGGGACCAAGAGGCGGAGAGAAGCCGCGGCTGCATCTGTCCATCTGAGCTGAAGGGAGTCGCCACAAAAGGTAGAGAGGGTGGAGCGAGGGTGAGAATAGGCATGAACGCAACAGATTTTGATCTTTAGAACACTTTCCATTATTTTTCCTGGCACTGAAGTCAGGCTAACTTGTCTGTAGTTTCCCGGATCGCCCCTGGAGCCTTTTTTTAAATATTGGGGTTACATTAGCCACCCTCCAATCTTCAAGTACAATGGATGATTTTAATAATAGGTTAGAAATTTTTACTAATAAATCTGAAATTTCATTTTTAGTTCCTTCAGAACCCTGGGGTGTATACCATCTGGTTCAGGTGATTTATTACTCTTCAGTTTGTCAATCAGGCCTATCACATCTTCTAGGTTTACTGTGATTTGGTTCAGTACATCTGAATCATTACCCATGAAAAAGTTCTCTGGAATGGGTACCTCCCCAACATCCTCTTCAGTAAACACCGAAGCAAAGAAATCATTTAATCTTTCCGCGATGGCCTTATCTTCTCTAAGTACCCCTTTAACCCCTCGATCATGTAACGGTCCAACTGATTCCCTCTCAAGCTTTTTGCTTTGGATAAAATTTAAAAAGTTTTTACTATGAGTTTTTGCCTCTACAGCCAATTTCTTTTCAAAT
This sequence comes from Rhinatrema bivittatum, assembly GCF_901001135.1. Classification (NCBI taxonomy): domain Eukaryota; kingdom Metazoa; phylum Chordata; class Amphibia; order Gymnophiona; family Rhinatrematidae; genus Rhinatrema; species Rhinatrema bivittatum. The sequence continues at coordinate 257,371,703 of NC_042616.1, read as the reverse complement.
TCTCTCTTAGCCTGTCTTATCAATGTCTTACATTTAAATTGCCAACACTTATGCTTTATCCTATTTTCTTCTGTTGGTTCCTTCTTCCAATTTTTGAATGAAGATCTTTTGACTAAAATAGCCTCTTTCACCTCACCTTTAAACCATGCTGATAATCTTTTTGCCTTTCTTCCACCTTTCTTAATGTGTGGAATACATCCGTTCTGTGCCTCTAGGATGGTTTGTTTTTTTTTTTAACAATGTCCACGTATCTTGCACACTTTTTACCTTTGTAGCTGCTCCTTTCCGTTTTTTTCTAACTATTTTTCTCATTTTCTCAAAGTTTCCCTTTTGAAAGTTTAGCACTAGAGCCGTGGATTTGCTTACTGTCCCCCTTCCAGTCATTAATTCAAATTTGATCATATTATGATCACTATTGCCAAGTAGCCCCACCACCGTTACCTCTCTCACCAAATCTTGTGCTCCACTGAGAATTAGATCTAAAATTGCACCCTCGCTCGTCGGTTCCTGAACGAATTGCTCCATAAAAACTGTCATTTATTCCATCCAGGAACTTTATCTATCTAGCATGTCCTGATGTTACATTTACCCAGTCAATATTGGGGTAATTGAAATCTGGTACGAGTCCAAAATGAGAAGAAGCAAAACCTTGCACGTAAGCAAGTCACACAATACACTGGTGCAGGATAAGTGTTCAACCACCATTAAATTCTTTGGTGTATTTTTATTAAAGTGTCAAATATCAAGCATAAGAGTATTCATACAGGCAACTCCATGAATTCAGAAAACAGAATTTTAAACCGGTCCCCCGACACGGTCCCGTGTTTCGCCAGGCTGCGTCGGGGGGGACCATCGGTATATTCAAAATCTCTAAAGTACTATCCGGAGTGTGATGGTCCCCCCCGACGCAGCCTGGTGAAACACGGGACCGTGTCGGGGGACCGGTTTAAAATTCTGTTTTCTGAATTCATGGAGTTGCCTGTATGAATACTCTTATGCTTGATATTTGACACTTTAATAAAAATACACCAAAGAATTTAATGGTGGTTGAACACTTATCCTGCACCAGTGTATTGTGTGGTAATTGAAATCTCCCATTATTACTGCACTACCAATTTGGTTAGCTTCCCTAATTACTCTTAGCATTTCACTGTCCGTCTCACCATCTTGGCCAGGTGGACAGTAGTATATTTATATCACTATACCCTTCCCCAATACACAAGGGATTTCTACCCATAAAGATTTGATTGTGCATTTAGTCTCATGCAGGATCTTTATCCTGTTGGACTCTATGCCATCCCGGACATAAAGTGCCACATCGCCTCCCAGATGATCCTCTCTGTCATTGTCATATAATTTGTACCCCGGTATAGCACTGTCCCATTAGTTATTCTCCTTCCACCATGTCTCTGAGATGCCAATTAAGTCGATGTCATCATTCAATGCTATACATTCTAGTTCTCCCATCTTACTTCTTAAACTTCTGGCATTAGCATACAAACAATTCAAAGTGTGTTTTTTGTTTGTGTTTTCATTCTGCTTTTTTATTGATAGGGATAAATTGGACTCTTTTAGCTCAGGTGAGTTTTTAATTGCAGGCATTTGGATTACTTTTCTTATTATTGGAACCTCACTGTTGGGATGTTCTAATTCTAATGCGTCATTAGTATCCTTTGAAGATATCTCCCTCTGAACCATGCACTGCTGAGCGACTGTCGGCTTTCCCCTTTGTTCTAGTTTAAAAGCTGCTCTGTGTCCTTTCTAAAGGTTAGCACCAGCAGCCTGGTTCCACCCTGGTTAAGGTGGAGCCCATCCCTTTGGAAAAGACTCCCCCTTCCCCAAAAGGTTCCCCAGTTCCATACAAAACTGAATCTCTCTTCCTTGCACCATCATCTCATCCACGGTCGCTGGGGACCTGCGCGTGGAACAGGGAGCATTTCTGAGACTGCTACCCTGGAGGATCTGGATTTCACTTTCTACCTAAGAGCCTAAATTTGTCTTCCAGACTCTCCCTCCCACATTTTCCTATGTTGTTGGTGCCCTCATGTACCATGACAGCCGGCTCCTCCCCAGCACTGTCTAATATCCTATCTAGGTGACATGTGAGGTCCACCACCTTCGCACCAGGAAGGCATTTTACCAGATGATCCTCATGCCCACCGCCATCTGGCTGTCTACATTCCTAATAATCAAATCACCAACTATGACGGCCAACCTAATCCTTCCTTCCTGGGCAGTAGCCCTGGGAGACACATCCTCAGTGCAAGAGGACAATGGAGCTTCTGGAGAGCAGGACCTTGCTACAGGATCCTTTCCTGCTGCACTAGGTTAATGGTCTCTGATCATGAGACCTTCTTCCTCCAAGGCAGCACCAGGGCTGCCAGTCTGAAATTGGGACTTGTCTACTATGTCCCTGAAGGTCTCATCTATATACCTCTGTCTGCCTCAGCTCCTCCAGATCTTCCACTCTAGTCTCCAGAGATCAGACTCATTCTCTGAGAGACAGAAGCTTTCTGCTTCGGATGCACATGTACACTTCTCACCGGTGGGTAAAAATGTATACATGTGACACTCGATGCAAAAGACTGGGAGGCCCCCCTCTTACTGCTGGACTGCTGCCTTCCCTAAGGCTAAGGTATATGGGAAAGATTATCAGGAGCTCTTGGAGACTCAATACAATAATATGTTGAAGACTCAGTTAAACTAAGGGCTTAAAAGACCACATTCTCGCACTTTTTTTTTAGCAGTAATCATTATTTGCCTGTGCTAGAGTTTGCATACCCTGCCTATAACACAGGATTTCTTACAGGAAGTGCCCTGGAAAACCTTTGATGGAGAGAGGGGTCCTATGGCCTCTTTCCTACCAGTGGGATTGCATGTGACAATCCAAACCTTCATAAATATTCACATTGGATGATATAATTATTTTCTTATAAGCCACTGAAAACATTAATTTACAGCTTCTTAGTATTTAAATTTTGGGCTCAGTGTGTGTCTGATGTTATTTAATTTTAACTTTCCAGGTCTTATAGGATTTAGCTTTAGATTTTCTAGTTTTATAGTATTTAAAAAAGGTCTTTGCTAAAATAGATACATAACGTGCTGTATTCATAATGTATATTTTAAAAAATCACACCTGAAAAAAGCATTCTTGTCAAACCTTCAAGTGAACACAATTTCTGTCTGCCTTCTGAAAGTTTTGGTATTGAAGAAGCATTTTGCAATTGCTTGGCCTCAGCTTCCCCATTTCACAACTGATGCCGTGCAGGAGTTAACTAGGAATAAAAAAGATGACATACTCTATCTCCTTTCTGGATCTCCAATCTCTCTGTTCCCTTTCTCGCCTTGTCAATGCCCTGCACATATCTTGAGCCATCTTTTAGACTTTTGTTTGCCCATCTTTTCCTCACCTTTCTCTGTTCCGTTCCTTCTATAACTTCCTCTCAGCCACATATCTTCCTGTCTCTCCATCACCTTCCCTCAGGGTTATCCTTCCTTTCGCTCCACATGGTCACCTTTCAGTTTCTTCTTTTCTCCTCCTTCAGGTTAATCTGTTCCCCATCCATCTATCAGGTTCCTCTTACCTACAAGTTCCTATCCTTGCCACTCCAGGCTCTGTTCCTCCTCATCCATCCTTCATATTTCTGTCCTTAACATTCCCACTTTCAGGTTTTTCTTTTTCCCTGTCCTTCCCCCTAGTTTCCCCTCAGGTTCCTTTCCACTCTCTGTCCTCTACTAGATTCCATACCTGTTATGTGTTTCTCTTAGGCTATGACAGCGAGAGTGGTGACAGGAGGATGGCATCATGAGTACAAAGTGAATATGTACCCCCAGTCCTTATAGTTGATCCTGCCCTTTCACTACATCTCTTTTCCAACAGGAAGCACAAAGACAGGAGAGGAGCATACACAAGACTGGAGCAGACATGTATTAGGGTTCATTGCAACTTCAGGTGCAAACGTTTCCAAGCACTGAACTTTAAAATCTATTTTGTGAAACTGCGAGCAATATTCTTGTCAAGCTCATGTCATAAGAACATAAGAAGTGCCATGGCAGATCCATAAGTCTCCCTGGGTAATAACTGTTAATGGCCCTCTCTGGTATGTTGGAGGTCTGCAGACTCCTTCCGCAGACTGCCATCCTCACTCCTGGGTCCAGGTCTCCTTGGGATGCTGCCAGCTTTTCCTTTCTCCTGACTGCATGGCGGGATGCCGCTGCCTTCCTGATGTGCTTCCCTAGGTACCCGTGCACATGTTAGCACATTGTTTAAAGGGCCAGTGGCAGGAAATCCCCCATGGCACCCATTGATGACTTCTAAGGCTTAGGCCTATTTAAGGTTCTTCTGCACAATCCTTCTAGCTTTGGCTACAGGTCTCCCTACAGCCTGTGTAGTGTGAGTTGCCTCAGCATTCCCAAGTTCCTGCGTCTTGTCTTCAGTTTCTGGGTCTTGTCTTGTTTCTATCTTCCGTGGTCTTTGTCTTCAACTCCTACATCAATGGTGTTTGTCTTCGTCTTCAGTTCCACTTCAGTTCTTGTGGTCAGTTCTTCAGTTATCTTGTGTTCCACGTCTTCTCGTCTGCTCGCCTGTGCTGCTCCTCGCCTCTTTGCCTCCCTGCCTGCTATTCTGCCCTGCCTTTTCTTGGATGGATACTTGATATTGATCTCGGCTTGCCTACTGGAGCTTCCTTGAACGTCACCTGCCTTTGACCTGAGCTTGCCTTCATGTTCACCTGCACACATCGCCTCCTCTATTGATCTCCTGACCAGAAGCCCCCACCTAAGACCTGCTGGCCCTGGTACCCAAAGGCTCAATCCAATGGGAACGTGAGCTGGTCAAGGCAAAGCTCCAGCTGGGCCTCTGACTCATCTGATTCTGCCAGCCTATGGTGGGGACCTGCAGGGCTCCACTCTGCAGCTTACATCAAATCCACCTCAGTCCACATCCGCAACACTCTCCTCTAGAAATTTGTCCAATCTTTTAAAATTCCAGCCATACTACAAATCTTGACCACATCGTCCAACAACAAATTCTACATCTTTATTGTACATTGACTAAAGGAATGCTTTCTTAAACTTGTTTTAAATCTTCTACCCGTTATTTCCTTTCTTACTGAATGTTCTTACCGTATGTTTAATATCTTTTAGTCCTATAATTATTCAAAAGGATAAATAACTGCTCCCTATTAACTTGTTCAATAACACTCATAATTTAATAACTCTCTCAGTCATCACTTTTTCAATCTGAACCTGTTAAGCTTTTCTTAATAAGAGATTTGCTCTGTACCCTTTATCATGTTTGTTGTCCTCCTTACCTTTTATAGTTTTCTTATATGTTATTTTTTTTCAAATAAGAATCCAAACTTTGCTGCTTCTCCTCAGAGAAGATTAGACCCTCAGAAAAAGACAAAATCTGGCAGTAAATCATTACTAAGTAAATACTACTGAAGAGACTAGAACTGTCCCTGAAGCTAGTTAATGCTAGCATGATATGAGAGGCTGACCCAAAGAAAAGTTAGCCCACAACTGAAGCCCTGCACTGTAGAGGAACTTATACCCATTTCTCTATTAGTGCTGGAAACATTAGCACCAGAGCAAATCAGAAGAATTGCAGGTCATGAGACCCTGGAAATGGCAACTGTGGAAGATCAGAGAAATTGGTTCAAAATTATATCATACAGCTTTTTTTTTTTTTTAAATGTGGTCATGTAATGAGAAGCATGACTTATCTGAGTTATAACCACATTTGTAACCATTATCCCCACTGTTCGGGAAATGTGGTGGGGAAAGGATAAGGAGTGGTAGTAATGCAAACAGATGAAGTCTAAGATACTTAGTAATGTCATTGATCCAACATGGGGATTGCCAAATATTCTAGATGGCTCCCCAGATGTGAATTATTATATTTCAGGAGAGAAGGCAACTGAATCCTCACTTTCCAATGAACTAGGTAGTCACGAGGAGCAGAAGAAGCAGTGACTTTCCAGCTAACAGCAGTGAATGTGAATGAAATCAGAGGTGTACAAAAATGTACATCCTCAGGATGTACATTTTTTTTTTTTAGATTGTATAGATCAAAACTGACTTTATTTAGAAGAAATATTATTAGTGGTGATGAATATTACAATATTTATCATAGTTCTATTTATAAAATGTTAAATTATATAACAGTTCTGCATATTAACTTACATGAACATAAGAAGTGCCATGCTGGATCAGACCCGTTCCTGACAATGGTCAATTTGGATCACAAAGAGCAGATCCATTTCTTGTTGCCCACTCCCACTGATAAGTGGTGTCTTTCCCCAAGTCTGCCTGGCTAATAATTATTTCCAGGAACGTATCCAAACTCTTTTTAAACTCTGCTATGCTAGATGCCATGACCACATCTTCCGGCAACAAGTTCCATAGCTTAATTGTGCATTGAGTGAAATAAACACTTGCAGACTGTAAATTTAAATAGCTGTTATTGTAGAAGGGTTCACTCTATGTCCTCCTCATCTTCTGGTTTACTGATGATGATATAGTCACAGATAAAGCCTGCACCAGACCTGGATGGAGATAACTTCAATTTTGAGTATGAGATGGATGCTGTCAAAAAGTACATCTTTGATCCAACATGGGAGTCAACAAATATTCTAGATGGCTCCCCAGATGTGCATTTTTGGAACTAGCATTGACTGGTATCATACAGTATATACTTTCTTCGAATACAGTTGCTGAATTCAGTATGCATTGTCTTGGGTAAATCTTGCACAAAAATCGCACTTTAAGAGCAATTGAAGGGTCACCTCTTTCTGCCTTGCAATCTCATAGGCAGTGCCCAAGATGCCCTGTATGGCAATCCATACAATGTCTTTGTTCTTGTTGTCCATCTCCTAGATGCAAAATTCTGCCACTTCAGGGAATTGGCTCACTGGTTCCATAATGTCTTTGGCAGACATAAACTTGTAGATGGTTCTGAATATTTTATTTATAAGTCTGGCATCATGTGTTACAGTCTGAACAAACAGTTCTGCCTTCCTATAATTATCAATGGGGTTTCTGGTTATAGGTCAATGTAGACTTCCATTTGTCCCAACATTACCTCCTCCAGGTTTGCAGGCAGAAGAATCAGAACACGAGGTAGTCTGCATCATCCTTATTAGAGTGAGGAAAGTCTCAAAAACATGAAATTTCTACTATGTTCTCTCACTCTAGCTTGATGGACTCTATAACAGGGTGTGATATTGCCCCTAATTTAACTAATTCCCTCCCAAACCTTCTCCCCGATCCCACCCCTGCTAAAAAAAATTTGCATTCGCGCTGTGCACTACAGTGTTTTTCGCATGCGTTATGGCATTAATGCACTCATTAATGCGTTATCGCTTGCGTTAACACATTAATGCGTTAACGCATTACTTTTTGATGAATGATGCGGTAAGTTTGCCAAATAAGTTAGCCTGCTAGTGAGTTAGCCAGATAAACTTGTCCAGCTAATTCAAAGTTATCCATACATATTCAGTGGCATAACCTCTACCTGTTATACTTCTCCCCAACCTAAACATGCCCCAGGAGTGCCTCCTCCAAATATGATGGTGGAACAAAGTATATACTTTTAGCCAAATTGAGAGAGTAAAACTAAATGCATTCATTACAAATTTTTTTCTTTATTTGAACAACTTATATACCAATTTATACCAACAGTCAAATACAAATCAACTTATATTTATATATCAAATGTTTATGGAACAAAATATAAAGAATTTAATGAAAATGAATAAAAAATATTCACATACAACATACATACCAGATTACTCACTCACATGCACATATAATGTATAAAAACAAGAATTACAAAAAATAAAATCTGAGTATATGCAGCTTTACAATGGCACTAAAAATCTGCAAGCTTTCTCTTGTATGTAAACCATTCTTCAAAGGGCAACCACATTTTTTAATCCAAGATTTTCTTTTATATGAAAATCTACATTTTGGATTCAAAATCTTGGGGATTTCTTCTTATATGAAGATTTACATCTTGGATTAAAAATTTGGTTGCCCTTTGAAGAATACTCAGATTTTATTTTTTGTAATTATTGTTTTTATATATTGTTGAGTGTGTGTGTGTGTATGTGAGTGAGTACTCTGGTATGTATGTTGTATGTGAATATTTTTTATTCATTTTCATGATATACTTTATATTTTGTTGCATAAATATTTGAGGCTGGATTTTAAAAGGCCCATGCGCGCAAACCCCAGTATGTGCACAAATGTCGAGCCTCTCCGAAGGGGCGGGGCAGGCCAAGACAGTACCATTCTACACTGTCCCGGGTAAGAGCGCGCCGGCAGCTGGCCAGAGCACGCACACTACTTCAGCTCCAGAGGAGCAGTAAGTAATAAAACCCCCCAAAAAATTTGTAGATAGAAGAGTTTAGGGGGTGGGGAGGAGATGGGAAGAGGGAGGAAGTTTAGGTAGGGGGGTAGGGAAGTTCCCTTCTGGGAGGGAACTGGAGGAGCCCCAGTTGTATCGCCATGCATATTAGTGTAAAATTCACCACCCCTGTGCATGCCACCCGCACATGCGCATGTGGATTTTAAAATGCAGCATGTATGTGAGCGTGGCCAATAGATTTTATAACATGCGCGGGCCGGGGAGTGCATGTTATAAAATTGGCGCGTCCATGTGCGTGTGCTGGAAACCACGTGCACATGGATGCGTGTGCGCTCCTTTAAAATCTACCCCTTGATCCCTTGATATATGCTCCGTCCCTCAATCATTTAAATAACTCCCATCATTTGAACACCTAAGACAATTTGCAATTAACCTTACCTACTACCTTACCTCTTAACCTATATGTAACAACAACTCTTTTGTATTTATATCAACATTAACACATGTATGAACATCGCTGTGATAGTAAATTGTTAATATGTAATAAATATTGTATACGTTTTCAACAAACAATCAAACCCCAAAACCTTTCCTTCCAGATGATTTTTTGCTGTGCTGATTGTTGTAACCAAGATTATTTCATGAGCAATGTAAACCGTTCTGATGGCGAAACCGAATGACGGTATACAAAACACATTAAATAAAATAAATAAAATATAAAAATATAAATTGATTTGTATTTGACTGTTGGCATAAATTGGTATAGAAGTTATTCAAATAAATAAAAACACATTTTTAATGAATGTGTTTAGGTTTACTTAAAATTGATTATATACTTACTCTTATTGTTTGATGAGATAGATCTTATAACATGGGGAAGAAAGACATTGCGCTCATGAACTGCCCAGTACCCCCCAATAAAGACTCAACATCTTGTTGAGTTTAAAATAGGCCGCAGTTTAATAATCAACTAACCCGAGCCCTTACATCAACTTTAACAATAAGCACCCCTCCTCCAAAACCCCTCCTCCCCCCACCCTTCCATTGACCTCCACCACCTTAAGCCCCAATGGTGGAGTTACCCTCCCCCTTTTCCACCTGCTCCACCTCGTACCAGCGAGAGCAAGCTCTACCGTGAACCTTAGCTCCACAGTTCTCCGGTCCTCCCATGTAGCAGCCCCCCCCCCCCCAACTACACAGGGCACTCCCCCTCCTCCACCAACCAACTCCCCCACCCCATCATTACAACAATGGGCTTGGGTTTACCGTCACAAACAAGCCGGGTATCGGTTTGTTCCCCCACTGTGGCCCTTACTGCTTGCTACCTATCTCCTTCTCTAAACCCTCCTCCAGTGCTTTATTAAAGAGATCCATCCTATCTCCGAGAGATGTACTCCATCCCCGCTAAATAAGCCTGCTTCCACTTCCCATGTCCATGGATGTCGTACCCAAAAGCCTCCCTCCCAACCCATCCACTTCCCCATCTGTCTGTTTAGTTTCTTGACACCTGTGTTCCAAATCGTGTCCTCTTTGTTTTTCAAACGGATAATAATATCTGACCACCCTATCTTCACTTGAGGCCACCTGACCATGATCTGCGCCAAGTCCTTCTTGATGCAGGTCAACAGGGTTCGACACGTTCTGGATCCTACGTCATTACCCCCCTAAGTGAATAAACAGAATATCTGGGGTACCCCACATTTCAATCCCACTGCATGCCTTGTCGGCTAAACCAGGCCAACTGCCATCCCAATCTCTTCAGTTCCAAGTCCTCCCCATATGGGCGTTTCAAGGCTCTTCTTTGGGCTCTATGTATAAACGAATGGCCCACAATCCAGGCACATCCATTCCCGCACCTCCGCCCCAAACGTTCTGAAATGAAAAACATAGGCATTAGTGAAATCATTCCTCCTTACCCATCCCTGCCCCTTCTTCGATTCAGTCTCCCTCCCCCATTCAAATGTATTCCCGAAATGCCCTGGATTTCTGTCTCCTAATGTTTTTAATTCCTTCGTCAGTCAGTCCAGCCTCCGCTGCTGATGTTGCCACCCCAGTCCTGAAAGAATGTGAGCTGTACCGTTGAACATCCCTGCCGTCCAAACTAACTACTCTGTGTAACACCTGCGCAAATTGGTATCTGGTCAGCACTGAACCATCTGCATGTACCAAGAAAGAACCGTTGACCGCCGGCCGAATCCAGGAATACGATAATGCTGTGTATACTGGGAAGACCATGGCGTCCGCAGCTGGTAATAATGTGATAAAAATACCTTTCCCCAACTGGTCCATTTTGGATTTTGGGAGGAAACGCTGTACTGACTGTTCTTTAATCCGAACGCAATCCTGCATAATTCCTTTCTCTCTTGTACACCTGCTGGACTGAGCTATTAGTTCACTGACTCGCATGGCTCCAAAGAAGGCCCACGAAAAAAACAATCGAAATAACACAACCTCGAACCCTGACCAACAGACCTGCTTTAAAGTACTGCAAACTAATGCAAATCATGATATCTGATGGGCAGCATGTGGTCGCTGTGTCTGCCAACTCTTTTCTGCCATCTCCCCAACACCTTCCGCAACCGAAAACTGTGTGAGGATTATCCCCATCCCCTCAATTTTTGAAAAAATGCAAAACCCGCCAATTGCGCCTTAATGGAATAACCAGCTTGCTTTGCCCACCAAACATACTTCAGATAGTTCGCTAAAGCTGCATTTCCTTTTAGGTACGTCTTCCATGTGCTTGGGGCAACTGAGTCCCGTATTAACTCCCATTCGTCTTCGTAAATTAGGTCCTGAAACTGATCACCGTCCGTCCAGCATCTGGAAACCCTGCAATCTTGTATAAAGAAATGTCAGATGCCTACATGTTCGCATCGTCTCATCTACCTCCCTGCTAAAATGAAACTTTTTTTTTTATACCGCCCCTGACTTTTGATAACCCCTGTTTTTCCCCCATCCCGTATCCCATGCCATGTTAAGGTTTTGCACCCTTTGTTGACATCTTGGCGGTAACCTGTGCACATTTTGAGCTGGGGTGGGCGCCGTTACACACTGTGCAAGCATGCCTGAACTTACACTCAGGAAACGCTGTTGCTGTGCCCGCCTTCGTATCTCTAACCGTCTGACTATCAATCCCAGTCCCTTTGTCCACCCCAGCAGTGCATGCCATCCCCCCCACTGGTCCTGCTGGTCCCCCCAGTGCCCCAACACCTAACGTTCCTTGCCTAGCACCTTTGTTAGTCATCTGAGTCAGCCAAAGGTTAACTCAGATGGCAGGTAATAGACATAAATCTATTACCTGCCATCTTTTCCCTGAAGCGTTCATCGTAGTTGAGCCAAGCCCAACCTTCATAGTCCTTGAACGCTTCCAAAATGCTATCGCAATAAGCTAGTAAAGCCCCATGCTGGTCCGGCCTGTAATGCCCTACTACACTAGCTAGCCCAGTTTAGGATGTTCTTAGGTACTTTAGACCCAGGCTCCCTCTCTCTCTCTTGCGTTTGCTGCCTTTTCTGCATCGCTTCTTACCACCCCTCCTACCATCCAGTAACTGGAAAATGTTAACATATCTACGCCGTTTGATTCTGTTGCGTATTTTTCCTGGCACCCCTTCCCACAATTCCGTTAGAGATGCCAAGGCTGGGTGACGATTGTCTTGATCCGGCCCTAAACCACTAGCCCTCTCCAACCTGGCTTTGCTGCTGGAATCCGTTGAGGAACTGCTAACAGTGGCCTTGCCTTTCTTCCTTTTCATCTGATCCCCTTTCAAATGTTTACCTTCATCCACTCCGAGAATTCTGTTCCTGGCCGCTTCCCCTCCGGCTCTGTCTGGACGACCTGGCAATGGCCTTTCAATTTAAGTGTATCCCCTTGGTCTCCCCCACCACGCATCACCTCCTGACGTACCGGGATAATCTTCCTCCATGGAACCTGAAACAACAAAGATACTGGCTGCAGTGCCTGTTCCTGAGACCCTACGCTGCCCTTCCCCGTACTGCCCTGCACTCTGCCTCCTTTCACCTTCCAGCACCCCATAAAATTCCCTGCCCACTCTGTTTCTATTCACGTCCTGCCCCTGCCCTACTGCCATGGAAGTGCCTCTTCCACCCGTGGCCCATGCCTTCCGCCCCCCAAAACCCCGAGCTCCTGCATAATAGCTTGTGGGCTGAACCGAGGTGCCCTGGGATAAATCCATAAATGCCCTGCCCCCTCCCTCTGCATGTGTCTGCACTCACCACACACATGTTTGATCTCAGCTCCCGCTCCTGCGTCTCCTCTGCTGTATCTCTTCTCCGTTTCTTCCCTGCCCCTACTCCGTCCTCGTCCTTCCTCTCTGGTTACTTCACGCTCGTAACCTCCCTTCTGTTGCTCTCTCCTCCCTCTGCTGGTGCTGGTGAATCGTCTCCCTGCTGTTCCTGATCCCCGCTGCTCGGCCCTCTTCCTCACAGCTTCTCTGCTCTCGGCCCTCTTGGGATCCCTGGACCATAATGTCTCCTCTGGCAGCACTTCATGGGGCAGGTCACTGGGCCCAGTCGATCCCTTCTGACTCCCCATCCCGCTAGGCCGGGGAATCACTGGAGCTGACCCTGCCGGCGACTCACTTTCCGACCCGGAGGCATGAATCAACAGGTCGAGGGGGAGGACGACCCTATCGCCTGATGTCTGGGTGGTGTCCGGGCCCTCTCCCGTACCGGCTTCTGGGCTGCTTTCCCTGGAGCTGGCCGCATACCTCACTCCTTTCAGCGCTCAGGTGTGGGAGGAGGGGGGCGGTCTCTGACTCCCATCGGCCTGTCAAATCGTGCAGCCACTGCGCCCCGCTTGCTCCGTTTCCGAATTGCTCGCCCAGTGGTTCCGGACCTGCTCCCTCTGTCACTGCTCTTCCTCATGGTCTCCACCACAAATTTTTTAACTAATGTAAAAGCTTTTTCACTGAGGAGACAAAATTCAAGTGCTCCTTTCTCCTCTCATTCCCCCTGCAACTGCTGCCTGCCTGCCCTGACGTCATGTACCAGCACCAATCAGGGCTTTGTATTTGAATCTTTGCTCATAACTTCCTGCTCCATTTCCTTTCCTCATCTCACTCTTCCCGCCTTGCCTACCTAACCTTCCCCTCCCCCTTTCCCTCAGCAGGCAATCCTTCGCGTGCTTTGCCCATGTTATGGCCGCCGTGCTGTAATATCAGTAAGGTTTGCTTTTATCCAATTTAGTCAAAGTCCATACAGAAAAATTCCAATCACTCCTACCTCTTCTGACATTCTTCCTTCTTCTCTTTACTCACAGGGAGGCAGATTTTATAAATCTGCGCACACTCGTACTCTTGTTTGCGCACCAGGCGTGAACAAGAGTACGCGGGATTTTAATAGATACGCACGTAGCCGCGCGTATCCATTAAAATCCGGGGTCGGCGTGCGCAAGGCTGCCCAAAATCGGCAGCCTGCGTGCGCCGAGCCGCGCAGCCTGCCTCCGTTCCCTCCGAGGCCGCTCCAAAATCGGAGCGGCCTCGGAGGGAACTTTCCTTCGCCCTCCCCCCACCTTCCCCTCCCTTCCCCTACCTAACCCACCCCCCCGGCCCTATCTAAACCCTCCCCTACCTTTCTTGACAAAGTTACGCCTGCTGGAAGCAGGCGTAACTTTGCGGGCGCCGGCCGGCTGCCCCGCTCCATGTTCCAGTCCCGGGGGCTGGTCCGGAGGCCGTGGCCACGCCCCCGGAATGCCCCCAGGCTGAAACGCCGCATCACTCGCGACACGCCCCCAAAACGCCGCGTCACTCGTGACACGCCCCTCCATGCAAGCCCCGGGACTTACACGCGACCCGGGGCTTGCGCGCGCTGCCGAGCCTATGCAAAATAGGCTCGGCGCGCGCAGGGGGGGTTTGGGGTAGGATACGCGCGTACCCCTTTGAAAATCTACCCCAGTATTTGCATCCATAAGGGAGCATTTCTGTATCAATGACCGTATCATCAATAATATACTAAAAGGGACATTCAGAACAATCTAGGAATGCAAGATATCTGAAGTTAAAAAGATGGAGGGCAATTTTCAATTTCACATGTGTAAATGGTTTATGGTTTATTTATAAACCGCTTAGAAATCCTAAGCAATTCACATAAAGGACATTCACAATATAAGAATGAAAAATACAAAAACAAAAATATTCTAAAGCAACATATCAGGACATATCAAATATCCCTAAATGGCTCACGTAAAGAACATTCATAGCAAAACATTAACCTATTCTAAAACAGTATGTCAGAACAATACAATAAAACGTGTTAAGAATAAAACAGTAAAAATAGCAATTTACAAGCATAAATTGGTTGACAACTGTACTCCCTCAATATAGTTAAAAGTTTGTGTAAGGACCCCAAAGAGATTCTTATGAAGCAATGTGTCCCTGCAGAAGAGCCATGCTAAGCAGATTAGATGACAGGAATGTACCATCTTTCCACAGCACACCCCCCCTCCCCCAATGGAGGTTGCTGCAATGGGCCATTCCAAGTTTTGTGTTAGTTTGTGATCTCTAGAGTTCAGAGTCAGAAGAGAACTGTGAGGGTCCAAGAAGAGTTTTCTTATTCCAGTATTTTTTTTATGTCATGGCACGCCTGGCACTGGGTGGACTTTGTCAAGGCGCACCCTCACCTTCCCATCCCCTCCTCCACTTCCTAGCATCATCACCTTCCTCCCCTTACCATCCCCCTGGAATCATCACTTACCTCCTTATCCCCATCCTCCACCTCCAACACCACTTTCCCTTCCCCCTCCACCCTCTGGCATCATTGCTTCCCTTCCTTCCCATTCTCCTGACATCACCACCTTCCCTTCCCTCCATCCCACTGGCATGATTATTTCCCTTCCCTCCCCTTCCCCTGTCATCACTACCTTCCCCCATCCCTTGGACTCCTCACCATCCCTTCTCTCCTCCTTTCCACCCTCTGGCATCACCATCTTCCCTTCCCT
The DNA here is from genome assembly GCF_901001135.1 of Rhinatrema bivittatum. NCBI lineage: Eukaryota > Metazoa > Chordata > Amphibia > Gymnophiona > Rhinatrematidae > Rhinatrema > Rhinatrema bivittatum. The sequence goes on along the minus strand of NC_042616.1, from coordinate 257,356,377 downwards.
CCCACCTCCTGACAACGCCACCTTCCCTCCCCCCCCCCCCCCCCCTTCCAACTATTGGCATTGCTAATTTACCATCCCTTCCTCTCACCCCTGGTATCACTTCCATCTGGTAAGAGGAAATGAATGAGGAGCACTTTGTGCCTGCTGCTACCTCCTCCTCTGCCTGCTTCCTTCTGAAGTCAGACCTGTGCAGTGCCCCATGGTCGAGCAAGATTGGCGAGACCCGCATGGCTCTGACTTCAGAGAGAAACCAGTACAGGAGAAAGCAGCAGCAGGTAAGGACTACTGTCCACCGACTCCTGCCAATGAGAGGGGATAGCAAAAGGCTCATGGGGGGAAAGAGAGAGATGGAAACCTCCTGCTGGCAGCAGCGGCTGAGACCTGCCAGCAGGGGACCAAAATTGCATGGCACACCTAAAGTTCCCCCGTGGCATACCAGGTGGGAACTAGGGTTGTGATTGTTTTAAAATGGAACTGAATGAGGGCATTTTAGGCTCTTTTTGTTAAATCGAAAACTAATTGAAAATGCCTCCAGAAAATTAGAAAATGTATAGCTTTTTCATTTCGGTAAATAGCACACATTATTTGCCAAAACAAAAACAAATATCTGAAAAAAAAAAATCAACAGCAAAAAAAAAAAAAAAAAGCCTTGAAACAAAATTTAGACAAAAACTGGTCTGAAAACGAATCTGAATCAAAAATATTTTGTCTGAACATCCTTATTGGGAACCTCTGGCCTACCTGGCACACTGAGGAGGAGAGGAGTGGTGATAACAGCAGAGACCAAGCAATGGATCCCAGGTACGAAAAGGAATCCTGTGTAAAAAAAAAAAGGAGGAATCTTGATATCTATCCCAGGGAAAGCCCTAAAATCCAGAAAGGATCCAGAGGAAATCCCAAGAAAATAATCAGGAGGCACAGATTTACTGACTGAATGCAACAGTGTGCATTACGGATGCCACGCCAAAGAAAGGTGTTAGATATCAAGTTATTTTAAGTGAAGAAGCTTTTCCTAGTAAAGTTTAAGTTGTGTTGGAATGCTACTACAGGGTAAGGAGTCTTTAAAAAAAAAAAGGGCTAATAATGCCCAAAGGTCTTGATTCAATGCTTACTCCTGTCAGAAAAAGAGTGAGAAAATTCAACCAGCAGAAATGGAATAAGACACCCCCCCTCCCCCGCCCTTTGCTCAGTGAGGTGCCTACATACTTGATGGTTCCACATTGTGCATAGCATTAGCTGCACTTAGGGGGGACCCCGCTGGGTGTGTGCTTAGGTCAGGGCAGGAAAATAAAGCACATAGATCGTATTTTCATCTCTATGCGTGTTATTTCCTATGGATGAAATACCAGCAGAAAAAAATCAGGTGCAAATAAAGTACCCGTAGCAAGCTTTGAAGTGAAAATACACACGTACATGTATTTTCTCTTCGAAAACTGGTGCAAGTCTGTGGCTAAGATTTACCTGCAGTCTATGTCCCTCTACCAGCCATAATTTGATGTCTCTCTGTCACCTACTTATCACTCTGTCACTATCTAATCACCCTTTCCGGTTCTCATCACCACTGTAATACAATCTATGATTAACTTTTATGTTCAGACAATGTTATATTTTGCTCTGACCTGCCTATTTTGTTTTTTGACACGAGTAAGGAAGTGTTAGCACCTGAAAGCTAGCCACAAAGAGGTCCATAGTCGGTCAATGCCCAGATAGCAAAGTTAGCCATATAAAGTTATATGGCTAATTTTGGAGCAGTATTCAGTAGGCAATCTCGCTATTGAATAAAGCTAGCAATCATAAAGTTAGCCGGATAAATTTAACTTTAGGACAGCTCTTTGGGCGACCAGACTTGACCGGATAAGTTATCCGGCTAATGTAACTCCACCCTGAAATACCCCCTTGAACACCCCTATGTTTATCTGGCTGATATTTAACCGGATAAGTACCCAAATATTCATTTAGCCAGAAGACTTCTGAGTTATCTTGCTAAACGCCTCTGAATATGGAACTCGAAATGTATTAAGTTAGTCCATTCAAAAGGTGCTTGACTTTGAACTAATTGTGGGAAAGCGGTCTAGAAATTTTGTACAAATAGATAACTTTTTTTGTTTGTTTATTGACCTTTATTTCGGTGTATTCGAGTGGTCTAACATGACCATCACAATGCATTGCAACAGAAACTGTGCACCTGTCAGGAACAGAAGAGAATGGGAACTATTTCATTGCTGTACCAAGCTGTCCTATTTTCTTACACCTCAATAGCACTTCGCCCTTTCTGCAGAGACAACACTGAAGAAGTTGAAGGCAAATAAAAATACACCTTTTATTTCTGGCAGGAAACCTCACATACTTATGAAGGTTCTGGTGACCCAAGATTAGCAATGAAAAGTGGCACTAGTGCAAACTGCTGAAGGAGATGTTATGAGGTTAATCAGGCGACTGCTGGAATGATGCATGCCCATAAGAAGATTATAAGGTTGGGGAAGAACAAGAAAAATAGAGAAAATGGCCTTTATGAAGGTCAATGCTATCCCCTTGCCTAGGTTCCTATTTGTGTTTATTCTCATCTACAAGGGCTCATCTTGTGGGTTTACAAACCCTGATGGTTAAGTCAAACAGTAGTTGTGTAGGTTTTTGGGTTTGGTTGATGACTCATAACAAAAGACCACCCCCCACCCCCACCACTTCTGTCATATGTACCTACACCTACACACACATAACTAAAGAAAAGTAAAAAAAAATTTCTTGAAGCTGAAAACAAGTAAATATATCTATTAAGCTACAAGACAAAAAGCATATTCTTTATTAGCATTGTTAATTTAATTTCTTGCATGATACAGTTGATCATAAGATTCAGTTGATGATAAGAATCTTCTTAATCATCTTTCAGAAATAGGTTTGGGTGGATGGTGCTGAAAGGGTTTGAGTGAGTGGTTTTAACTAATAAGACATAGAAAGTAAATATTGCTTACATTTCTCTTGGCAACTAGACTATATGGCGTGCCCCAAGGGTCAGTTTTAGCTCCAATTATATTTAACATTTATTTAACACCTCCAACCCAGGGCATTTGCTTCATAGTTTGGGTATTAAACATTTTGGGAGTCAATATTCAAAGCCACTTAGCTGGATAACTCACAAGTTATCTGGCTAAATGACAAGCTTTTGAATATTGGACTACTTATCTGGCTACATTTTAGCCCAATGTTAGCCCAATGTTACATTTGCTGGCCACGGGTCCCCGTGGTCAGCCGCACTCACCTAACACCGTTCCAGCACATTCAGGCCAGCCAAGGTCCTTCTGAAAGCGATGGTGAGTCACCGCCTCAATGACTGCCTTCTTCCTGGCTTGGAGCAGCCAAACTGCTGCCGCTGACTCCGTACTCCTCGGACTCCGGCCGATGCCACTGGTCCCCCTCCTTCGCAGCTGCCACACTGTGGACTCCGCCGACATCATCCTTCACCCGGCATCCTCCTAGGCACACATGCACACCTCTCTTCGGCATTTAAAGGGCCAGCAGTGGGAAAATGCCCGTGGCCCCTCCTGATGACATCATCATTTAAACACTGTATAAGGCTGGAACCTGCTTCCAGCCTTTGCCTTGGCAATAGGTCGTCTCTCTCCAGAGATATGCTTTGTCTGAGTTCCTGCCCTCTTCATTTTGCCTGATTATCTTTGGCTTTGACTTTGGACTGGACTGGATTATGAGATACGCCGCCTGCCACGACCTCTGCCTGGATAATTATTACGAGACATGCCATCTGCTTTAACCTCTGCCTGGACATTGATGTGAGTCCATCGCCATTTCAATCCTTGCATGGATCACTTCAGACTCCTTTCCCAACTCCAGGCTTGGCCTGCGCTGCTAGTTCTCGCCCCTCTTCTGGACTCTCATCTTCACAGAGGCCTCACGTAAGTCCAGCTGGCCCCCAGCACCGGAGGGCTCAACCTAAGGGGAATGTGGGCTGGTAGTGGTGAAGCTCCAGCAGAGTCTCTGCTGCTCGTTCCTTTCACCTACTGACGGAAGGGACCTGTGGAGCTCCTCCAGACAGGCAGCGCCAACTCCCCCTCGGTCCAAGGGTCCACCAGCGTAATACCCGATAAGTCATTATCAGGCTAAAATCTAGCCAGATAAAAAAAAAGATGCGTTCCAGGGGCATTCCGGTTTGGGCCAAAATTATTCAGTAACTTATCCAATTTTCAGTTGTATCTGGCTAAGTTAGATGGATAACTTTAGACCTGCTTCAGCGCAGGTCTAAAGTTTTCCGGCTTTGTGTGGCCAGATAACTTTCCCCTTAACCAGATATCTTCAAAGATCTTCAAACTCATTGAGATCATTGCAGTTACTATAGAATTCGTGACCAGAAAACCAAGATATGACCATCACCCAAGTTTTGTCTATGCTACACTGGCTATTTGAGTAGTATCGGATACAATACAAGGTGCTGACATTAGTCCATAAGATAAATAACAGTGAGGATGCATTATGGTTGGATGCATCACTACACGTCTATACATCATGTACATTAGATCAGCTTAACAAAGTTTTTTTTTTAATGGTTTCCAGTCTACCACAAGTACATTTTGGAGAAGTCAAGAATCGTGCTATGTCCATAATAAGTACATTAATTTGGACAGCACTTTAGATCATAGCTTCCAAAACCTGTCCTGGGGACCCCACAGCCAGTCATGTTTTCATAGTATCTGCCATGAATATGCATGAAATAAATTTGCATATATTGAGGCTTCGTGATCTGCAGATTTCTCTCACACATATTCATTATGGATATCTTGAAAACCCGACTGGCTGTGGAGTCCCCAGAACAGGTTTAGGAAGCTCTGCCTTAGATTAACATCTGATTTAAAGGCCTTAAAAAAATTGAAGACATGGCTGTTCTAACAAGCATTTCAAGAAAGTAATTAGAAAAGAATTTGCAGGTCAGAATGTCTAGCAGGGGGGATCCAAGATGGCCAACAAGACCGGACGTGTATACCTTGGGTTCTGAGAATTTTGTGGAGTTTTTTCAACCAAAATGCCTCATACAGCAAGAAAAAGGAGAGCAATGGAAAGACAGAGTTTGAGAACTGTCTTAGAGGGTTCAATTCAGGGCCAGATGGATTCCCATGTCATACGGGAGCTTAAACCAGGTGATAGCTCACAGCGGGGAGAGCAGGAGGAAGAGGGAACCACCTCCCCACAGGAGCTCCAGACTACTTTATCCCCAGAAACACGGAGGCCCCCAGGCAATCCAGCTGCTTTGTGAGAGGTGGAGGCAAGCAGCTTGACTCGGAGGAGGGAGAGCGTGCCCACTGAAGAATCTCGGGCAGAGGATGAAAGTGGAGGAGAGGAACATCTGACGCTATCCCTTGAAGAGGAGATTGTCCTGGGAGACACTGTAGGCTGTACAGATCAGCCTGCAATGGAAAGGAAAGTACTTTTGAGTTTACTTAAAAAGAAAAAACTAAAAATAGAAGTGATTTCTTTGGAGAAGATTTGGGACGCAGTGCAGACTGTTAATGACAAATCTCTTCAACCAAATAAATCCCTTATTTTCTTTGATTAATAACACTGTGGTAAGGGTGGACAAGGTTTAGGAAGAGATGAGACTTCAATAAAATAAATATGAAACGGTTGAGACTGAAATGAAAGAGATGAGAAATCGTAAATGCACTATTATAAAAGAGAATACAATATTACTGAATCGTTTGGAGAATATGGAAAATCAGTTAAAAGGGAGAAATTTACGTTTAATAAATTTTCCCAAGGACCCTGTGGTGAACCCACGTGATATGTGGAGAAAATATCTTTTACAGATACTGAAAATCCCAGAGTCGGCGATCCCTCCAACATCTCGGGTGTATTACATACCTCCTTTTAAAAAAGTAAAGGAGGTGGAAAAAATTTCCAAGTCTTAACCCTGGTAACATCAACAGCACGATTGGATATAACTAATATACTAGAGACCACCCAAAGAGAGCAAGTGATACCCGCAACATTAATAGTGGCATTCCTTCTAGAATCCGACAGAGAGTGGATATTGAAATCATATTTCCGTAATAGATCTCTATTGTTTTTGGGATTAAACGTTGGGGTATTTCCAGATCTAGCTAAGGAGGAAGCAATTCTTAAGGTTAAGACCACAGGTTCAAAAGTTGAGAGCTATGTGTATATCCTTAAATATCCCTGCAAATGTAGTATTAAATATAGGGATGTCTCATATACATTTTTTCAACCTGAACAGTTAGAAAGTTTTTGAAAAAGTATTTACCTGAGATAGATCATCTTCCCCGGTGTTGGAGGGGTAAAGTAAAAAGTGTCCACAGCTGGATCCACATGAATGCATGTTACTCCTGTATTGACCTTGTTGGTTTTATTTTCCTTTAGTTTAAATATAAATATACCTGAGGTTATGTATGGAATCCCTCCCTATAGAGGATTTTATGCAGGTTTATGACTAATATTAATATTGATATTAGGATTCATATTCATATGGTTATTTTGTTTATTATTGCGTATACTGCTTTCAACACAAGATTTGTTTCTTGATGTAAATTTTAAAAACATTAAATTAAAAAAAAAAAAGAATGTCTAGCAGACATGTGAAGGAAATATTTAGAAAGAAAAAAAGTTCAGTTTAGAATATTCCATGTTTTTATTGTCTGTTTTATGTATGATGGTGTAAAATTATGTATGCTTTCATTTTGTATATCGCTGTGATCACTGGAGCTGCGATCAATAATCGATTTTTAAATAAAATAAATAAATAAGGGACAGAGTTTAAAAGCCCTGCATAGGCCCGGTGATGCGCGGGCGGGGCGCCAGTCCGTGGGGGGGGGGGGGGGGGGGGGAATCGAGGCAGGCGTAAATAAGAAAATAAAGGTAGGGGGGATTTAGGTAAGGCTGGGGGACAGGTTAGATAGGGGAAGGGGGGGGGGGGGCGGGGAGCAGAAGGAAAGTTCTCTCCGGAGCGGCCTCGGATGGAACGGGTAAAGCCAACGGGACTCCTCTAGGGCTCGGCGCGTGCATGTTATAAAATCGGGCGTAGATTTGTGCGCACCAGGATGCGCGCACAAATGTACGCCCTCGTGTATCTCTTAAAATCTGGCCCTAAGTGTAAGACACCCACAGCTTATACTTCCAGCACTTTTTGTTTTTCAGAACAGCACTATAAATGCTGGGAGCAAGTAAGTGAATTCCTCGTGCTCGGTTGGTCTTTATACAGTCTGGTAGAGGAGTGGCCCAGGATAAACATGGAGGGTAGATGAAGGGTTGGGAGGGAGTGGGCATGAAGTGGTATAGTGAAATTGAAAGGTTTCAAGTACCAACATGTGAAGAGAGATGAAGAAATGGCAGAAAATTTAAACAAATACTTCAGTTCAGTATTCACAAAAGAAAACTCTGGCAAAGGACCATTACTGATTGAGAAGACCGAAGATGGGGGCTGGGTAGACAACTCAGTTTACAAAAGAATATCTATGGGAAAAGCTAGGAAAACTGAAAGTAGATAAGGCCATGGGGCTAGATAAGGTACATCCCAGGATACTGAGGGAGCTCAGAGATGTGCTGCCAGATCCTTTGAAGGACCTGTTTAATAGATCTCTGGAAATGGGAGTGGTGCCACATGATTGGAGAAGAGTGGTGGCGGTTCCACTTCACAAGAGTGGTAACAGAGAGGAGGCTGGAAACTACAGGCCAGTTAGCCTCATCTTGGTGGTGGGAAAATTAATGGTAATGCCGGTAAAGGAAAGGATAGTGAACTATCTATAATCCGTGGGTTGCTGGACCCAAGGTAGTATGGATTCACCAGGGGAAGTCAGACAAATCTGACTGATTTTTTTGATTGGGTGACTAGAGATTTGGATCAGGGAAGAGTGCTTGATGTGATTTACTTTGATTTCAGTGAAGCTTTTAATAAGGTCCTGCATAATGAATAAAATGAGAAGTTTGGAACTCAGTGCCATGGTGGTGGATTGGGCTACAAACTGATTGACTGACAGTGTGTAATGGCAAATGGATCATACTCTGAAGAGAGAATCATGCTAAGTAGAGTGCCACCGAGATTACTACATATGTACTTCAATTTGCGGACTGGGGAGCTGTTCCTAGGGAATGCAGGTTGGGAGAGGTTTGCATTTATGCACAAAGGACTTGATTTAAAAAGTGTTGCTTGTGCAAATGTGCCCATGTATGTGGACTGCGAGTGAGCAACGCAGATTTTAAAAGTCATAATTTGCACGCGTATATGCATGCGTGTGAGAAAAAAATAAGGTGGTTGAAAAGGAGCAGGGCATGGGCATTCTGCAGTGAGGCCAACTGTTACATGGAGGCCGCAGCACATAGTGACTTGTTAGTTGCATAACTTTACTGCTGCTCCTGATGAGGAGCAAGTCTGCAGATCTCACATTTTAGTGTTTACACAACAGGGTGAGGGATCTGGGTTAACTGGGGGGCTTGCAGGATAAAGAACCAGAGGGGTCTGGATAACCTTGAGATTTAATGGGCAAACTGGTGGACTAACTGGAAAACTTGGGAATTTACCTCGTGTGAGTGTTTTTTTAAAATCCGCTTAAATATGCGTTAAAGCCAGCAAAGTTCTATGGGAGATACGCAAAGTAGGTTAGCTCAAGTCACCTCTTAAAATTAGGAGCATACGTACGCACTGTAGGTGTATTTTAAATCATACGTGCTTAAGCGCGTGCATCATTTAAAATTTAAGTGCATCTCCGCTCGTGAGCTTATACATGTGGGTATGGGCAATCGCGTCCTCATTTTAAAATTCGTCTGTTAATGGAATTTTTCTCTGAAAATTTACTCGCAGGAATAATTTCACATTGAACATTAGTGCAAAGCCTGTGGGTAAAAAGTGCCCACGGTCTTTGCACTTATGCAGTCAATTTTTAAATTACCCCGTAATTGATTATATTTCATGCCTAAGGACTGGGTGGACCGCAAATCTGAATACACCCCTGTAGAATCCTGACCCATAACCTAGTTTTGGATAAATATCAGTTTCAGACACCTAAAGTCCATGTTCAGATTGATAGGAGAGATAAGGTAGTTGGCAGTAGGAATGTGCATTCATTTGAAATGAATAGCCAAAACATAACAAATGTGCCCATATTTGTTTCAATCGTGGCCTTTGAAACAAATGGAGGGGGTCCCATAAATGAAACAAATATTCTTCATCCCATTTGTTTATGTTTCCTATTCATTTCTAGGGCCCATTGGCTGTGTACTGTGAAGAAAATAAACAACTGGTAACTACAGCAACCAGCTCTTACCTGTGTGACATCACTGCCTTGTCAGAACCAAAGCAAGACAAGTTGACAAGGAGACTAGCCAAAGGACAAATCATGGTGCAGCATATTTTTAAATAGTCTATAGCTGTTTTCTGGATCAAGTAAGGCTGATGTCCTCCCACTGTAAAGTCCAAATATGTGCAGTTTCTATTTTCTCTCTTGCTCTTCACAGGACATACTGGGAGAAGTTGTCTGAGAGTTTTATAAAAGTTTAACTTTTGGATTTGGCACTGGTAAAGGGCTGCTTCTAATCTTCTTTGTCATGCACTTGTCTCACTCATTGTTTAAGGAAGAAAGGCACTCCACTGCTGCTTATTTTGATTTTTCTCTTCATTGGAGGAGAATCAGGATAGGAGACTGTGAGGAGACTGCAATTATGGTAATGGTAGTGATTTTTTTTTGTCTGTGTCTGGACAGAGCAAGGTGAGTAGAACATGCTCAGAGACTGGAGAAAAAAAGAGTCTTACCAGGCTACCAGCCTTTTTTGTCTGTTAGTATTTTTTGTGTGAGGAGTCAGTCAGTACTAGTGCATACAGCACAACACACATATACAGTATATTCACCATACGGTGATTGGTACTTTGAATGGGGGTACACTTATAATATTAATAAATTCATTTGTAATATCCAAACCTCTAGTAGGCAGTGCACATCAGCAAATTTTATCATGTCAGGAAAAAAAGAGGAGAGATGTTGGCAGGATTGGCAGCTTTGGCAAGGGCAGCAATAAAAAAAAAAAAGGCAGTCCGGCATCTAAATTGAATAGGTAATTTCTTTAGGTCCAGAATGGCAGGAGAGTAAAGCAGATCAAAGCAGAAGAAATTGAAATTTGGAGAGCATGTGCCATTGCCACCTGTTCCTCTCCTTCTTGTTTTGGAGCAGAGTGAAAAGGAGGGAGAGTTATCCATTACTGGTACTAACAGGATAGGGATAGCAGAAGTGCAACCCCCAAAATCAGCAGCACACTATTCTCTGGTTGCTGCTTCTAAGACAGTAAAGCTAGTATTTGCACCAACTGATTCAGAGGAAAAATCATGTTGGGGATTCCCTGAATCATAAAATATTGAAGAGCTAGTAGCCAAAGAGAATTTGGGAGGTTTGGTCACTAGTATCTTATCCTCCAGTGAGGTGACAGGGGAGAGAGATTATACTGATGATGTTGAGATCAACCCCCAGGAAGAGCAAACAGTACAGGTAGAGAGTGTGAGTGATGCCCCTGGCATTTTTCTTCAGGGTCCACCCTCTACCTCAATGCCTGTACAATCATCATCCTCCAAGAATGTAGAGAAAGGATCAAGGAAGAAATCAATCATCTTGAGGCACTTTAAAGTGAGGGAGGACTCGTGTTTTGCTCAGTGTATTCACTGCAGGAAGAATATAAGTTGAGAGAAGCAAGTGAGGCATCTCACAAATGCTGGTATGCAGCATCACTTACAGAAGGACCCAAGAAGCAAGATGGTAGATGGTCTAGAAAAGCCACAAGGTGAAGAAAACTGATTTCTTCGCATCACTTACAGAAACAGTACCTGCTAGCACTGCCATCAGGGGAGCGCGACAGTACTAGCCTGGGGACCCCTGCTGCCAATCAAAGTTAAAGCCAGAGGAAAAGGATTGAAAAGGGGAAGACCTTTTCCCAAGCTGAAACCATGGCCTCCTTCAGCAGCCAGGTGGCAGGCCTGCAGTCCCTAGCCATGCATCCAAAACAGCAACCCACCATAGAGGAAATGAGGTTGTGTTTCATGGCACTGTCCTGGGATAAGAGGCAGGCAGAAGGATTGTGGAAATGGTTGTCCTTGATGACCAGCCTCTCTAGGTCATGGAGAATGTGGACTTTAAGCATCTGCTGCATGTATTTGCTCCCAATTACACAGTGCTCTCCAGGGTTTCATTTAGTAGGAAGATCAACTCCACTCTGACAGCCACTGCCATTGTCACATGCAAGCACAGCTGGCTAAGGCAGAGGGGGGGTAGCATGCATTCCACCAGCGATATCTGGACCAGCATGAATGCTATGCACTCTTACCTTTCCCAGACATCATACTGGTGAGACCTGGTTGAGGCAGGGGTTGGCAGTATCTGTAGTGGGGATAGAGCATCAGTGTACAGGCAGGCTTTGCTGCAAGCCCAGTTGATGCATAACCCCCATATCTGTCAACCATAAGAAAGATGCTGGAGGGTTGGCAGCTAGACTGGAGAGGCAAGAGCATTGAGACAGGTTTCTTTGTTACAGACAATGGCACAAATATGCTAAAGATAATAGAAGATGTGGCCTTTAAGAATATCCATTGCTTTGCATGCTTGTTGCACATGATAGTGAGGGATTCCCTGGGACTGGGGACCAATGATGATGGGAATACATTTCTGAATAACCCGACAGAGAGGTGCAGGAAAATAGTTGGGCATTTCCATAGAAATGCGAAGGCGGGGCAGAACCTCCAGGAGAAGCAGAAAGAATTCAGGTTGCCTCACAAGCATTTGATTCAAGATGGTGGTACTCATTGGAATTCCTTATATATATGATACTGAAGAGATTAGTGGAGCAGTAGATACTCCTTCATGATCTATCTCTGGAAACAGAGAGAGGTGTGCATTTTCCCTGGAACTTCAGGATTGGATAGTGATGAGGCAAATGGTACAAATCCTGAAGCCTTTCAAGCTTGCCATGGAGGATCTGAGCTCCAGAAGTGCCACCCTGGGTGGGATCATTCCTATAGTAAATATTATAGAGGAAAGAGGGAATGGAAGCCAAAGTGTTGCAATTTCAGGACTCATTACAGCAGCAGGTGCAAGAGACACAGAAATCTCTCCAGTCCCAGCATCTCATTTTCAAGAAGGAGATGCTGGTTGTTAGGAAACACCACAGACAGAGGCACAGTGGGGATATAGCACAGGAAAGAATGGCCTCCTCAGAGAGTAGTGAAGCAAGAGAAGCACCCTGTCAGCTACCACTTCCACCGCCACCTCAATACACTTAGCCACACTGTTCACGAAAAATCATCTCTCCTGACACAGGCCATAGCTAAAGCAGCTGGCAAGAGAGATCCTCGCCCCACCCCAGAAAAGGAAACCAAGGCACAAATTTATGTGACAGACTATCTTGCAGAGCCCCTCGAAGAGATGGACATAGATGCACTGGCATAATGGATACACAGGTTAGCAGTCCTGCTCAGATCTATACTTCCTATCTAGCAACCAGTTTGCCCATTGAGTGTGGCTTTTCAATGGCAGGGTACATCGTGAGCCCTGTGTCAGATTTGATGGAAAAGCTGGTCGTTTTGAAAATCAATCTGCCTTTGCTTGAGTTTCCAGAATTTCCATGCAAGTGGCAAGGTGACTGAAAGTTCTTTGAAGGCCTTGCTGCCACTCTGCCTACCTGCCATGCTCCAGATGTCCCATCTTAGGGGTATTGCTTCCACATGCCTATCTGCCATGCCCCTTATAGACCACCTTAGGAATCTTGCTGCTACTGCTCTGTCTACCTGCCAAATCCCTTATCTACTACTTTAGGGATCTTTCTGCTACAGCTCTGCCTACCTGCCATGCCTAAGATGTATCATCTTAGGGCCTTGCTGCTTCCACTCTGCCTATCTACCTGTTGTGTCCGTCGGTCTCAGACGGCTTCGACCTCTGTGCCTCACCTTTCTTCCTTCTCTCTCCTCAAGCCTTGGGAAGATGGCTGCTGCCGTGTCTTCGTGCCGCTCTCTCCGGCATCCCCGGAATGGCAACGCCGATGATGTTCGCCATGTTTCTCCTGAGGGCCTCCTAGGGTGCACGTGCGCACGCCACCCACGTCTTTATCCACGTCATGGCGGGAACTTCGGGGGTGTCCCCTCTGAGTGACATCATGACATCCGGGTATTTAGCCTGCCCTTTGTTTGCTAACAAACTGAGTTAGCAAGGATCAGGGGTGTGCATTTTCATCCAGGAAATTAACAATAGGGATGATGTCAGCCAAGGTGGCACTTCTGGAACTCAGCTCCTCCGTGGCATCCTTGAAGGGCTGCAAGATTTTTACCAGCTGACTCATGACTAACCAATCATGATGCCCTAGGGGATTTTGCACACCTATGTCCATTGAACCAGAAAGTTCATGAAGGGGTGTCTGCAGCTCCACTAACCTCTGCAGCATCATATAGGTGGAATTCCACCGGGTGGCAAGGTCTTGAATGAGAAGCTTGTGAGGCATCTCAAAATCAGTCTGCTTTTGTCGGAGAACCTGTCCCGCCTTCACACTTCCGTGGAGGTGCCCTGTTATGTCCCTGCACTTGTTTATTAAGTCCTGCAGGTATCCATTCTCTTGATGATTGGACGCCAACCCCAGAGTTGACTTCACTACCTGGTGCAGAGTGTGTGCAAAACATTGGATATTCTTAAAATGCCCGGTTATTGCCTTAACCATGTTTGCACCATTGTCTATGACAAAGAACCCTGGATGAGGATTCCTGTCTCACTGGTGTAGTTGCCAGCCCTCCAGCATCTGTCTGATGCATGCTAGAATATTGGCTGCGGTATGGGCCTGGTCCGTCAGGTGGGTGTGCAGTAAAACCAATCTCCTCCCTGATACTTGTTCACTAATAGAGCTGCTGCCTGCCCCTGCCTCAGCCAGGTCCCACCTGTGTGCTGTCAGGGAGAGGTAAGAGTGTGCAGCATTCATGGCAGTCCAGATATTGCAGGTGAAATGCACACTCCCTTCTTCCTTAGCTAGCAGCACTTGGATGCAACTGTGACACTGCTTGTACAGGCTGGGGATGACCTTTCTGCTAAATGTGGTTCTGGAGGGGACTTTGTAATTTGGAAGTACGACCTTCAGAAAATGCTTGAAACCCACATGCTCCACTATCTACAAGGGCTGGTCATCAAGGGCAATCATTTCCCCAATGCTCCTGGTTACAACTTTTGAGGCTGCCTGCTTCCTACCCCGGGATAGCGTTACCACACTCCACCCCATTTCCTCCATGGTGGGTTGTCGCTTCTGCCACATGTCAGGGGGTTGCTGGCTTGCCACCTGACTGCTAGAAGGGGCTGAGGACATGGGGTGACTCAACTCCTTTTCAACCACATTACACTGCCTGGAAAAAGGATTCCCTGACTGGTACTGCCACCATCCCCAGATGGCAGTACTGTTAGGTGTTGCCTCTTCATATGATGCATCATGCCAAAATTAGATAGATGTCCCATTTGCTTGCCTCTGCTAATAGCACTGACACAGTAATTACACCAAGCAAAACGCGGGTCTTCCATCGCTTTAAAGTGGCTCCAGATCACAGATGTCTTTCGTGATCCTCTCTTCTGTATAGCCTTGGGGGTGGATGCTGGCACTGGAGCTGAAGTAGTGGGTGCACCCTGAGAAGCAATGCCAGGGGCATCAGTCACACTCTGTGCCTGCGCTAACTGCTCTTCCTCCTCATCATCATCAATTTCATCTCTCCCCTGCTGCACAGAAGTGGAGGCTAAGACAGGACTAACGAATCCTCCTAAAACTTCGTCAGCTAATACTTCTTCTGTTTCTGATGAGAATCCCACACAAGATGATTCATTGGAATCAGAAGCAAACAGTGCCTGCACTACATTGTCAACGCTAAGTCCAGACTGCTGCCCCACTGCTGCTTTTGGGTATTGACATTTTGTCTTGCATGACTCAGCCTCCCCTTCCCTCACCTCCAAAACTACAGGGTCAGAAACAGGTGGTGGCGATGCATCATGTTTAGATTTCATTTTTTTATGGATGGAACTGCCTGCCCCGCCAAAGAGTTTAGATTGCAACAGGTCCCTTTTTAACTTTAATGGGGGACATGTCACTAGTGCCTTTTGAAGTGCCTCCTCTGCCAGTCCCGATCACTAAACCACAGCTAGCTTTCCCTGACATTATGGATTTAATGTCACTGCCTACTAGGGATTTCAATTAAAAGAATTATTTCCAAAAGAGGCCCACTGGGGATTTGGCTTCACAGACCACTGCTGTCCCAATATACTTGAGTCTGCAAAACTACCCAGTGCCCACTGGCATTGATGACCAGTGCACAGAGGGACTAAGTGAGTTCAATTTAAAAAATGCAGTTAACAAAAAAGCTGGAATTGGCACATCAGGAAAATCGATGAAATATATTTTTCAATGAAAATTCTAGCAAACTAGATAGAAATTGAATATATCTCTCCCACCCACAACACCCAAATGGTGCTTGCAATCTACTCCAGGGGGTGAATTAAGTGGCAACATGCCATTACTAGCAACTTCTCTCCGTGGCACAAAGAGACCATCTCAGATCAACTAAAAAAAAGTGCTTAAAAAAAACCAAACAGGGCTAGCCAGCACTGTAGCCAAATTGAGAACAAATCTTTTTCTATCGAAGTAACTAGTCTAGCTAGCAATTGAATACAGATTTGAGAACTCAGACTAGCTCTGAGTGCAGCCACCTTCCTCAGACCACCTCCCCAGACCACCCCTGCAAAGAAAGTACGTGGCACGCTGTGCTTAAGTATATATAGTGCTGGGTCATCAGCAAAAGCATTACCGACCACTGAGTGAGAGCGCGATTGGCTGCATTGCCAAAATTCTTACCGCTGATACGTTGCATTCTGGTCTCCTTGCCAACCTGTCTGACCCACTCTATGACAGGGCTGTGAGGTCACTAATGACTCACAGGAAAGGGCCGGTTTTTGGCTATGGATATGCCCAAATGGCATTCTCCTATTTCAAATGGCCACTAAGAAATCACTGTGAGCACGCCAAATGTATGGAACGGATGATATGTTGTATTCATGGGGGATCGCGATATGTTTCATGACCCCACGAATACAACGAATATGGACATATACATTGCGGATTGCCAATACGTTGCAAACGAATGCACACCCCTACAACAAAGTAGCATGGCTTACTTATTGGAAGCAGTGTAAACATTATAACATTGAGGTATCAAACAAACATTGGGAGTACAACCCTAATAGAAGAGAAGAGAACAATGAAGTTGTGTTAACCTGGGATATTCCTGTTCCTAATTACAGGAAGAACAATGCACAAAATCAAGATTTTTGTGGCGAAGGAGAAGAACACAAAAGCAGCATTGCTGATAGAGGTGTCAGTACCCAGAAATTATTCTGTAGATTGTTTGGAGAAAGCAAAGATCCTTAAGTACCAAGAGATATAATCAGAGACAAAGAAAACATGGTAAAAACATACAGAAATAGTCCCAAATATATTGAGTACCACTGGTCTGATTAAGAAGAATTTTCAAGCACATCTTGATTTGTTGCTTGTTACGGTTACACCTTATGAACTTCAGAAGGAGGATCTCTTTGGTACAAAGCAAGTACTAATAAGGGCATTAGCAGTAAATGTAAGAGATTGAGATCATCCCCAGCATGCCATGGCTTACAAATGAAGTTCATTCCTGTCAAGGTATGTGCAAAATATGGAGACCATTTACATGTTTTTATTGTGACAAAAGTTTCAGTAGGAAAGCAAATTTTATAAGAAACCCAAAATTTCACCTAGCAGCAAGATCAGTTTTAAGTAGGGAATGTAATAAAAGCTCATGACACAGAAGTAATACTGATGACAGATCATTCTGTTGTACTAAATCTGACAAGGGGCAAGTACTTCAACAGGAAGAAAGACATCTCCCATGCCACTCTGCCTTCCTGCTATATCCCTTATCCGACACTTTAGGGGTCTTTCTTTCACTCAACATTTCTGCCATACTCAGACTTTGCACCTTGAGGGTCTTGCTGTCAAACTCTATTTCTGGAATGTTCTTGCCATTACTTTGCTTCCTTCATGGTGCCTTATTATGTTGATACCACTCTTTATCAGTGCCTTGGAGTTTTTCCTGGCATCTTTTCTGATTCATTCCTCCTTAATGGTGCCTTAGGATGTTGATGCCACTCTTGGTGCCACTTTGTATCTCACGCTGACTTTAAGGGTTCATGTCACTGTTGCTGCCCTTTTTTGAAGCCTTGGGATATTCTTCTCACTCTGGCTACTTCTTTGCTCCTCCGACAGTGCCTTGGAGACCTCCTGCCACTGCTGGTACCCATTTGCCATTTCACGGTGCCTTAGTCTATTCATGACAGTTTTAGTGCCATGTTGACATAGTCTTGATACGTTAGCATGCCTTCACCCATCTGATGATGATTAACCATGTGTTATTAGAATTCATGGGAAAACCCTAGTTTTGGAACCCAAAATAGACTGCATAGACTTTAATGGTAAATGAATATTTATTTATTTAGATTTATATTCCACTTTTCTTCAGCGCTTCAAAATGGATTACATTGAGGTACTTCCCTATCCCCAGAGGGCTTATAATCTAAATTTGTACCTGAGGCAATAGAGAGCAGAACTTGAACCCTGGTCTCCTGGTTTGTAGCCCACTGCTCTAACCACTAGGCTACTCCTCCACTCCTACACAAATAAAATGAACAAACATTTGTTTTTTCATTTGAAACTAATGAACTGAATGGAGATGCCCTACAGAACAAATTAATGAACTGAAATGAAAATTTTTCCTCTGCACACCCCTAGTTGACAGCCTACTTTGGTACCAAAAGCGAAAGAATGGGGATTCAGCTTTATCTCAGTGCCAGAACTCATTGTGGTGAGCTAAGTCATCAGCATAATTCACTGGCAACAGTAAGTTCATCAGAAAAGTGGGATTAGGCAAGGAGAAGAGGGCTGATGGAGACACCAGGGAAAATATATGGAAACTGAGTTGAGAGAGAAAAATTGAAGAAGGGAAGGGAAGAGGCAGCCATGAAATGATAAAGTAAAATAGGAAAGACAACAAAAATGAGAAACAATAAGGAGTTAGGAAAAAAAATAATTAGGGGTGAATGTAAAGAGAAGGGAGGGATAGAGACAGGAGAGACTAGAGACCAACTATAGGAAAAGAAAGGCTGAAAAGTAACAAGAGAAATAAGATAGGAAAATGAAAACATATACATATTGCATAGATAGAAAGAAAACATACAAAAAGAATTAGAGAGAGAAAATGTGGGAAACTAAAATGGTAAACAAATGAAAGAAATTAAGAGATTGATTCACCCCTCACGATTTTTGACCTCCTGGAGTCAATTAACAGCCGAATATTGTATTTTCCCAAATACAGAATCTGCTGTCATAAAAGGGGATTTTCAGCTGCTTCTCAGTGAGACTTCAAACACTCTAAAAGTTATTTAGAAAGAACTGAATACAGATATTTGGAGGAGGTGGGAGGCAAACCCACCTATATTTTCCATTATTAGGCTCCTCTCTTCTTTTGTCCTCAACCCCAAAGGGTTATTCATCCTCCTGAATATGCATCTTTTAATCTGCCCTGGGTTTCTACTTTAATTAAATACATTTAAACTCCTACTCAGAACTAAATCTGGATAGCCTTTCTTTTGCCTGGATAGTTCCCATTATTTCTTATAGGAGGAAAAATGTATTCTTAATTTTCTTTTCCTCCCATGAAAAATCATGGAAGATGGCCAATGCCATACTATTTCCTTTTAATCTATCCGATTTCCTTGGAATAGAATTGGAAAGAAAATAGTCTCATTTGAAGCATCATGAAGAAGAGTACATTTTGGAATTCACTCAATGACCACTAACTACAAGTGATGTTCTACGGGCATTTCTGGGATGATCTTTCATCCCAAAATATCAGAAGAATCAGAATCTAATCAAAGTGACTTTGCATCTGATTTTATGAAGGTTATACAAACTAAGAGGCTGATTTATTAAGCCAAGGCTTCCAGATCTATCCTGGTGGCCCCACACTCAGTCAGGCTCTTGGGATACCAGGAAGCAGCAGAGAAGATAAACATGAGGAAGGAAGCATGAAGTGGGGGATGAGGGGAGGTGGATACAGCAGCATGCTCCTGCCATTTTGCAAGCTGAGTGATGAGCATCACAGCCAGTCCCTTGCGTCCCTGTTTCAACACTGGCATCCTTGGAGTGACTGAAAGCAAGCAGATAGGCTTAGAGTGGAGCTAGGCCAGGACCAGCAATAATAGCAGGATTTGCGCACTGTTGCAAGTTCACCAGCAGAAGCTGGAGACAGAACGGGGGGGGGGGGGGGGGGGAAGCAGTGGAGAAGCAGAGAGAGGGTGGCGGGAGGGGCTAGTGTGGGTCTGTGACTTGCTGCCGAAGAAAAAGCAGTAGGAGTGGAGGAGGTGAAGATGGCAGCTGCTATGCAGGGAACAGAATCAGGCCGGAAGCAGCAGAATTAGCAGCAGCTGGAGCAGGAGGTATGGCAAAGGAAAAGGGGAGGGGGAGGGGGAGGGGAGGGGAAGACACATACCATAGGAACACGTGCAGGTAGCCAGTGAGCCCAGGAATTAGATTGGGCTCAGCAGCACTACAATTATTGCTCTCTTGCTCTTTTTAAGAAGGGCTGGCAGCATGATATCACCAGAGAAGCATCACATTCTCCTTAAGGGATGTGCAACCAAAAATGTGTTGTTATTTTCATTTTATTTGGTTCAGATTTTTTTCAGTTCAAAAGCTAAAAAATAAAAAATGCACATCGCCCTAATGCAATTTGAATGGCCCCCAAGATCGGCAAAAAAAGATAAGGCCAATCCACATGGTCAAATGCCTTCTCAGCATTAAAACTGAATAAGAATCTACCTTTGATGCACTAACAGTCATTAGGGAGACCAGAATTTTCCATATATTGATCACTGAATGTCTATATTGCACAAAACCAATTTGATATTCCATAATCAGCTTAGGGAGTAGAGGAGCCAAACTCTCATCTATAATCCTTGCTAGTAGTTTAAAATCATAGTTCAGAAGTGAGAATGGTCTGTAAGATTCAGGCTTATAGAGGTCCTTACCAGGTTTAGGTATCAAAGTGATATATGCCCTATTTGCACCCTCCTTCATAGTCTGCTCATACATAGCTGCCAGCGGAGCCACTATTTTCCCATTTAGCAACTTATAAAACTTGCTCTCAAACTCATCTGGTTCCAGAGTCTTATATAAACTAGCTTGCTGGATACCAAATTAAATTTCTTGCACCCCTATAGGTGCATTATGTTTATCAAGCTACACTCCCATTAATACATACATTTTTGCCCCTCCCTTTTCTTAATTAAAGCCATCAACATTTTTCCAGTCTTACCCCCATATTGATGCAGTTTAAATTTATAATAAAACATAGATTTTATTGCTCGTTGATGTAACAGTGAATTTAATGTGGCTTGCCCAGTCAAATAGGAAGCCTTTGCTTCTTCTGTATGCTTAACAGCTAAAAAAAAAGTTTAACTTTATTGACCTCTTTCCCATTTAAAAATATTCTTATCCAGATTCTTCTTATATTGCTGCATTAAAAAAATTATCTCCCCCCACATAACTGCCTTTGCCGTTTTCCAGAACAGGGCTGGATTTGACTTATGGTCAGAATTAAAGCCTTGAAACTCCTTCCACTTTTTTGGTAAAAATTCTTTAAAAAGAACATTCTTATAAAGCTGAGCCATGAACTTCCAAGTCTGAACTCCATCCCATTCCTCATTCCTGAGGAAATCTACCCACACCATAGCATGATCAGAAATCTTTAAGGGGCCGATCACTAGTGAAACTACTTTAGAAAAGCATGTCTGAGAAACCAGGAGATAATCAATCCTGGATTGGGTGGCAGGCGCCTGGGAGACATTGGGTGTAATCCTGCTCCTGAGGATGGAGAACCCCTCCACACATCCAACAGGTTGAATTGAGTGTAAAAAAAGGAATGCCCTTGGCTGTAGATATTCATTCACTCTGTGATCTCCTAGACTATCTTGACAAGGATCAACACAGTATTAAAGTCTCCCTCACACATCAGTGGACAGTTGTTAAACACTGTAAGCTTATCAAGAAGGGATTGGGAAAAAAAAACCAAAAACATGATCATGGGTGCATGTAAGTTACACAACATCACTGACTCTCCCATTAATTTACCTTTAACAATCACAAAACGCCCCACAGGATCAGTAAGAGTAGATTCTGGTACAAAGGAGATCCTCTTGTGAATTATTATAACCACGCCAGCTCTCTTAGTCCCTGAGGATGCCCCTAATGTCTCCCCTACCCACTATCTCCTTAATTTCCCATGCTCTAGCTCCATGAGATATGTTTTTTGGAGCATCACAACATCCACCTTCTGCCGCACAAGAGCTCTCAATATTTTATGTCTCTTGACCAGAGAGCCAATGCCCACAACATTCCAAGACACAACTCTCTGACAGATTTTAATATAGTCACATAGTTAACATTTATTCTTCAACGCAGAAAGAATCCAAATGAAAGAGGAACCCCCACTCCCTCCCAACCTAGGGCTCCCCCACTTTGCTTCCTGAGAAGAGAATAGAGACTCCCTTTCAGGAATCTCTCACTATAAAGATATATGTTCCATTCCTCCCCAGCCATCTCCTTTAAGTCCCCTACGAATATCTGTACCAGCCCAATAATCTCTATCCCCTCCCTCCCCCTTCCATTCCCTCCTTATCCCATATTCTCATCGCTCCTGACACCCTTTAAAGTGAGGGTTTGGGATCATGCTTAACGCTATGGATAAGCCATCCATCCCCCACCCAGCCTCCCAGTAGAACCCCTAATGACATACATGAAACCTTTTCTCCATCTTCCCAATACAAATAGAAGAAGCAGGCAGAAAGAAGAAATAAGATTTAAGGCAAAACTAGCAATAGCTAAATAAAAGAGGCTAGAGCCTGCATCCTTTTCAAACAATCCCAATAATGTCTCGCATATTTATAACTGAGCTGAGGTGCCAAAAAAAAAAAATTATTAATAGTCTACATCTCGATCATAATGCAAATTACTTCTTTTATGATCCTTCGGTGTTGTTCACCATCATGTAAACTAGAAAGAATGTTGAATGAATATAAGATCTCATGCGGAAAGCTCCATTATATTCCCGAGTCACTTCAAAGGCCCATTTGATCAGAGCTGTGCAACAAACTAATTCAAGATTCTGAAGCCTCTCCTCCTGCTGACTCCAACTTTTTCGCAAATGCCTGGGCCTCCACAGCTGTAGAATACCACGTTACCGCTCCATTGTAAACCACATGCAGCTTTGCCGGGTAGATCAGCAAGCAGCACCCCAAGCTTATGGAATGTTGAGCATGCAGGGATGAACTCACAACACAGTGCCGACAGCTTAGCAGAATAATCTTGGAAAACTAGGGTCCATTTCTCTTTAAACATAAGCTGTTTACCGGACCTCACCGCTCTTAAAATTGCCTCCTTATGCGAATAGCTCAAAAATCAAGTGATGCCCACACAGGGCTTCCCCTCCGTCGCTTTCCTTTGCCCAAGCCTGTGTGCATGCTCCACCATTACTGCCACCAAATTGCCAGAAAGGCCTAACTCAGAAGGCAGCCATATAAAAAAAAAAACCCAAAACCCTGAGCTCACCATCCATTAGGCTTTCCAGCAACTCTACGAATCAGGAGGTTGTTACAGCGCGATCTATTTTCAAGATCTTCCAGCCGCGTTTCACAAAGCATCAGCACTGTTTGTATCATAGTCACATCATCCACATGCTCATGCAGCTCATCCTGCACCTCGAATATTTGTTGCTCCACATCAGACACTCACTTGGTTAGATCACCAAAGATAACCCACATTTCTTCCAATTTATCGTATATTTTATCTAATTTCTTGAACCGAGGCTCTAGGGATTGCAAAACCACTTGCAAAATGTCAGTCACATTGCCACTTACAGTGGGAGCCTCCAGGTTCATGGCTGAGGATGGTATCTTAAGGTCCTGATGTGCAGGTTTTTCTTTTTCTCGCTCCTTCTTAGCCGCTCGAATGCTTATCGCTCAGATAACAACCAGAATGAAAAAGAACAATTACTTTGAGCTGCAAGTACATTTTAAGGGTGTAGGAACGTGCTTAGAGGCCTGATGGTCTTAGGTAGCACCCAAACCAAAGCTCCCCTTCATCCTGCCTTGTCCACAGCATCATGTGATCTCTTGCCATAGCTGAGAACTTTGGATTTCTGGAAACTCTGAGATTGTCATGGATTAGATGAGAGAGGAATTGGGGTTGTTGCACACAAACTTTCTCTTCTCTTGCAAACAAACACACACATGCTCATTCACACACATACGTATATACTTTTTACATTTTAAAAATATTTATATTCCACCTATACCGGAACCCTGTGCTAGACAGATCACAATATAATAAAATAATAGCACAGCACAATTAAAATATAATAAAACAATATCTAAAACAACTCATTTACATAATAACAAACAATAATGAAAACTACACAATAAAACAATATCTCCAAGCAGTATTAAACAGCATTTTATCTGCTTCTTGGGTGATTATATGCTGAAATAGATAGGCCATTAACTGCTTCCTAAAACCCTTGGTATCACCTATTGCCTGCAAAAAATGTGGTAATGCATTCTACATTTACAGGCCCAACTGAGAAAAAAAACACTCAAGAATGGGTTTCTTCTAAACAAGCAGTCTTAAGTATTGGAATGGCATATACACACAAACATGTTCTCATATGCTTTCTTGCACATGCGCACACAGACACACACACACATTCTACCCTGAGATTACCATGGATTAGCAGGGGGGGGGGTGGGGAACGGGAGGAGGGCAACTGCACATTGGGACCGGATGCTCACAAATTTTCTCTCAAACATTCTTACATGTTCACACTTACTTTCACTGCTCATTCTCTCACATTTTCACATGTCCATTTACATCTTTACTTCTGCCATTCTCCCACCAACACACACACACTCACATCTCTCGCTCTTCCATACACAGATGCCCACTCACTTTCACACGCAAGTTCACTTGCACTCAGCTCTCTCCTACTCACCTACATACACTCTCAGATCTCTTCTTCCTACACAAATACACACTCACTCACTCTCACAGACATGCTCATTCATTCTCTCCCTTTCAAAACACCCCTTTCAAAACACACTAGCAACAGCAGACTAACTTGGGCTCCTGGAGCAGCAGCCGCCTCTTCCGTCTCCTCCTGTGCTGCAGAAGTGGACGCTGCCTGTTTCTTACTCCTCGTTTGATGCCCGGGCAGGCAATCACAATGTCAATTGGCCAAGGCAAACAGGATGGGGCGAGCAAGTGGCTGGATACAGGAAACAGGCTGTGCAGGAGCAGGTGGTGTCACGAGGAAGCGAAGTTAAGAGTTAAAAAAGTCCGGAGATGATAGAAATCACTGTCCAGTTCCTCCTTTTTCAGCCATGCAAGACCAATGATGTTCCTTTCTTCTTTCCTGGTCCAAGCAGATTGGTTTTGCTGCAGCACCCGGAGATTTCTGGTATTGGCCAGAGACCCGGTAATTCTTTTAGAATTCCGGAGTCTCTGGGCCAAATCCGGAGAGTTTCCAAGTATGCTCTTCTTTCAGCCCTGCAACAGATGGGAAGATTTCTTCTTTGGGGAGCGGAGGACAATTCTACACTTGCCTCCTGCTCCTTCCAGCAGCACATGCCATGCTGCTTCTCCTTCAGGCCCTGCCGGTAATGTTGTCATTTCCATTGGGTCTATGCTTCTCCTCCTGAGGTCCTGCAATGCTCTTGATAGCATGCGGCTGGCCAGTGGGAAGAGGTCAATGCTTGTTGTGCCTGGGCTGTGCTGCTCTTCACTTCTGGGAGAGAGATGGGTGGATGCTGATGCTCGTTGTGGTTTGTGGCCTGCTGCCCTGCTGCTCCTCACCGCCAGAGGGAAGGTGGGAGGAAGCCACTGCTTCTGGCAGCCCCACAACCGTGCTGCTCCGCACTGCAGCTGTTTCTTCCGGTCCCGCTGCTACGGGAGGGGCGAGGGGCTGCGCAGGCCACCTCTGAGCTGGGCTGCATGTTGTTCATGACTTTTTTCCCAGATTAGCTGCACCTCCCCCTCCCCCGAAGGGAGGGGGGAACACCAGGAACAGTTTCAGAGCTCTTAGGGTTGTATTGGCTTGAGGGGAGACAGCTGTTCATCCTCAGGGAGCGGTGGCGCCTCCTGGTAGACGGTGCCTATGGCCGAGGCCATAATGGCCATAGGCTAGCTACGGCTCTACAGGGAAAGCTCCGCTGGCGATTGCAGAGAGGCTGCAGTGTTCCTCCTCCTCCTCCTAAGGCCCTGCAGACGATTTCAGTGGGGCTGCACTGCTTCCGACAACAGCGATAGGAGGCATTACCGGCAAATCACTGTTGAGTTCCTCCTTTTTCAGCCGGGCAAGACCAATGATGCTCCTTCTTCCTGGGTCCAGGCAGATTGCTTTTGCTGCAGCCCCCCAGTGTTTTCCCACCACTGGCTCAGAGACCCCGGTAATTTCTTTAGAATTCCGTAGTCTCCGGGTCAAATCTGAAGCGTTCCCTGGGTACGTACATCGTACCCACGGTCATTTCCGCCTTCTTTTTATGGGGGGAGGGGCTTTTTTTTTTCATTGAAAATAATAAGCCTAGAGCTGAAAATTGCCATCCATTTCCTTCCCCCAACCAAATCAGCTCCCTCCAAGAATGCCTCCCCTTAACACAGCTGATAAAAGTGTTCCCATTGTGGAACATCTTGCAGATCCTTTAGCTGTTCTGAGGGAGGGCCATTCCCAGGCAGCTGATCATGTGCACACATGGCTGTTGGCCTTGAAAATAAGTCCTCAACGTGCCAGGAAATGGGCTGTTCATTGGGGGGGATTATGCATTAACTAAGAACAAAAGTAATAAATGTGAGAACTTTGAAATTTTAGAAGATAACTTACTCGCACCTCTTCAGATAAAGCTGTGTATGTCAGTGAGAAGTGATGGCTTTCCAAAGAGTTACATTGCAGATGTTTTTATCTGACTGTCCCCCTAGCCCAGGCTTTCATCCTACACAGAGAAGGTGTGACTCCGCCAGGCATTAGTCATTGCAGATTGGTAGTTTCCTTAACATCTGAAGTGAAACAAATTGCTACAGCACAGGATATGTGCTATGCTAAAAAAAAAAAAAAAATCTTCACACTTTGGATCAGATTTACTAAAGATTTTCCCCATAGACTCAAAAGAGACTCAACTCCTTTGTAAATTCAGTGCTTAGTTGGGATTTCCCTGGTTATGTTAATATTTATGCAGGGTTTCAAAATCTCTTAAAAGAAATAGGGTATTATCTAATGCAGTGGTTCTCAACCTTTTTTTGGCCAGGACACACCTGATAGATGGCTCTCACATGCATGACACACTGAGCATGTGACCATCACGGGGCTAAATGTAAACATGCACTCAATCCCCTCAACCCCTAGCAATGAGTGCAGAGCAGATCTAGGGCATTACCATGTACAAATCGCCATACAAAAAATATATTCTGGTTCTGATAACATCTCAGTAAAAGCAAAACAAACTCCCTTTACTACCAGGCACAATAGCCTTCCTTAGAAAAGACAGTAATTTACCACTAATGCATATCCTATTGAGAAAACACAACAAATAAGATTGATACAAATGCCTACATGCTAGTAAAATACCTCACCTCGGTCACACACACAGAACTGATCTTCACCAAGTACAGAAAAACCACAAATTATAAATATGGAGTCAAACTGGAATGGAAAACTAAGAAAGCCACTCTGCATACAGTGCAAACCCGGAGAAATGGAAAGAGAAATACAGCACTTAACAGACTCTCAGGATTTGCAATAATGCACACAAACTAACCTGCACAAAGTTACCCCTGTATTATGGAACACACTCAAACAGTAACAATCCTGTTTAAGAAATACAACTATTAAACCAGGCCCTAAACACTTATACATTACCTATTGTGGAAAACAGAATAAGCCAACCTGCTATAGAGCCCCACACAGAAATAATTGTAAAGCTATACTAAAAATGTTACAAAACACCTGCTGAACAGAATAATATCCAATAATTAAAAACTCATAAAAATGATTAAAACATGTCTAAATATCAATAAAATATTTCAAAACAGCAGACATCGCATAATACACAGTAATTAAAATGCAGTCAATCAAGAAAAATAAATTTAAAAAACCACCTTTACTTACCCTCTCCAGCAACTCTCCTACTCCTTTCCCTTCCAGGCCAATAGCACTCACCAGAAGCAGTGGCTGCTGAAGCTCTGTCCTCACAGTCCCCTTCCTAATGCCCACAACCAGTCACTCGCACACATACACACATACCCCTAATTAGACCCCCACGGCCAGTCTCGATCTCTCTCATACCAGTCATCTTCCTGACCAGTCTCTCTCTCAATCACAGATATGCTCTCTTATATACAAGCTCTCAATCACACACAAATGCTCTTGCAACCCATTCACACACACAAGCTCTCACTCAGGCTTCCATTCACACCCCCACACACAAGTTGTCACCCAAGCACCCATTCACACCAGCTCTCACCCAGGCTTCCATTCACACCCACACACACAAGCTCTCACCCAGGAACCCATATAGAAAGACATGGTTTAATGGAAAAAAAGTCAGCATGGCTTTACCCAAGGCAAGTCTTGCTTCACAAATCTGCTTCACTTTTTTGAAGGAGTTAATAAACATGTGGATAAACGTGAACCAGTAGATGTAGTGTACTTGGATTTTTAGAAGGCATTTGACAAAGTTCCTCATGAGAGACTTCTAGGAAAAGTAGAAAGTCATGGGAAAGGTGGCGATGTCCTTTCGTGGACTGGCTAAAAGACAGGAAACAGAGAGTAGGATTAAATGGATAATTTTCCCAGTGGAAGGGAGTGGGCAGTGGAGTGCCTCAGGGATCTGTATTGGGACCCTTACTTTTCAATATATTTATAAATGATCTGGAAAGAAATACGACGAGTGAGGTAATCAAATTTGCAGATGATACAAAATTGTTCAGAGTAGTTAAATCACAAGCAGATTGTGATAAATTGCAGGAAGATCTTGTGAGACTGGAAAATTGGGCATTGAATGGCAGATGAAATTTAATGTGGATAAGTGCAAGGTGATGCATATAGGGAAAAATAACCCATGCTATAGTTACACAATGTTAGGTTCCATATTAGGTGCTACTACCCAAGAAAGAGATCTAGGCGTCATAGTGGATAACACACTGAAATTGTCGGTTCAGTGTGCTGCGGCAGTCAAAAAAGCAAACAAAATGTTGGGAATTATTAGAAAGGGAATGGTGAATAAAACGGAAAATGTCATAATGCCTCTATCGCTCCATGGTAAGACCACACCTTGAATATTGTGTACAATTCTGGTTGCCGCATCTCAAAAAAGATATAATTGCGATGGAGAAGGTACAGAGAAGGGCGACCAAAATGATAAGAGGAATGGAACAGCTCCCCTATGAGGAAAGACTAAAGAGTTTAGGATTTTTCAGCTTGGAGAAGAGACGGCTGAGGGGGGTTATGATAGAGGTGTTTAAAATCATGAGAGGTCTAGAACGGGTAGATATGAATCGGTTATTTACTCTTTCAGATAATAGAAAGACTAGGGGGCACTCCATGAAGTTAGCATGTGGCACATTTAAAACTAATCGGAGAAAGTTCTTTTTCAGTCAACGCACAATTAAACTCTGGAATTTATTGCCAGAGGATGTGGTTAGTGCAGTTAGTGTAACTGTGTTTAAAAAAGGATTGGATAAGTTCTTGGAGGAGAAGGCCATTACCTGCTATAAGTTGACTTAGAAAATAGCCACTGCTATTCTAGCAATGGTAACATGGAATAGACTTAGTTTTTGGGTACTTGCCAGGTTCTTATGGCCTGGATTGGCCACTGTTGGAAACAGGATGCTGGGCTTGATGGACCCTTGGTCTGACCCAGTATGGCATGTTCTTATGTTTTTATTCACACCCACACACACAAGCTCTCACTTAGGCAGCCATTCACACCCTCAGACACAAGCTCTTACCCAGGCACCGTTCACACCCACACACACCACTCTCACCAAAAACCTCTTCTTCCTTCATTGCAGGGATGGGTTCCAGTTCCTCCACGGCTTTACTCCAGTGGGCCTTCTTTTTTTCGTTGCCATGGGAATGGATTCCCGTGGTAGCCTCGGTTGGGGTCAGGTTTCCTTTTCACTGCCACAGGGATGAGCTCCTGTGGTGGCCTTGCTTGGCCAGAATCAAGTTTTGCTCTTCACCACCACGGGGATGAGTTCCCATGGCGGCCTTGCTTCATCGGAGTTCAACACTGCTCTTCCTCCCACCCCACCCCCGGGTTATGCGATGCCTGCCTCCCAGGCCAATCAAAGGCTTCCTCCCTTCTTCCTACTCCCACTGGCAGGTAGAAGGGCGGAGGCTTCAGATTGGCTTGTGCGGGGGCAGGCAGAATGAAGGAGGCTTCCCATTGGGCAGTGGGGGTAGGAAGAAAGGAGGCTTCCAATTAGCCCATGGGGCTGGAAAAAGGGAGAAGGAAAGTACAATGGGGCAGTGGGACACCAGGAGATGTGACATACCTGCTGGGGCTTGGCAACACACTGGTGTGTCGCGACATACTGGTTGAGAATAGCTGATCTAATGTATAATGTTTCAGTTCTGCTAGGTACAAGAAACAAAAAAAAAATAAGCAAAGGGATGAAAGAAGTGAAATAAATTGGTAGAAAGTAGCATCTGCAATCTATTTATTTGACTATTACAGGGGAAGAGACTCCTGTGTTCCAGGGGACTGAGTTACAAAATGAAACACATCGGACAAAGGTGCTTATGTGGTCTCAAAAGTTCTTACACATAATCATCTCTGGTTAGTTCTTAAGTTTGTTCAATAAAAGGTATCACAACCTGCAAAGAATACGTGAAAATATAGAACAAATGAAGAATGAACAGGTTGGCATCAGGAAAATAAGACAAGATGGCCAGTGGAAAAAATGGAGAGGGTCCATATTCAAAAGCATTTAGCCGGCTAACTCAGAAGTTAGCCGGCTAAATTAATATTTGGTCATTTATAAGACAAAATTCTAGCTGAGAGATGCATATGCACATTTTTAAATTTTAGTTGGGGGGGGAGAGAAAGAGAGAGCACCTCTAGGATAGCACACATATTAGTCATCTATTTATACCCCTATAGGAGGGTCATCTAGTAACTCGAGGTGAGGTTTTGGTGGTGGTCTAGGGTTTTGGGGTCAGAGTACGTCTCACTGAGCATGTAAATAACAGCACAGTACACATCAGTGAAGATTTGACATTTGGAACGAGGAAAGGTAAGAAAAAATGAGATTTCTACAAAGTATTCTTGCACAAGCTTGATAGCAACCAGGTAGAGAGTGCAGCCATCCAGCTAGGGCAGAAGAACATTGTAGAAATCTCATTATTCTGTACCTTTCCTCATTCCAAATCATGACCACCACTAAAACCTCACCTTCAGTTACTAGATGACTCTCCTATAGTGACATAAATAGTTGACTATTATGAGAGCTTCATAAAGAGTGTCTCTCTCTTTGTCTCTTTCTCTCTCTCATAGGGGGCTACTTTCTTGCAGGTAGTTAGATTGTTGTATTCTGGCCCTAGAGCTGCCCTCTGGATAGATTTTTAACTTCAGAGAGGTACTCATCAAGAATGCTTGCTATCTCCTTCTTTTGTCCTTGAAGCCTTTGTTGAGGAGCATTAAGTCTGTGGCAGAGATACAGGGGGTTAGAATGGGGAATATAGAGTTTAAGATTGCTGCTTTTGTTGATGATATGTTCATATTACTAGTCCTGTTGCTTTGTTAAAGGTCTTGATGCAGGAATTTTCCGCATTTGGAACCTTTTCAGGGCTGAAACTCAATCTAGAGAAATCTAAGGCAATGGGTTTTACTGCGAGGGTGAAGGATATGTGGGGTCAGGATTTTCCTTCACAGTGGTGCAGGGGACTCTTTTAGGTATTTGAGGATATTTCTGCCTATGGATGTGACTAAGTTGTATCATCTTAATGTTACCCCTCTGATAAGACAGGTGAAGTCCAAATTGACTCAGTGGCATAGCCTTCCTCTTTCATTGGTGGGTAGAGTAAATCTATTTAAAATGACTTTTTTTTTCCCCCAAAATGGCTATACATGTTACAATTGTTACTGGTATGTATTCTCAAAAAGGATCTTCGGGTGATATATCAGATACTATCCAGATTCCTGTGGCAAGGACATAGATCACAAATTAAAATTAATCAGCTCATGGTAATGTGGGAGGGGGTGGCCATATAGAAATGTAGAACTGGGCATGTCAGCTGCGGCATCTTAGGGATTGGCTTTGGGATTCAGAACACATTATACTCTCTAGATGTTGAGAGGACTTTAGTTTCTCTGTTACATCTTCATCATGGATTTTTGCATGTGGGAGGTATGGAGATGCAGTCTTCTGTTAAGGTTGGGGGTCTTTTCTTAATGGTGAAGAAAATTTGGTGGCTGCTCTGCAATCAATTAGGACACTCTTTAGCAGCATCTTCTTACTTGCCAATTAATGGAAACATGTATATTTTACCAGGAACCCAATATAGGGTTTTTGTGTCTCCTGGAGGGCAAAAGGTATTACATACTTCCGGCAAGTTTGGGGCGCAGATGGGCATATGCTTCCCTTTCAGGATCTACAAAGATCGTTTGATTTGACGGGTAAGGATAATTTTGCATATTTGCAATTAAGTCGTTATGTTCATAGTCTAGGAGATGAGCACCTTAAAGAAACCTTTTGTAACCAATTGGAAGAATTTTTCAGATTGATAGTCCTAGGAGGGTATGGGTTTCTCGATTATATAGGTCCTTAGCTAAGATTCGCTCACCTGTAGATATAGGCTCTCTTCTTGTAAAATGGAACCATGACCTCTCAATTGCGCTTACAGAACTTCAGTTCAAACCTGGATTTAAACATATTAAAGGGCTGGTGGCCTCAGTGAGATTAAGAGAGATGCAATTTAAATTTTATCAAAGGGCTTATATTTCTCCTGCTAGAGCTTATAGGGCCAGATTTGCAGATATTGATATTTGTCAGAAGTGTAAAACGTCCAGGGGGACGCTTGGTCACTTTTTTTGGACTTGTGATCTTATTGATAAGTTTTGGGATGACATTAGGGATTTTTTTTTTTTTTAGTGGATTTTGGGTCAAAATATTTCCTTCCATCCTGAGGGGGTCTTACTCTTTATTGATGATCCTGCTTATCTCGAAAGTCAGGGTGGGGGAAATAGACTTTTGATATGTAAGGCTTTTTTAGTAGGAAAAAGAGCATACTCAAGAAGCGGAAAGTAGATGAAACTCCAGCTCACTGGAAAGGGGAAATTCCTTTCATGATGATCGAGACGATGGCAACAGGCACTTTGTTAAAGCGCAGATGAGCATTTATGGAAATATGGCATGCCTATATTCAAAGTTTATCTCCCAGAATTTGTAGTTCAGTGTTAAATGATCCGTCGTTATGAATGTTTTGAATATTTCATTTTCAGAGTGTATTGGGTACTGTACTAAGATTTATTGTCTTGTCACTATAGAAGAATCTTTCTAGATTTGTTTTTTTCTTAACAGGTCTGGTTCTCTCTTGATACCTCTGACATAATGGTAGGGTCTAGAGGAGGGGAGGTAGAGGGAGGGAGGGATTATTTCTTATTGATCTTATTCTACACATTAGTCTTTAGGTTTGGCATTTAGGAATTTGGAGAAAAAGGGGAGAAAATGTCTCTGTATTGTTTTGTATCATATGTGGCAGGCTTAAGAGTCACCGTACACTAGATATTGTTTGCTTTGTTTTGTTCATTTTTTAATAAACAGTTTAATCATTAAATTCCATATCAGAAAAAGGACTTGCAAACTTTCTCCCACAACACACAACTTGAAAATTCCCCCCTTGATACTGTATTGTTAAAAGATTCCCAATGTGTGTGTATATTGCAATGATGCTTCCCATGAGATAAGAGGCTGTAATAACTAGATAGGACTAGGTCTGGGTATTAAAATAATAGCTTATTGATTTGTAATCATAAGTTATCCAGAAATGTGAATTTACATCTGAATGAAGGTACATGTATGATATTTTTTGTAAATAGGCGTCCTTTGATCAGACCTCTGGGTAGAGCCCATGGTGATTTTTAATGCTCTAACTCTCCCAATGGCTGTCCAGGAATCATAGTGGAGGGGTCCCTAACTTTACTGCAAAAACCTTACCTTAGTTAATCTTTTTCCTCAGCCTGTCCTGGTACCTTGGTGTTTGTGTGTGGGGATACGGTTGGGGTCTCCTACTCTTATTCATCCTTCCTTCCTTCCTTTGTGATTTTTCCATCCTTTATTCACTGAGATTTCTGGGGGACTTTTCTTGGGGGAAAAGTCAGTGGGATCAGGCAAGTTCTCAGTTCTGCAATCTCAGTGGGGAAAGGGGATAAAAAAACCTCTCCCAATTTTAATCAAGTCCAAAACATACTTCAAAGGTTAAACTAGATAAATCTTCTGCCTTTACAGCAAAATACATCACTGGTGCTTACCTACTTAGGGTTTAGAGTAGTCTCACAGGTCTTTGGTCCCCTGGCTTAAAAATATCTCTCTCTGTAAATTAGAAGGAGGACCATCTGGAAGATGTGAACTGTGAGGTATCACTTCTAAAAGAGACTCCTTTTGGGTGAAGCTAGGAGGCCTCACCAGAATGTAAAACAAACATCCTTACTCTTTGACTGTTTCCTCAAACTGAACTCCAAAGTGTCTTAAAATGGTTGGGCTAAATAATGTTGAGGCATCCAATCCAGATCGTCCAGGTGGGAGGGACTGAGAGGTATGGATGGCTTCTTACAAAGTGTGCTCTAAGACAGGTACAGTGATACCTGGTGGTCAGACAAAGAAGGTCTGCCACACTTGGTTTTTTTTTCTTCAGGTAATTCCACAAATTATACAAAGACTCTGTGTCCCTACTATTTTAATTGTTGACCTGTAGTCTTTATACAAGATAGGACAGTGTTTCCCAACCTTCTCCTGTCAGATTTTCAGCATTGCCACAATGAGTATGAATGAGATATATTTGCATGCCTGGGTCTCTAATGAATACAAATCTATCTCACGCATATTCATTATGGATATCCTGAAAACCCAAATGGTTAGGTGTGCCTCCAGGAGAAGGTTGGGAAACCTGGAGATAAGGAATTAGTTTGACAGGGGATGGTAACCCAAAAGCTGATTATTAATTTAGTCATATTTTAAGAACAGGAAACAAAAAATCAAACATTCTCATCAGTTTAATATATATGTCATTCCAGAAAAATCTGTCCATTCTGGTAATTCACTGAGTGCATGAATTTTCAGATGTTTGGCACCTCAACATCAAAATCTATATTTAAAACACAAATATTTTATTCCTCCTTGAAGTACAACAAAGCAAGTCATGCATATTCTATATGCCAGCATTACAAGGACTTTGTTAAATGCTAACCTTATGTGAATATCCAGCCACTGTAATCAGGCAACCTTACCTTTCTTGCATCAGAAAGGGATATTGATGCTATGTTGATTAACAGAGAATTACTGCTATCAGAATTTTGTAGGGAAAAGTTGAGTCACTTATCCCAGACAATATCATTATATCATAGTGATGGGTAATGTAACTCAAAGCATATAATGCCTTACTGCTCACATGCAATAGTTCCAGGAGACATACAGTCAGTGATGCTGGAGCCCACAGTACTTAATTCTTACTACAATCAAATTATAACTGGGTAGATGGCGACAAAGCATTAATAGAGAAACAGTTACAGGATCGGGGGCTTCGGATCTTGAACATCTGCCAAGACTCAAAATTCCCAGCCCTACATGCCAAACCTTTGACCATTTCTTCTTCTGGAATGTTTAATAAAACGTCGTTGTTGAATGTTTGCCTTTGGTACCTGGGAACCTCCTGTACAAATACAGTTCTTTAAATCCTTTTTAATGTTATATTGTTTTGAAGCAGCAGAGCCAAATACATTCTCAGTTTTAGTACATGATACACAAGCCTTTACTGGTCTATGGATCTAGTTTTGACCTCTCTTTTAATAGCAATTTATGTTTTGCTTTGAAATCTAGAACTGTGTATGATGGCCAGAGCCATAGCTAAGCAATATGTCGTCTATGACCAACTGAAAAACTGGGCCCTCACATATTACAAAACACATGACACCATGAGTTGGGCATGGGCATGACCCTCAGAGCACAAGAAAACAGAATTACAATATAATAAACGTTCTATATCAAAACAGCACTAACTGCCAGCACTCAAACAGCAACAACCCTATCTATGAAAAAGTAACACTGCAAATACTACCTGAATCACTAATATACCCCTATTAGGAAAACAGGACAAGCCAAGCTTCTATAGATTCCTACTTAGAAACTACACATTATTAGAATACCTCACCTCAGTCACACATGCAAAATATAGATAGGCACTCAAGTACAGAATAAAGACATCATAAAATAGAAATAGAAATGTACAGACAAAAGCTGAAATGGAAATCACAACAAGCCAAATTCTATATGCCCTGCAACAATGGAAAAACAGGAACATTATCATTACTCATAAAACAGTAACATTGGTAAAACAATAACATTGGTAAAACCATACCAATAAAAAGAATAATTTATTTAGAATTTTGTTTATTTAAAACATTTTTATACCACCTATCAGAATTTCTAGGCAGTTTACAAATAAATCTTGGTTAAATACTACCTCAGTATGATTATATATGTGTTTATAAACTTAAAGCATAGGTACTGCTGTATGTTTACCCTTATCCATATCAAGTGTCACACACACAGATTAATAACATTCAATAACTGAAAACTCAAACAAATTCTACAAACACCAATAAAATATTTCAAAACAGACACAGCAAATAACATTCAATAATTAAAACTATTAAGGATTTAAAAAAAAATCCTCCATTATCCATAACTGGGAACTTTTGATTTCCAGATGTTCTAAAATTGTCATAGATAAGCAGGCAGAGAAGAACTGGAGTTGTTGTGCATACACATGCTCCCTCTTATACCCATACATGCTCACTTGCTCACTCTCCCACACACATTCACATATGCTTATTCTTACTCTCCCACACACATACATATGTGCTGTCTCTCATTCACCCACCCATGCTTTCTCTCTCTCCCACATACATAGACAAAGCTATAACTCATTCTCTCTATCTCCCACACACACAAATCACATACTTGCTCTCAGTCTTCCACACACATACACAATGCTCGCTCTGTCACACAACATACATGCTTTTTCTCACTCTCCCATACACATCTGCACATGCTCTTCCATTCTCACACACACACACAGCTATTTCTCACTCTCCCACAGACATGCTGTCTCTCACTCTCCCACTAATTCTGTCTCTCACACACACACACATATACTCTCACTCTCATACATACATATACACATGCTATCTCTACTCTCCCATTCACATGCACATGTGCTCTATCATACACACATGATCTTATACTCTCCCACACACCTACACATATGCTGTCTCACTTTTACTCACAGACTCATTCATATACACACACATATGCTCTCACTCTCATGCACACATACATATGCTCTCTCTCACTCTCCCACACACATATACACAGATGTTCTCTTTCACTCCTCTCTCTCCCATTGAAGCAGCAGGCAATAGCAGTCTCCTCCTTCAACCTCCAATGCAAAGGAAATGACTTCCAGACACAGGGGCTGACTCAGCTTTGGTCTTGGGCTCCTTCCGGCAGGGCAGATTGCATGCCGACCTCCTCCTCCTAAGGCCCCACCAGCTAAACTGCTGATTCTGGTGAGACTGCTCTGCTTTTCCTCCTACCAAGGCCCCGCCCGACCAAGCTATTGATTCTGGAGGGGTGGCGCTTCTTTTGCTCTTATTAAGGCCCTGCTGGCTACGCTGCCTATTCTGGCAAGGCCACACTGCTCTCATGGCACTGGTGGCACTATGGCCCACTTCAGGAGCAGCACCTATGGCCAGGCCATATTGGCCATGGGCATGTTATGGCTCTGATGTTGACCATGGCACTGAATAAAATATTAACTGCAATATGAATATCTAAAATTATTTATATAATTACATTTAAGAACATAAGAACATAAGAAATTGCCATGCTGGGTCAGACCAAGGGTCCATCAAGCCCAGCATCCTGTTTCCAACAGAGGCCAAAACCAGGCCACAAGAACCTGGCAATTACCCAAACACTAAGAAGATCCCATGCTACCGATGCAATTAATAGCAGTGGCTATTCCCTAAGTAAAATTGATTAATAGCCATTAATGGACTTACAAAATAAATTATTTCAATAATAGGCCAAAATGCCCTGAATTTGGTATACTTCTGTACTTGCAATGTTCCCAGAGCACTAAGTGCAGAAATAAATAATGTACAAAACATTTTAAGAAAGCAGGCATGAAAAGAAGAAACAAGCAATCTGATAGCTCAGTTGCGAGGCCCAGGTGGACCCAGTTGGCAGGCTTGATAGAGAAAAAAAGTGTGAGAAATCACTCATCCCGAAGAAATACTTGTTTCATAGACACTGCTAGTTGTGAGAAGCATTCAGCATCTGCAAGTCTCAGAAAAACAAATTGTGCATTTTTTCACTTCAGAGGATTTAGTAGTTGATTAGATACAAAAGAAAGCTTGATGGGCAGAGGACTACCCTTGTACTTCAGGGAATTCAGGTTGACCCCCTTCCTGAAACACGTTTATATCTCATTTCAGTGTCACTAGACAGATAATTGCTCTCATCACAAAACCTATTGAAAATGTTTTGGCACAATGTGTGGCAAGGTTGTTGATTTGTGCTCAGAGGGGTCTTCAGAACCAAGGAAGCACAGGGACTATGCCAGCTCTCAGATCTAAGGTCACACACAAAAGAAGAACTTATTACTTTATAAATTTATAATTTTAACACTTTATTTATACAATCACATGTATTACAACTATCTAGACAATTAAAATCTATCTAACTCACACACACCTCATACATTCATCACTCATCTCACATAAAACCAAATAAGTACACATTTCAGACTTGTTGTTCTTCTTATGCTTTCTATACAAAACAATTTGTTAATTCACTAAATTCATTAACAAGTCATCCATGAAACGAATCCTTTCTCAATTTAATTCATTCACTTATGTTTTGAAAAATGAGTCCAAAGATCTTTGTTTCACCCTATTGTCATGAGGGCTTCCTCAGGGACTAACTCAGAATCAACAATGTCTTCAAATGTAAAATTCTTCAAATGTCAAATTGCTTCACCATAATTCGAGTGTTCATAGAGATTCCTTCACCATACATGCTCCTCCAAAAGTTGTAAACATGAGGAGAGGGAACGTCAATATCTTTAAATATCAAATTCTTCAAATGTCTGATTACTTCACCCGAATTCTATAACCAAATTTTATAGACATTTATTATATTTATTTTAACTAATGCATTTGAAGAATTTGATATTTAAAGATATCAATGTTCCCTCCTCATGTTTACAACTTTTGGAGGAGCATGTATGGTGAAGGAATCTCTATGAACACTCAAATTATGGTGAAGCAATTTGACTTTTGATGGAGTTGTGGCTTATTTGTTAAGGGTAGTCACTGGCATACCAGCAAGTTACCCCCATGTACTCATTTCTTCATTTCTATCCTCTAGCCTTTAGGAATCCACAGTGTTTATCCTATGCACCTTTGAAATCTTTCACTGATTTGTCTTCACCACCTCCTCCGGAGGGGCATTCCAGGCATCCACCACCCTCTCCGTGAAGTAATATTTCCTGACATTGGTTCTAACTCGTCCTCCCTGGAGTTTCATCCATGACCCCTAGTTCTAATGATTTCTTTCCAACGGAAAAGGTTTGTCAATTGTGCATTCTTAAAACCTTTCAGGTCTCTGAAGATCTATATCATATCTCCCCTGCACCTCCTCTCCTCCCCACTCATCCATTTCTTCTCCAAGCTGAACATTAACCTCTTTAACTTCCTTCATAGGGAAGCCGTTCTATTCCATTTATCATTTTGGTTGCCCTTCTCTGTATCTTTTCCAATTCAGCTATATCTTTTTTTCAAATGTAGTGCCCAGAATTGCATATAGTACTCTAGGTGTGGTCTCACCATGGAGTGATACAGAGGCATTATGAAAATCTCCAATTTATTCTTCATTCCTTTCCAAATAGTTCCTGACATTGTTAGCTTTTTTGATGCAGCTACACATTAAGCCGAAGATTTCAAAGGATTGACTACAATGATGCCCAGATCCTTTTTCTCCTTATATGAAATATGTATCGTGTTATTACAGTGTGAGTTGCTTTTCCCTATGGAAATCATTTTACACTTGACCACATTAAATTTCATCCGTCATTTGGATGACCAATTTCCAAGTCTTGCAAAGTCTTCTTGCAATTTCTCAATCTGCTTGTGATTTTACTACTCAGAATAATTATGTGTCCTCTTTAAATTTGATTACCCCACTGGTTGTTCACTTTACCAGATCATTAATAAATATATTAAAAAGCACAGTCTCCAGTACAGATCCCTGAGGCACTCCACTCTTCCTTTTTCCAATGAGGAAACTGATCATTTATTCCTAATCTCCATTTCCTATCTTTTAACCAGTTTGCAATCTATAATAGGACATTGCCTCCTATCAGATGATTTCTTATTTTTTCTCAGGAGTATCTCATGGGGACTTTGTCACACACCTTCTGAAAATCCAAATACACTATTATCCACAGGATCACCATTATCCACATGTTTATTAACTCCTTCAAAAAAATGTAAAAAATTGGTATGACAAGACTTTCCTTGTGTAAATCCATGCTAGCTGTGTCCCATTAAACCATGTCTTTCCATATTTTCTGTGATTTTATTATTTAGAATAGTTTCTATGATTTTTCCTGGCACTGAAGTCAGACTCAGCGGTCTATAGTTTCCCAGATCACTCCTGGAGCCATTTAAAATATTGGCATCACATTGGCCACACTCCAGTCTTCAGGAACAATAAATGATTATAATGATTGGAGATCTATTACTAGTAATTTGTAACCTATTTCATTTTTTAGTTCTGTCAGAATTTTCGGGTATAAACTATCTGGCCAAGGTGATTTGCTACTCTAGTTTGTCCATCTGTCTTATTACATCTTCCAGGTTCACCGTGATTTGGTTCAATTCTTCTAAATCACCATTAATATTGTTTCCAGTATAGGTCTCTCACCATCATCTACTTCAGAAAACACTAAAGCAAATAATTCAATCTTTCTGCTATGACCTTGTCTTCCCTAAGTGCCCCTTTAATCCTTAAATCATCTAACAGTCCAGCTGACTCCCTCTTAGGCTTCCTGCTTTGGATATATTTTAAAAAAGATATTATTATTATGAGGTTTTGCCTCTATAGCCAGTTTCTTTTCAAATTCTCTTTTTTGCCTGCCTTATCAATGTTTTACATTCAACTTGCTAATGCTTATGATTTTTCCTATTTTCTTCAGTTGGATCCTTTTTCCAATTTCTCTAAGTTATTTTGGCTAAAATAGCCTCTTTCAGCTCTTTCACCATGCTGGCAGTTGTTTGGCCGTCAGAGTGAGGAAACTCACTCCAAGAAGAGATTTGGGCAACATTTTCTCAACCTAGCTTGTTGTTGCCCAGGTAGAGTGTCCATCAAGCTAGGTTGAGAGAACGTTGCCCAAATCTTTTCTTGGAGTGAGTGTCCTCACTCCAACGGCCAGCAAATCTTCACTAGAGACCACTGTTCTTTCCGTAGGTCTCATGTTGAATGTGAAAGTGGCCCCCAACCCCCTACGCTCATACCTAATCCCCACCTCGAGTTACTAGGTGGCCCTCCCATAGGGATACAAATACCTGTCTAGGGCATAGGCATTATAGGAAGGCTCTCTCGCTCTCTCTCTCTCTCTCATATATAACCTCCTCCCCCTGAATACTAAATTAAGTATTTGCATTCACAAAGCACGTTAATGTCTTTTCAACAACATGAAGAAACTATGTCATGTTTATTGTGTTGAGAAGAAGATAAATGTATGTTAGGATGGGGGATGGGGAAGTAACACCCCAATCCCATTGGGTTTGCTGCTTCTGCCCAACTTTATATTAAAACACCATTTTTTGAATTCTCTTTTCCTGAATCTTTTTGTGTCCTTTGTTGCAGCAAAGTCCAAAATTGTGGAGCATAAGAAAAAATATAAAATTTGTTGTGTGAAAGGACACTTATTTGGTACAGCTCCCTATAGCCCCTTCCCCTCTGTCTTATTTTCTGATTTTTTCTCACCCTCAAGGAAAAAAAAGTCAAAATACTTATATTGGCTACTTCGTTTAATATTTTCATGATTCCACTTTGTCATTTATTAACCAGACTTGGCCTTACTCATTATGGGGTAGATTTTCAAAGGGTTACACGCGTAACCATTAAACCCACCCCCTGCGTGCTCCGAGCCTATTTTGCATAGGCTCGGCAGCGCGCACAAGTCCCAGGACATGCGTATGTCCCGGGGCTTTCGAAAATGGGTGGATCAGGGGCGGGGCCTGGGGCATTCCCAAGTCCTCCGGCACAGCGGCCGTGCCAGATGTTCGTGCGCTGGCAGAGGCAGGCATAACTCCATCAAATAAGGTGGGGGGGGGGGGGCGGAAGGAAAGTTCCCTCCGAGGCCACTCCAATTTCGGAGCGACCTCGGAGGAAACGGAGGAAGCCTGCGTAGCTCGGCGCACACAAGTTGCAAAATTGTGCACGCCCTTGCGCGCACTGACCCTGGACTTTATAACATGCACGTGGCAGGGTTGCGCGAACAAATCTGCGCCCGCGTGCAGGTTTGAAGATCTGCCCCTATATAAACGCTGATGATATACAAATCTTTATCTCGACCAACAACTCACTTGACACAACCTGTAAATTGACAGCAATGTAACTGTCAATGATACAACAATTACAAACAAACATGAAATTAATTCTGAATGTTGACAAAGCAGAAATCATACTGTTGGACAGGAGGTCATCATGCACCAATCTACCAAACTTTCAGATCGATACTGTAACGTGCGGTTGAAGATTTCCCGTCCGTAACACGCTGTGGGTGCACAATTCGGACGCGTAAGGCGATCCTGCGATACAGTCTCCAGTTTCACGCGTCCTTAGCGCTTCTTAAAACAGACACATAACCCTTTCCGCACCCAGCATGTATATGATATGTAAATGAACAAATTAGCTGTTTAATGAAGGAATTAGCTATTCCCCTCCGATACTGTGACGCGCGCTCAGATTATCTCCTTAGTAACCCGCTATTTTGCCGCGGCCTTAACGTGTTAGTTTACCACCTACCCTCTACTAGGTGTTAGTGTGGTGTTCGAACAGCTACATAGCGGAATGTACCATGGACGACCTCTATATATATATATTTGCAGCGTAAAGTGTAAAAAAACAAAAATATGTATAAATACCTGTCACTTTCCTGTCACTTTCCGAATCCCCCAGGCGTGCGGTCATCCAGGCGGCGGTGGGAGCTGGCGGGCGGGTGGGCGCGCGTTGGGTCCAGGCGGCCGGCGGGCGGGTGGGCGCCCATTCATCCAGGCGGCAGCGGGAGCCGGGGGTGGGTGGGCGTGTGTTCGATCCAGGCAGCGGGTGGGTGGGCGTGCATTCATCCAGGCGGAGGGAGCCGGCGGCGAAAGCGGCCTCCGGCAGCCCCCGCCGGAGTGAATGAATGCGCGCCTGTGCAACCCATGCAATTTCGGCACTCAAGGCGACGTCAAGCGTCGTGACATCACACCTTGAGCGCCGAAATCGAACGGGTCGCACAGGCGCGCATTCATTCACCGCCGGCTCCCTCCGCCTGAATGAATGCGCGCCTGTGCGACCCGTGCGATTTCGGCGCGCCTGTGCGACCCGTTCGATTTCAGCGCTCAAGGGGTGACGTTGACGTCACACCTTGAGCGCCGAAATCGAACGGGTCGCACAGGCGCGCCGAAATCGCACGGGTCGCACAGGCGCGCATTCATTCACTGCCGGCGGGGGCTGTCAGAGGCTGCTTTCGCCGCCGGCTCCCTCCGCCTGGATGAATGCACGCCCACCCGCCCGCTCCGGCCGCGGCCTGGATCGAACACGCGCCCACCCGCCCGCCGGCTCCCACCGCCGCCTGGATCGAACGCGCGCCCACCCGCCCGCCGGCTCCCGCCGCTGCCACCGCCGCCTGGATGAACGGGCGCCCACCCGCCCGCCGGCTCCCGCCACCGCCTGGATCCAATGCACGCCCACCCGCCCGCCGGCTCCCGCCGCCGCCGCCTTGATCCAACGCGTGCCCACCCGCCCGCCGGCTCCCACCGCTGCCGCCGCCTGGATGAACGGGCGCCCACCCGCCCGCTGGCACCCGCCGCCGCCTCGATGACCAGACGCCTGGGGGATTCGGAAAGTGACAGGAAAGTGATAGGTATTTATACATATATATAAACAACTTACGCTGCAATGTTAATATGGAGGTCGTCCATGGTTTTTTACACTTTACTCCCTTTGGTTGTACCCCCATTTTTTACACTTTATTCCCGTTTTAATTTTCGCCCTGCGCCTTGCTTCGGGAGGGGGGGGGAACCATCCACTTCCTGGTGCCTGTCATTTCAAATGTCATTTGAAATGACATTTGAAATGACAGGTACCAGCACACCCAGGATACTGTATAGGCGCTGTATTAGCGCCTATACAGTAAAATGGGTTGCGCGGGCCTAACGCTTGCCTAACGCTTCGCAGCCGCGGCATGCATTTGCATGCAATTTGAAGAGAGTATCGAGCGGTAGGTGAAGAGCACTGTGCGTGCGGGGAACGAGGGTGCGCCCGGCACTGCCGCACTGTTTCTACCGCGGCCTTAGAGTATCGAGCTGTTTATACTGGAAGATCAAAATTCTAAAATTGAAATAGTTAATACACGAAACTTAAGAGTTATCATTGACTCCAAACTCAATTTCAAAAAGCACATTTCCAATAAATTAAAAAATGGATGTAATAAACTCCAAACACTTAAACGTTTAAAACCTCTCCTAAGTAGGCAACTTTAGACTAGTACCTCAAGCTTTACTATTTTCCAGCACTGACTATTGTAACGCTCTATTACTAGGCCTTTCATAATCAACAATTCATCCCTTACAAGTCCTACAAAATGCAGCAGCTAAGATTTTAACAATGACAAAAAAATAAGATCATATAACACTGGTACTGATTTCCCTACACTGATTACCGATAAATTTTTGCATAGAATATAAATCTTTACATAAAATCATAAATAGAGAAGAAACCGATTGGCTCAATGCAACCATCCGACTTCATACACCACAAAGAAACCAGATTCACTAACAAAGGCTTATTAACCATCCCTACAATACAGTTGGCACATCTAATGCAGGTTAGAGACAGAGCCATATCCCTTGCAGGTCCAAAAATCTGGAATGCCCTACAGACTGAATTAAGACTGCAGTAGAACCTAAAAACATTTCAAAAAGAACT
This sequence comes from Rhinatrema bivittatum, assembly GCF_901001135.1. NCBI lineage: Eukaryota > Metazoa > Chordata > Amphibia > Gymnophiona > Rhinatrematidae > Rhinatrema > Rhinatrema bivittatum. The sequence goes on along the minus strand of NC_042616.1, from coordinate 257,311,701 downwards.
AAAAACATGATTTTTTTGGCAGAGCTTTTGATGAGCAGGATCAGATAAAATCCAGTAACAATTTAAGAATTTTCTGAATTTTATTTTGATTTTCTTTTCTTTTAGCATATTGTATTTTATCTGATTTTATGTTTAAATTAACTTTATTGTGGAATACTCTTATACTGTATCATTATTTTATAATTATTTAATCTGCTTATGTAAACCATTGTGATGGTACTCCCCAAACAATGATATATAAAAATCAATAAATAAATCTGAGACTGGAAGTTGGCTACTGTGGACTAAGTGTTATGAACAGCGCTGCCCGCGGGTGTCCCCCGCGAGCAGGCACTGACTCACTCACTGCAGCTGTCTTCGCCGACGCAGCAGGACGCCGCTGTCAGCCTGCCCACGCGGCCCGGAGGCTGCCCTGCTCTATCTTGTCCTTCGCGGCCGGAGCCGCAGCCTTCCATGGGGCTGGGACCGCCCCCAACATTGATTCTATCTTTGTGGCGCACAGGCCGCAGCCTCGGGCTGGACTAGCGGCAGGAGCCGCCCCCGGGGCCTCCGGCAGCGGCTGGAGCCGCTGCTCACGTTAGAGCCTGCTCCCAGGCTCAGCCCGGCCTCTTCTGGCGTCTGACGCACAGACGCTATGTAGGTCGCTGGCCATGGTCCTGCACAGCCTCTGCTTCCTGCTCTCTAGGCACACGGCCGCATCTTTCGTCTGCATTTAAAGGGCCAGACACAGGAAGTGTCTGGGCCCCACCTTGAGGACTATTTCCTGTATTAGCCCTATAAAAGGGCTGCTCCGTCAGTTCTCCAGTGCCTTGCATCGTTGTCATTGAGTCTTCGCTCTGGAGGCTCCGGCCTGCCAGAGTCCAAGAAAGGTCTTCTTCTCTTTGTGGAGCTCCTCGTCGTGTTCATTGTTCCATGTTCAAGTCTTCGTGCCTGAGGTCCATTGTCCAGGTGTCTTCGTTCTCCTACGCCCTGGTGTTCCTGCCTTCCGTGATGTTCCTTCCTTCGCCATGCCTAGTCTTCGCTCTCGAGCCTTCTGGTACCGGTAGGCCGGGGGTCCCTCAGATGCAGTACTCCTGAGTGGATTAGCCTGCCGGTGGACGGTTGTCCTGTGCTCCTGAGCCGTCAAGTCCTGATGTGTGTTCCTGTGCTGTCCCGCTCCCATCGTGGTCCATGACCAGTCTGCAAGGGCTGTGTAGGGCGCGTAACGGACAGGGTGGTCCATGACTCAGTCCCGCGGGTGGCCCGAGTAGGGCGCCCTGAGAGACAGTGCCAATGTCCATGCTTCGTGTTGCCTTTGTGGATGTCAAGAGTCTCGTCTGGATCGATCCCAAGTGTCTACGTCATGGATGCCGTTGCATCTTGTGTCCTCGCCATGGATGCCGTTGCATCAACCCCGAGTCTTCGTGCCTTGTGATGACGTCGCATCAGTCATATGTCTTCATTCCTGGATGCCGTTGCATCAATCCACAGTCATGTCTTCATGTCAAGGCCCATCTGCCCTCAACCTCAGGCCAGGCCTGCTGCTCCATGCTGCTCGCAGCAGGTCCGAAAGGGCCCGGAATGGTCGGAGGACCATTCACCTTCCAACATCCTCGGATGTTTGGCTATGGGAGCTTGCCGGCCTGGCGGAGGGTAGACAGTTAGCCATACGGGGCCACCATCAACCCTTGGCTTGGCCTAGAAGATTTGGGTCAGGCTGAGGCCCATGGACACACGAAAACACCGTACACAACACTAAGGATGTACATTCATGTTATTTCACTTCTATATGTGCATAATTTGGTTACACTAGAGATGTGCTTCATTTAAAGCTATCAGTTTGGGCTTCGGATCGGGCGATCCACGGAAAATTTCATTTTCCCACGGTTCTTTTTTTTTTTTCAGCATTTTTTGACAAAGCGCATTAGTGTGCACTAATGGGCCTTACTGCGCACTAACAACCAGTTAGTTGTTAGTGCGCAGTAGTAGTAGATATGTAGTAGTGCGCTGTAACTAATGTTAGTGCGCACTAAAAAAAAATGCAACTTAAAAATTTTAAAGTATCAATTCAGAGGAGTTCATTAGCTAGAAAAACAGTGTGCACGAATTGGTATTACTGCACACTAAGAGATACGCAGTGTGCAGTAACTCCGTTAGTGCACACTAAACACGAAATACGAATTTTGCCGAAACGCTTCGTTTATCGGGGCTACTGAACCATGATGAATTAGACAATATCGTTGACATTGTCTAATTCATGAAAAACGAATGCACATCCGTAGTTTACACATGTTGAGAAGGGGGTGTTTAGTGTGCCCATGGGCCTCAGCCCGACCCAGACCTTCAGGGCCGAGCCAAGGGTTGACGGTGGCTCCTCATGGCTGACGGTCTTACCCTCTGCCAGGCCGGCAAGCTCCCAAGGCCAACATCCGAGGATGTTGGAAGTTGAATAGTCCTCCGACCATTCCAAGCCCTTTCAGACCTGCTGCGAGCAGCATGGAGCAGCAGGCCTGGCCTGAGGTTGAGGGCAGACGGAGACCTTGACACGAAGACAAGACTATGAAGATTGATGCAACAGCATCACATGGCAAGAAGACTTGGGTTGATGCGACGGCATCACATGACACGAAGGCTTGGGATGAAGACATGACACCAGGACTATTGAAGATGTGACACCAGGATTGATGCAACGGCATTGTAGACAAAGACATCATGGACCAGTGGTCGATGCGACGGCATCCCAGACCAGGGTCGATGCAACGACATCAGAGACATGACACTGAAGTGCAGACATAATGAGGAACTTGGAATCCAGACAAGACGAGAAGTAAGGAAGGCGGACATTGGCACTGTCTCTCAGGGCACCCTACTCAGGCCACCCGCGGGACTGAGTCGCGGACCACCCTGTCCCACTGCGCGCCCTACACAGCCCTTGCAGGCTGGTCACAGACCACGAGGAGAACGGGACAGTACAGTAAAGATCCAGGACATGACAGCTCGAGAGTGCAGGACACCAGTCCACCTGCAGGCCACTCCAACCCGGGAAAGACGTCATCCGAGGGAGTCCGGCCCACAGGACCAGAAGGCTCAGGAGCGTAGAAGACAAGACGCAGGAACACACATCAGGAATGCAAGAACACCAGGATATAGAAGATCATCAAGACACCAGGACACCTGGACGAGGACCTCAGGCTATGAAGACATGACGTGGCATGACGAGAAGACAAGACGAGATGAGGAGCACCACGAAAACAATAGAAGACCTGACGGAGCTCTGGCAGGCAGGAGCCTCCAGAGTGAAGTAACTCCGATGCAAGGCCAAGAACAGACTGACGGAGCAGCCCTTTATAGGTACAGGAAGTCCCATCAAAGGTGGGGCCAGCACACTTCCTGTGCCTGGCCCTTTAAATTCTGCAGAGAGGCGCGTGCCGGCGCCTAAGGAGAGAGCAGGATGCTGTGCAGGACCGTGGACAGCGGCCTGCACAGACGCACAACGTCAGAAGCGCAAGGCTGGCCTGGGAAGCAGGCCTCGATGACGGCAGCGGCTACAGCCGCTGCAGGAGGCCCCGGGGGCGTCTCCAGCTGCTACTCCAGCCCGGGGCTGCGGCCTTAGCGCTGTGAAGATGAAAGGCAGCGTCGGGGGTGATCCCGGCCCCGCAGGAAGCTGGAAAGTCCGCGGCTCTGGCCGCGGTGAAGACTAGAAGCACAGGCGGCCTCCGGGTCGCATAGAGAGGGAAAGACCGCGGCTCCTGCCCTGCGGGGGGGCCGACATCGGCGGCATCGTGCCGCGAAGATAAGGCAGCAAGGGTGAGTAAAACAGGGCCTGCTCGCGGGGAGACCCGCGGGCAGAGTTCATAACACACAAATTTGATTGTATGCACGTAACTATGTTACTCATTTAAAGTACAGAAAAGAAATGAAAAATACAATGAAAAAAGGAGAAAAAATGAAATGAAATAAATAACATTTTCGTGCATATCCCTACTGTGGGCACACTGGCATGAGTGACAGACTTCCCAATTGGTAGAGTAGCAAACCTACTAAGGATGGCCTCTGCCATACCACTGTATTAGACCAGCTGGCCTCGGAGGGAACGGGCAGCGTGCACAGGGCTCGGCGCGTGCAAGTTGCACAAATGTTCACCCCCTTGCGCGCGCCGACCCCAGATTTTATAAGATACGCATAGCCGCGCGTATCTTATAAAATCCGGCGTACTTTTGTTCGCACCTAGTGCGTGAACAAAAGTACGCGCGGGCGCTCTGTTTTAAAATGTACCCCTCAGAGTTTAAAATACCCTTCTTTTGTTTTCATTGCAATATGTTTTTTAAAATTTAATTCTTGATCTAAAAAAATGCCATGATCTCTTATTTGGGTACTTAGGTTAATTTGAATATTTTCAAATTGAAAATGGTGACTAATGTTATCTGTTCAAGTCCTTTCATGATTTTATAAACCTCCATCATATACCCCCTCAGCCGTCTCTATTCCAATCTGAACAGCCCTAACCTCTTTAGCCTTTTCTCATAGGGGAGCCATTCCATCCCCTTTAACATTTTGTTTGCTCTTCTTTGTACCTTCTCCAGTGCAACTATATCATTTTTGAGATGTGGCGACCAGAATTGTACACAGTATTCCAGGTGCGGTCTCACCATGGAGCAATAAAGAGGCATTATGATATTCTCCGTTATATTCACCAATCAATTCCTAATAATTCCTAACATTCTGTTTGTGTTTTTGATCACCGCAGCATACTGGGTTGACAATTTCAATGAAATATCAACTATGCCACCCAGATATTTTTCCTGGGTGGTTACATTTTGTTAACTCCTAATATGGGACTTAACAAAATGTAACTACAGCATGGGTTATTTTTCACTATATGCATCACCTTGCACTTGTCCACATTAAATTTCATCTGCCATTTGGATACCCAATTTTTCAGTCTCGCAAGGTCCTCCAGCAATTTATTACAATCCGCATGTAATTTACTTACTCTGAATAATTTTGTGTCATCTGCAAATTTGATCACCTCACTTGTTATATCCCTTTCCAGATCATTTATAAATATATTGTAAAACACTGCGCCAAGTACAGATCCCTGAGGCACTCAACTATTTAACTTTTTCCATTAGGAAAATTGACCATTTAATCCTACTCTGTGTTTCCTGTCTTTTAATCAGTTTGCAAGCCATGAAAGGATATCGCCTCCTATCCCATGACTTTTTAGTTTTCTTAGAAGCCTCTCATGAGGGACTTTATCAAACACCATCTGAAAATCCAAATACACTGCATCTACTGGTTCACCTTTATCTACATGTTTATTAACCTCTTCAAAAAAGTGTAGCAGGTTTGTGAGGCTAGACTTACCTTGGGCGAATCCATGCTGTGTTCCATTTATTTATTTATTTATTAAGTTTTCTATACCGACATTAAAGTACACATCATATCGGTTTACATAATAACAATAGATGGAAATTACAAATAACAGGGGATGGGGGAACGGGTCAACTAATAGAGGTCCGGGAGTAACGGAAACCTAAACAAGATAGTAGAGAGGAGGAAGAGGTAACAGGATTAACAGGTTACAATTAACAGGATTAACAGGTTACAATTAAATTGTAGATTATAGTTGAATTTACAGATTACAATAAATTACAGGGTAACAAGATCAACAGAATACATTAGATATTGTAAAGGGATGAAAGGGCGGGCCTGGTCTGCAGGGGGTGGGCGAAGGTCAGTCTGGGAGTTAATCCGGAAAGGCTTGATGAAAAAGCCAGGTTTTAAAAGTTTGCGGAATTTGAAAGGGCATTGCTCTAGGCGGAGTTCAGGAGGGAGAGAATTCCAGAGGCAGGGGCCCACAACGGAAAGGGCGCAGGACCTTGTTGCTGAAAGATGGGCTTTCTTAAGTGTGGGGATTTGTAGGGTGCATTTGGAGTTCATTCTGGTGGGACGGGCCGATTGAACTGGTAGCAGTGGTTCGTTGAGCCATGAGGAGTTGTGGGAGTAGAAGGCTTTATGTATGATGGTGAGGGTTTTGAACAAGATGCGGGAGGGGATGGGAAGCCAGTGTAAGTCTCTGAGGATTGGGGTAATATGGTCAGATTTGTGAGCATTACTGATTATCCTTGCTGTCGCATTTTGAAGTATCTGGAGGGGTCTGATGGTCGAGAAGGGGAGGCCAAGGTACAGTGAGTTGTAGTAGTCTAACTTAGATATGAGGGTTGCTTGGATAACTGTTTTGAGGTCATGGTGGTGAAGTAGGGGCTTGAGCTTTTTTATGACCATGAGCTTGTAGAAACCTCCTTTAATGACAGCACTTATGTGGCTCTTGAGGTTCAGGTGAGAGTCGATGAGGACGCCTAGGTTTCGTACAAGGGGTTGAGGGCTGGTAGGGGTGGGCTGGGAGATCGTAAGGGTCTGCTGGTAATGGATGTGGAGTAGCTCGGTTTTGGTAGAGTTAAGGGCCAGTTGGAGGAAGGAAAGGAGCGTGTTGATGGAATCAAGGCATTTCTCCCAGAAGGAAAGGGTGGCAGTTAGAGATTCATGAATGGGGATGATGATTTGCACATCATCTGCATAGATGTAAAATTTAAGTCCAAGATCAGATAGGTGGTGGCATAGGGGGAGGAGGTAAATGTTAAAAAGGGTGGAGGAGAGGGAGGAGCCTTGGGGAACTCCTTGCGATAGAGAGTAGAGGGAGGATTCAGAAGAGCCGAGTTTAACGGAAAAGCGTCTAAAAGTGAGGTAGGATCTGAACCATAGGAGAGCAATACCAGAGACACCGATGTTGATGAGGCGAGAGATGAGGATATCATGGCTTATCGTATCGAAAGCCGCTGAAATATCAAGAAAAGCAATGAGGAAGTTTTGTCCTTGGTCAAGGCCGGTGAGGATGAAATCTGTAAGGGATAAGAGAAGGGTCTCAGTGCTTAGATTTTTGTGAAAGCCAAACTGAGATGAGTGCAGTATGTTGTTGTCGTCGAGGTATTCCATGAGCTGGGTGTTAACTACCTTCTCCATAATTTTTGCAATGAAGGGAAGATTGGAGACAGGGCGATAGTTGGTGGGGTCTTTGGGGTCAAGAGAAGGCTTCTTTAGGAGGGGTTTGACTACAGTGTGTTTGAGAGGGTCTGGGATGGTGCCAGAGGATAGTGAGCAATTTATAATATCAGCCAAGGATTGAGCAATCACAGTGGGAGTAGAGAGGAGTGTTTTTGTGGGTAGGGTGTCAGATGGATGAGAAGCAGGCTTGGATGTTTTGAGAATTGCCTCGATTTCCTTGACTGAGGTAAGATCAATGGTGTCAAGAGAGGTTTTCTTAGGAAGTGGGTTGGGGTTGTGCATGGGGGGGGGGGGAGGGGTGTGCGAGAGGCAGCAGGGGGAAACCTAAGGAGTATATTAGCTATTTTGTTGTGAAAGAAAGAGGCGAGTTCTTCACATTTTGAGCTGGTTTCCTCTTCAGCCATGGTGGGAGTGGAGGGGTTGGTGAGGCTTGCGACATAGGAGAAAAAGTCTTTAGGGTTGAAGGAGTACTGATGGATTTTGGAGGCATAGTAGTCTCGTTTGGCATTTTGAATGGCAAGGCGATAGGAGTGTAAGTAGGATTTGTATGAAGAGGAGTGCTGTGTGGTAGGGTCTTTACGCCAGACTCTTTCTTTGGATCTGAGGTTGAGCTTCATTTGGTGGAGATCAGTTGTGTACCAAGGTTTGTTGTTGGTGGGAGAAGTGCATAGTTTCCGGGTGATTAAGGGTCATAATTAATCAGCTAGTTCTTGGGTGATGTTGGCCCAAGAGCTGAGTGCAGAGTCGGGGGAGGAGCAATCAAGGTTGTTCATGGATTCTGTAAGAGCGGAGGTGAGCTCCTCGGTGTTGCAGGCTTTGCGGTAGGAGAAGGAGGAGATGTTTTGTGGGCGGAAGCAAGGGTTAATGGTGCTGTGGGTAAGGCAGATCTGAATAAGTGTGTGGTCAGACCATGGAACAGGAGTGCAGTTAGGGGGGGGATGTGGACTGGATATAGGCATTGGTGAATATGAGGTCCAGGGAGTGCCCCGCTTTATGTGTGGGGGCTGAAATTGTTTGGGTGAAACCTAGGGCCTGTAAGGTTGTGAGGAGGGTTTCACAGGATGGTGAGAGGGGGGTGGAGTCTACATGAAGGTTGAAATCCCCCAGTATTATGGTGGGTTTTTCAGTGTTAATGTTATTGGAGATGAGTTCGATGAGAGGGGAAGGGTTTTGTTCTAGGAGACCAGGTGGAGCATATATGAGGCATATTTGGAGGTTGGTAGCTGTAAATAGGTCGACTTCCAGTTTAGGAGGGGGATTGATGTTGATGGGTTAAAGATTGAGGGTTTTTTTGGAGATCAGGAGGATGCCACCTCCTTTCTGTTTTGGTCTGGGGATGGAGAAAATGTCATGAGAAGCTGTGGGGAGCTGGTTCAAGATAACAGTATCAGAGTCCTTGAGCCAGGTCTCAGTAACAGCACAGATATCAGGATTGTAATCAAGGATGATGTCATCTAGAATGTGGGGTTTTTTTGATAATGGAGTGAGCATTGAATAGAATGAGGGATAGGGTGGTGAGGCTAAGGAATTGGGTTAGAGGGGAGGTGAGGATGGGGAGAAGGGATTTGCAATGTGTATGTGGGGTAGGGAGGTGTGTATACAGTGTATGGGGAAGGAGGTGGAGTGGGGTTGGAGTGTGGAGGCATGGTGGGAGGCGCCTCAGGGCGGTGGCAGAGGAGTATAGGGGACGGAGGAGAACGAGGGGACAGTGGAGGGGGATAGGGGGGTAAGTGGTGGCACTGAATGAGTTTGGTATGGAACAGTAAATAAGCAAGAGAGGCAAAAATTGTAAAGCAAAAGGTACCAGCTATAATAGCAGTTACTAATTGACATAGAGAGCAATACTGGCGAAGACTAGGCAATGCTAGAAGTAGGAGGCAGGGAAAATGTAATTGGAAAATTGAGGGAGAATAGGTGCCAGATTGTATTACCAGTTGTGACTGCTGAAAGTTGGCTAATGACTTACACGTAGGAGTCCAGTACAAATGGTGAGTTCTTAAGGAGGCAGTTTGGTTGGAAGGTTTCTTGAGCTTGTGAGGATGAAGGGAGTCTTGCTGGGTAGGAGGTCTCACAGGAGAGGGAGGGAGCCAACGGGGCTGGGCACGCAGGGAGCACAAAGGGGCGCACTAAGGGGCAGGCCCCTTAGGCGCGCGGCGCCTGCAGGGATTGCCTTGCTTAAAAGGGCGCCAATTCTGGCCTCTGATAGGCCGCTGGAAGGTGGGTGGGCGAGGCTTGCTCCGGCTAGGCGGCGTCGGGGCGGATTGCTGCACGGCGCGGCTGGTTCCATTAAACCATGTTCTGTGATTTTGCTCATTAGAAAAGTTTCCACTGCTTTTCCCAAAACTGAAGTCAGGCTCACCAGCCTATAGTTTCCCAGATCACCCCTGGAGTCCATTTTTAAATATCAGGGTTACATTGGCCACCCTCCAGTCTTCAGGTACAATGGACAATTTTAATGATAGGTTTCTAATTTTTACTAATAGATCTGAAATTTCATATTTCAGTCAGAACCCTGGGGTTTATACCATCCAGACCAGGTGATGTTACTCTTTAGTTTGTCAATCTGGCCTACTACATCTTCTAGATTCACTGTGATTTGGTTCAGTACATCCAAATCATCACCCTTGAAAACCATCTCCGGAACTGGTATCTCCTCAACATCCTCATTAGTAAACAAGATAGCTAACAATTCATTTTATCTTTCTATGATGGCTTTATCTTCCCTAAGAACCCCTTGATCATCTAACTGTCCAACTGACTCCCTTGCAGGTTTCCTGCTTTGGATATATTTCAAAGGTTTTTATTATGAGTTTTTGCCTCTATGGCCATCTTCATTTCAAATTATCTCTTAGCATGCCTTATCAATGATTTACATTTAACTTGACAATGCTTATGCTTTTTCCTATTTTCTTCAGGTGGATCCTTCTTCCAATTTTTGAAGGAAGTTCTTTTGGCTAAAATAGCCTCTTTCACCTCACCTTTTAACCATGCCGGTAGTCATTTGGCCTTTCTTCGACATTTCTTAATGCATGGAATACATCAGGACTGTGCTTCTAAGATCGTAATTTTAAACAATAAACCCAAAAAAGAACCAAAATAATCCTGCATGCAAAATGCTAACAATACAAAAGGAATCTGCCAAAAACTTCAAAAAAAGTCACCACTCACGCCATTGTTTATGAATCATTAATTGTATCTTAGTCTTTTTATTTTATTTTTCTATTTTTTATTATTAATATTTACTACATCAGCAAGTCTGATGATGTGCCTTGTCAAAACCAAAGCCGTACGGACTGTTCAATCATCTGTGGTTATATTAGTCAGCAAGTGCTCTCAAAATATTTCATGTCAAAAGTAATTTTTCAAAAAAGTCTGTCTACTCCCATTGGTGGTTCGACAGCAGCCGGTGTTTCTCAACTAAGTTGCTTCATCAGGAGCCATCATACGAAGATATGTATTGAAAGTGAAGTATCAGGCTTAGTTGGTTTGGGGTAGTAACCGGCGTAACAAGCAAGGTGCTCCCTGCTTTTTGTGAATGCAAATCTTTTTCCACATTTCCTCTTGCCGTTGAAGCTTAGAGCATTGTTGGATTCGCATCAACCGTGTGTATATTTATTGAATAAGGATATTATCTCCAGGCTGGAGCCGTCTTTCCCGCGAGCCACCCACTCTTCATTCACGTCCTCTAGACTTTATGGATCCACAGTGTTTATTCCACGCCCCTTTGAAGTCCTTCACAGTTCTGGTCTTCACCACTTCCTCCAGAAGGGCATTCCAGGCATCCACCACCCTCTCCGTGAAGAAATACTTCCTGAAATTGGTTACGAGTCTTCCTCCCTGGAGTTTCAACTCATGACCTCTGGTTCTGCTGATGATCTGGAAAGGAATATGATGAGTGAGGTTATCAAATTTGCGGACAATACAAAATTATTTAAAATCTTTTCTATACAGTCGTTAAGTTATATACCATCACGACAGTTTACATACAGGCATATAAATTAAGGTTGGTAAATGTGTCGGGTAGTACATTCTAACAAGTGCCATAAAGATTCGGTTACATTCATATTCGCACAAGCGGATTGTGATACATTACAGGAGGACTTTTCAAGACTGGAAGATTGGGCATCCCAATGGCAGATGAAATTTAATGTGGATAAGTATAAGTTGATGCATATAGAGAAAAATAACCCTTGCTGTAGTTACACGATGTTAGGCTCCATATTAGGAGCTACCACCCAGGAAAATGATCTAGGCATCATAGTGGATAATACTTTAAAATTGTCAGCTCTGTGTGCTGCAGCAGTCATAAAAGCAAACCATGTTAGGAAATATTAGGAAGGGAATGATTAATAAAATGGAAAATGTCATAATGCCTCTATAATCGCTCCATGGTGAGACCGCCCCTTGAATACTGTGTACAATTCTGGTTGCCGCATCTCAAAAAAGACATAGTTGCGATGGAGAAGGTACAGAGAAGGGCAACCAAAATGATAAAGGGGATGGAACAGCTCCCCTATGAGGAAAGGCTGAAGAGGTTAGGGCTGTTCAGCTTGTAGAAGAGACAGCTGAGGGGGGATATGATAGAGGTCTTTAAGATCATGAGAGGTCTTGAACGAGTAGATGTGAATCAGTTATTTACACTTTCAGATTATAGAAGGACTAGGAGGCATTCCATGAAGTTAGCAAGTAGCACATTTAAGACTAATTGGAGAAAGTTCTTTTTCACTCAACACAATATTAAGCTCTGGAATTTGTTGCCAAAGGATGTGGTTAGTGCAGTTAGTGTAGCTAGGTTCAAAAAAGGTTTGGATACGTTCTTGGAGGAGAAGTCCATTAACTGCTATTAATCAAGTTTACTTAGGGAATAGCCACAGCTATTAATTGCATCAGTAGCATGGGACGTTCTTGGCGTTTGGGTAATTGCCAGGTTCTTGTGGCCTTGTTTGGCCTCTGTTGGAAACAGGATGCTGAGCTTGATGGACCCTTGGTCTGACCCAGCATAGCAATTACTTATGTACATTCTAACTCTCTCGTCCTACTTCCCAGACCTCTGGCATTGGCCTACAGACATTACAAAGTGCATTTTTTGTCTGTATTAACAACCTGCTTTTTAGTTGATACGGACAATTTGAATTCTTTATCTCAGGTAATTCTTTACTTATAGGCACATGGACTACTTTCGCTTTTATTAGAACCTCTCTGCTGATATGATCCAAATCTCCTGCTTCATTAGTATCCTTCAAAGATACATTCCTCTGAACCATGCACTGCTGAGTGACTGTTGGCTTTCCCCCTTGTTTTGGCCCAAAAGCTGCTCCATCTTTTCCTCAAAAGTTAGTGCCAGCAGCCTGGTTCCACTCTGCTTAAGGTGGATCCCATCCCCTTGGAAAAAGTCTCCCTCTTTCCCAAAATATTGGCAAGGTCTAGTTCCAAGAAGAATCAGATTCTTTTTCAGCAAATGTGGCAAAAATTCCTGAATTTATTGCCTAAGGAACTGAAATATATATCTCAGAATATAACGTTACCAGAGGTGAAGAAGCAAAATTTTTCACATTAGTTATTACTAACCATTTTTGACCCTTGTATTTTCATCTGGACAAATGTTTCTAATGAATTATTACATAGCAGTACTGTCAGGAACTGGTGCATCTTTGCTATGCATGGTCTCTATAATCACTTCCAATCGATATGTGATGCAGGGTCATGGTAAAGAAGAGGAGGAAAAATGTGTATGTTGTACATTGTATCTGTTAGTTTGATGATTCATGAATTTTTTGAAGTTTCTTCATTTGAAAAATTAATATAAATATTTAAAACCCCCCACCATCTTGGAAGCCCAGACCAGATGTATTCCATGCATTAGAAAATGTGGAAGTCTAAACAACTACTGGCAAGGTTAAAAGGTAAGGTGTGAGAGACTATAATAGCTAAAAGAACATCTTTCAAAAAATGGAAAAGGGGTCCAAATGAAGGAAACAGCATAAGCACTGGTAAGTTAGATGCAAAGAATGGATAAGGAAGTCAAAGAGAATTTGTAAAGAAGCTTGCCATGGAAGCAAAAACTCATAATAAATCTTTTATAGGTCCATTCAAGGTAAAAAGCCTTGCGAGAGATGCAGTTGGATCATTAGATGATCAAGAGGTAAAAAGGGCACTAAGGGATGACAAAGCCATAGCAGAGAGACTAAATTAATTCTTTGCTTTGGTATTCACTGAGGAAAATGTAAGAGAGATACCCATGCCAGGAATGATTTTCAAAGGTAATGATTAAGAGGAAATGAAACAAATCTCAGTGAAACCTGAAGATGTTCTAGGGCAAATTGACAAAACTAAAGGAGTAGCAATTCACCTGGATCAGATGATATACATCCCAGAGTGCTGAAAGAACTGAGAAATGAAATTACAGACCTGCTATTGGAAATTTGTAAACTAATCATTAACATTATCTATGCTACCTGAAGACTGGAGGGTTGCCAAAGTAATGCCGATTTTTAAAAAATGGATCAAGGGGTGATCCACGAAACTAGACCAGTGAGTCGGACATCCGTGCCAGGCAAAATGGTAGAAACTGTCAAAGAACAAAATTGTTGAGCATATCGATAAGTTCTTTGTCCCATTAAACTATGCCTAAAAACTTGCCATGCTGGGTTAGACCAAGGGTCCATCAAGCCCAGCATCCTGTTTCCAACAGAGGCCAAACCAGGCCACAAGAACCTGGCAATTATCCAAACACTAAGAAGATCCCATGCTACTGCTGCAATTAATAGCAGTGGCTATTCCCTAAGTAAATTTGATCAATAGCCATTAATGGACTTCTCCTCCAACATGGATTTAGCCAAGGGAAGTCTTGCCTCACTACTTTGGTACATTTTTTTTTTGAGGATGTGAATAAACATGGATAAAAGGTGAGCCAGTTCATATAGTGTATCTGGATTTCCAGAAACCATTTGACACAAGTTCTTCATGATAGACTTCTTAGGAAATTAAAATTCATGGGCTAGGTGGCAGTGTCCTAATGTAGATTGCCAACTGTTTAAAAGATAGAAAACAGAGTAGGGCTAAACGGTAAATTTTACCAATGAAGAAAGGTGAATAGTGGAGTGCCCCAGAAATCTGTTCTGTGACCTCTACTTTTTAGTATATTTATAAATGACCTGGAAATGGGAAAAAAAAGTGAGGTGATCAAAGTTGTTGAGGACAAAATTGTTAACTCACAAGAGAGCTATGAGAAATTGCAAGAGGACCTTGCAAAACAGAAGACTGGGCATGCAAATAGTAAATGAAATTAAATGTGGACAAGTGCAAAGTGATGCATTTAGGGAAAGAAATTATAGCTACACAATGCAAGGTTCCACATTAGGAATCACCATTCAGGAAAAGGATCTAGGTGTCATCACTGATAATGCAATGAAAATCTTCAGTTCAGTGTGCAGCAGTAGCCAAGAAAGCAAATAGAATGCTAGGGATTATTAGGAAAGCAATGGAGAATAAAAATATATATATATATTTCAAAATGCCTCTGTATTGTTTCATGGTATGACCTCATCTTGAATATTGTGTGCAGTTCTGGTCACCACAAATCAAAAAAGATATAGCAGAATAGAAAAGGTACAGAGAAGGGCAACCAAAATGATCAAGGGGATGAATCAATTCCCATATGAAGAAAGGTTAAAAAGGTTTGGTCTCTTCAGCTTGGAGAAGATGTGGCTAGAGAACACATGAATGAGGTATATAAAATAATGAGTGGAGTGGAATAGGTAAATGTTAATCGGTTGTTTATTCTTTCAAAAAGTACAAAGACTAGGGGACACATAATGAAGTTACTAGGTACTACATTTAAAACTAATAAGAGAAAATATTTTTTTTACTCAATGCATAATTAAGCTCTGGAATTTGTTGCCAGAGGATGGGGTAAAAGCTGTTAGTGTAGATGTGTTTAAAAATGGTTTGGACAAGTTTCTGTAGGAAAAGTCCATAAACCATGGATTTGCAGAAATCTACTGCTTATCCCTGGGATAAGCCGCATGGAGCTTATCTACCTCCCTGCCAGGAATTTGTGAACTGGATTGGCCACTGTTGGAAACAAGATACTGGGCTTGATGGATCCTTGGTCTGACGCAGTATGGCAAGTCTTATGCTCTTATTTTAAATGTCTTCATAGCCTTCACATTTTTTAAATCTTTTTCCTTTTCAATGCTTTGACTTCATTTAGATCCATGAGAATACATTTTCTTTCCTTCCTATAGTACAGATGTCTGTATTTTGACATTTTATTAGAATTTTCATAATTTAGGTCATCTCAAGAAATAAACCACTAATGGTCTTCAGTATATTTTTTTTACTGGCATTACAGAAAGGGACTCTCTGCTCTTCATCCACGGAATTGGCTGGAGCTGACATAGAAATGAGTCCATAAATTTCACTGGGTCATCACCATGACCCAGTGAATTTTGGGAGCTCCTATGGAGCTCCCAAAATTCTCAAAGTGTTTCTCTGACTCCTATTATTGTCATTTTTTTAAGCCCCATTTGCAATTCTGCAAATATTTTTTATGTTGTCCTGTATCAGGTGTCACACTATCTTCCAACAAATTAGTCCCTTCTTCCAGTTCATCTACTCTGTTTTGAAAGAGAAGTGAGCTGTGCAGGATTTACAATTGACCACAAAAATTCTCTCTTAGATAAATATTTAGAAGAGAAAACAATTTTATTTGCAGGATTTAGTCTTTTTTTTTGTCTCTGAAAGCAGATTCTCTCACATCAAACTTGGAACAAGTTCTCTGGTGCTTAGGCATATGAATTTGTTTCATTTGATTTTAAATGACGAACCAACATCATTTTCATTTCTTTAGTTTAATGAAAGGCCATCACCACCACCATCCCTCCCTCCCTCCCTCTCCCAACCCTTTCCAGCCCCCCCTTTGCTGGACCTTCTTAGCCTCTTGTTGCAAATTTCATCACAAGGCAGGAACAATTCCCAGTCACTCCTGCCCTGCAGCTGCTGCTATTGCAAATGGCGCTTGCAGACAAAGGCTGGTGCCATTGGACATTTTTGCCAGACAAAATGGTGCCAGTCCAAGCTCAAGCCAATGCCATTTTGTGTAGCACAAATGTACAGTAGTGCCAGCCTCTGCCTGTCACTGCCATTTGCAATAGCAGCAGCTATGAGGCAGGAGCCATGGGGATCAGCAAGAGGGTAAGAAGGTCCGACCAGGGGCTGGGGAAGATTGGGAAAGGGGCTCGGAATTGGCAAGGGAGGTGATTTGGCTATAGCCTCAACATTTTTTGTTCTGCTTTTTTTTTTTTTTTCCCCCTTTTGGTTTCTTTTCCATTCTAAATATATTTGAAAAAACAAATGACATGAACCCCCCCCCCCCACCCCAAATGAAATCCAAAATAAAATGAAAATAAAGTCAGTGCGCACTCCTACTAGTGCCCCTAATAAAGCCCAATTAAATGGAAAGCAGATGGCGGAAACAACCTCGACTTTTGTTCCAGATCACAATGAATCCATATTCCCTGATGTAAAAAAAAAAAAAAAAACCCAACAGATATTACTGTTTCATTAGTATCATCTGATCTGCATCATTGTCACAGTATTACCCACAGTCACATTTAATAAGTGGGCACTGAATAAGTCCTAGTAAAATTCCTTCCCAGCTCCGCAGAGTTCTCTCAATAAAAATGAATGTATTTTGTAAAGTCACTTGAAAAACAGCCAGTCACATGACAACAGTGTGCATAACTGGTGGAAAGTATCAGTAAGAGGAAAAGGAAATTGGGCAGGAAGTGTTTCAAACCTATCTCTTTAATTTTTGATGTGTTCTATTATGTGTATTTCTTATAGCATTTAGCAGGGAAAAAAAAAAAAAAGCATTCTGCCTGCTAGACAATGGCACTGACCTACCCCTGCCTGTTTAATCAGAGTCCTGAATGTGGCCTTGTATTCTTGGAACACTGCAGCTGGCATTCCAGAGCCAATAGGATCGAGGCTCAGGAAGCGAACACTGTTACCAGGTAGAACAGCACTGACAGTCTTAATCAGGATCTCAAAAAGGGGTCAGAAGGCATTTTCTACTACATAATTGTATCAAAATGAGCTAGTTTGCTATTCCACTATAGCACTTCTTTTGCAATTATTACATGTTAGAGGTGTGAATATCTTTCTAAAAGTAATTAATCCTAACACTGCTAATTAGTTTCTTCCAAGGCAGTGTTCTTAGTACAGTACCAAAATTAAGCATGTTCTTCTATAGAACTGAACAGGTGGATATGCCTACTTGACCACATATAGTTATATAGGGAGGTTTAAAGCACCATAGGTTCTAGGGTACCTCAGGCAGTGTAATGAAAAACCTGCCCCAGCCAAACTGCATGCTATCAAATAAAGTGGTAGGGTTCCTGGTGCAGCACGCTGGGAAGTGTACAATTCCATAGCAGTGGGATTTGGTTACTTCAAAATAAAGGGATTATAAAAAAAAACAAACAGTCTGTGCACTGAAACTTTAAAATAAATGAAACAAAACAATTCCTCCCCCTCTTTAAACTAGATTGTATGACTTTGTAGAGGCAGATTTGTTGACTCAAGATCCAGAGAGTGATTTAGGAGAGTTCCCACTGCTGTGCGAATTCACACTTCCACAAGGGTCTGTGAGGGGAGGCTGCTCTCACAAAACTATAAAAACGGCAGTATTTACGGGCCTGAAACCTTGGAAATGAACTCTTACATTTATTAAAATTATTTCTGAGAATGGTAGCTCGAGGGACTCCAGATGAAATGACATTATTGCATCTGCTGTGGGGCTCATGAGATGCACCCGGCAGCTAAGAAGTGGAATTTTCAAGTCAATGTGGCCGCAAGCCTGCACATGATCATGCAGCAAGTGGTCAAGGTGATATCTGAACTTGGATCTCAATTTTTCAGAACTCAGTGTGCTATCCATTAGCTTATTTTAGGCACTGTAAAAAAAATCAGGAAGAAAAACAGGTCAGCAAGTAAATGGCTGAAAAGACCAAAATTGTTACTATATTAAATGCATATGATACCCAATAATGATTTATAGGGATGTGCACAGAAAAACATTTCAGTTTGGTTTTACTGTTTCAGTTCAGTTGTCATTTTTTATTGTGCATTTACTCATCTGCAGTATCATTATACTGTTGGACTCTGTCATACCTGACATAAAGCAGTACTTCCCCACCAAGATGATCCACTCTATCATTACGATATAATTTTTACCTTGGTATAGCACTGTCCCATTGGTTATCTTCTTTCCACCAGGTCTCTGAGATGGCAATTAATTCTACCTCTTCATTCATTGCTATACATTCTATCTCTCCCATCTTACTTTTTTAGACTTCTAGCATTAGCATACAGACATTTTGAAGTATTTTTTTTGTTGGTATTAGCAATTTGCTTATCACCTGAATCTTTTAACTCAGGTGGTTCTTTATTATACGCACATGGACTACTATTGCTTTTTTTGGAATCTCTCTATCAGGGTGCCATTATTTTAGTATCCTTTGGAGATACCTCCCTTCGAATTATATGCTGCTGAGTGAATGTAAGCTTTCCCCCCATGATCTAGTTTAAAAGCTGCTTTATCTTGGTTTTGAAAATTAGTGCTAAGCAAACTGTTTTCACACTGGTTAAATTGGAGCCCCCTCCCTTTTTAAATAAATAGTCTCCCCTTCCCCAAAATGTTACCTAGTTCCTAAAAAACTAAAGACCTCTTCCTTGCACCATCGTCTCATCCATGCATTGAAACTCTAGAGTAGGGTTGGCCAACCTGTGGCTCAGGAACCACATTGGGCTCTTTCATGTAAAAAAAAAGGTGGTTCTTGTGCTCCTGTCCCAAGGCAACTGGGCACCACTGCAGAGAACAGGAAAGGAGGGGCTGGAACAGAGAGAACAACGTAACTGAGCAGAGAAGAGTAAGTAAACTCCCTGCTTCAGCTACCCCACCCCTGGCATTCAATGCTATGAGGGTGAATGTCACTTCCTTCCCATCTTCCTAAAGTCAGAAAAGGAAACTGAGCTATCTGGCACCTTATTTCTCCCCTAAATCTATGTTGCCATTTGTTCTCTAACAGGTGTGAGGGACAAGTGCATGAGAGAGGGCTGGCATAAGAGCTGAGTGGGGGTTGTGTGTGAAATAGTGTGGGGGGAGTGGAGGGGTCAAAACAGAGCGAAGGATGAGGGTAGATGCAGTTGGGAAAAACTAGGGGAAAGGCAGTAGACAGGTGCAAGAAAGTCAGAGGAGGAGGATGTGTCCAGAGGAACACATCATTTTTTAAGCCATGTTTCACTGAAGGGGCTGCATCAGGATGGACCCAAGAGGGAGCAATTTCCAAAAAAGTGATAATATCTATACAAAAAAAACACAAGAGTCAAGGGTAAGGATAGCAGCAACAAATTCAAAATATTCCAGATATGTAGAATATCCAGCTCAAGAGCATACATTGTAAATACATACCAATTAGAGGTTCAAGGAGTGTTTAAGTTCATAATACACAATGTAAGGTATACAGATTACAGCGAGACATCCTACAATACCAATTCAATTGCACAAGACTCAATTTAATAGGTTAAAGTTAAAATATAATGAAATCCAATTGATAGGAAGTAGCACAAACTGCTAGCGTGGTAGTGAATTTAAAATGAAGAACAATATATCTTGATAAATTTCAAGAAACAATGGCATCAAAGGACTTTATAATATCCTACAAAGCAATAAGAAAAAAATAAGAATTAAAAGATTTCAAAAAAAATAAGAGACATGGGAAGGCTGTGCAGAACAAGAGCTACATGTTACCTGATAATATTCCGTGTGAGGGGCAGGACTCTTACTGTAAATTAAGAGAATGGTTGCATAAAATTCAAAAATTGCTGCCAAAAATGAGCTGCCAAAGAGCAAAAGTAAAATGAGATCACACGATAGGACAACAACATCACAACTGAGAAACCGGCAGGAGCTGAGCGGTAAAGTGGAGGACCTGATAGAGAACTCAGAAGCATAGATTGAATAAGAACTAGACCTAAAAGGAAACTGAACCAGACTTACCTAATGGAATAACAGTGAGAAGAGACAGCAAGTTAATCAAAACTGGCCATACGATATCTCTGTTGAAGCCAGTTGGTGTTAAAGACTGTAGCTCAAGAATCCAGCACTGTTTGCACTGGATGAGCAATGCTGAAAACTTGCCTCCACAACTAGGGGGATGACAGTGTTCAGGAACAAAGAATGATAGGTCAGAGATATAGTGCAAGGATTCCTCCCAGTGGGAAACCAGAAGGGCCTCCAAACAGTTCAGGCAAAGGCAAGACTGATGCCCAATAATTCTAGTTTTTACTGA
The DNA here is from genome assembly GCF_901001135.1 of Rhinatrema bivittatum. Lineage (NCBI taxonomy): Eukaryota > Metazoa > Chordata > Amphibia > Gymnophiona > Rhinatrematidae > Rhinatrema > Rhinatrema bivittatum. The sequence goes on along the minus strand of NC_042616.1, from coordinate 257,291,302 downwards.
CCAGGTGGTTTCCCCCCCCCCCTCCCCCTCCAAGATAAATTAATCGGCATGGACACAAGTTTGCATAGATCACCCCTGTAGTAGCGCAATTTAATTAACTTAAGTCTTCTTTGAGGTCATTTTTCATCTCTTGTGTTGCTGCTCAAGGACTTGTCCTGGTGATGATGTAAGTTGACTGTTTTTGCCTGGTGCAGAATATCGTTTCCATAATTAATGGAGTGACAGCTGTCAGTCTTAAACGTGTTCACTTTGCACTTAAATCAGAGACCACACGGTACATTCAGAAGAGATCAGCTCCGAATTCAGTCTTAATTGTCTTGATCAGGGAGAATATTCTTTCTATGTCAGCATTGCTATGTGGTAGCTTGTCAATTTTCCATAAGGGTGGGCAATGATCGGACCCAGTGAAAGCATATTTCGTTTGAGAAATTTCACACCAGAGCTTTTCTGGTAATGGTGAAATGCCTCCAGTTTGGAGTCTCTGTATGTCCTGCAGAGTTTGGCAATCGATTTCTTCCAGGGGTTGGTCCACTTTTTCAGCAGCTATCACTGATGGGAAAGCCTCCATGAAAGTTTCTAAGCACTTAAAGGTTATTTCCATTCTTTCAGGGACATTAAGAATCTGAACTGCTTCTTTTATAATAGGATCATGAATTGGCATCTTCTGAAAATAAGCCACTGCCACATTAAAAACTCATCACATCCATGTAAAACTTGTTTATCTCTCTCTGTGTCAGTGTAGATGAATTAATGTACTGCTTGGTTATGAAAACAATGAACAGATTCTGGTTTGCTAAATAGTTTGAAGGATTCTCTTCTTCCTCAAACACTGAGGACTCAGCAATAACATTGGGTTTTATGAACCTGCTGAAAGATGGAATCACTTTTTGCAGGATGTGTTCAGTTGCACAAAGGCAGGTAATGTGGACTATACAAATAATAAATACAGCTCTGTCTTTGGATCAGAGTGTATTACCCATATTCTCTGCAACTGTGGGATTTTCCTTTGTTCTTGAGACAATGCTTATAATTTGAGAACTGGCAGCTGATCCAAAATCCTCCTTACTACCTTATCCAGAGATAACCAACAAGTAGCCTCATGTTTTAAAATCAGTTTTCAATTTCACAGAATTCACAAAAATCCTTTAGTTGTGCCATCCTCGAACTTTTAAAAAGTAATCAAAAAATGACACAACATAACCAGGACCCACCGAAAAACGAATAGCCCCTTCTCGGTGCACAGAGTAATCAGGTGACATAAGCACTCCTGTGTCTACACATTCATTCTGATCAGTTGCTTCAGACCATTTATCCTTTCTATATTCACACTACTAGTAATATCTATGGATAAGGCAATATAGTTTGCCTAAGGGATTCCATTCTTCAAGAAGAAATCTTTCACCAGATTAAATATTCAATTTGTAGTAGAATTGTCATTGCAAGTCAGCATCTCCAGCATGCCTAGTCGAATTTGTCCTAATGATGGTTCAAGAAACTGAACCAATAAAGTATACAGTTTATTTCCATATAGATTATTGCTTCTATCAAGACATAAATGTAAATGTTACGACTCTGGCTGCTGTGCAGCCTCCTCACCAGAGATGCCCCATGAGCATGCTCACCTGGCTGGCCCGGCCTTCCTTGCCTACCTGCCCCATATCCAGAACTCTATTTAACCCTGCCTAGCCCATGCCTCGGTGCTTCGGCATAGAGTTCCTTTGGGCTCCCTGCTTTAGCCATCTGTTCCTTGCCTTGCGGCATCCTGCTTTCCTGCCTTGCCTTGCTCTGTGGCCTATGGGCCTCCTGGTTCTTTGCTGATCTTGCTCTGTGTTCTAACAGACATTCTAGTTCTTGCTTGCCTGCTTGTCCCCTCTTTCCCTGAATCCCTTTGTAGCTGTACTCTTACTCTTCTGCTTCCCCCCGCTTCCCTTGGACTTCTTTGCCTTGCTGCCTTCGGGATTTTGTGTTTTCATGTTCAGTGTAGTCCTTGTCCTGGTATGTCTAGTCCTTGTCCTGGTTCCTCTCCTACAGTTCACACTTACCTGCATGCTATTCTGATTTCACCCATACCTGCACTCAGTTCCAGTGTAACAGTTCATGCTTACCTGCATTCACATCCACACATACCCACATTCTGTTCCAGTGTTTCCTGAAGTTCACCTTTACCACCACATTTCCAGCTCCAGAATCTCTTCTCAGCCAGCTCACAGCACCAGAGACTCTTCTCAGCCAGCTCCCAGCTCCAAAGACTCTACCCAGCCTCACCAGATCACCTGCAATTGCTCCAGTCCTCCTGTCCTGTGTCACTCCTGCAGGTGGTGTTCACCACACCAGGCTACAGCCCAAAACCGTAACAGTAAATAATTTTCTCTTTACAAGGTCAAGTATAGCATTGGTAGAGTGTGGTGCAAAGGTGTTAATTATAGCTGTAGTCTTACGACATCCACAAGCTTATTGCTTGGCAATGCTAGAATCACTGAACATCTTTTTAAACAGTGGGCCTGCGTGATCAGCTGCTGCTAATGGCAGGTTATTCTGAATTAAAAATCTAGCAAAACATGTCTCAGCTTCATTTGTTTTCTGAGAAAGATCACTTTTTAAACTTGCATAATTTAATCAGGTCTGCAATTTATCCTCTAGTACAGTACTCTCTGCTTATGTAATGCACTTTCTATGTGACCTTTATAGTCACAAAGACCCTTGTGCTTAATTGAAATATCTGTGCAGCAAACTGAACAAAATATAAAGTCACTTCCCTTGCTTGAGCTTTTAAGAATGGGATATTCAGCAGAATTGCTATCTTTGTAGAAGTGGCTGTATTTTCTTTTTGATATCTTGTCAGAATTGTAATTAACTAGGTGGCGGAAATCATGAACTGTGAGTTCCACAGAATCCCTGCTGGAATAGTTCCTCTGTAAAAATCAGAGATCGATGTTAGACAGTGCTGCAAGAAAACATAACTACTGCTCTACAAAATACTATGCTAACAAGGCTCTGGAAATGTGCAGAGATAGTGCATGCACACTAGACATGGCTGCATGGATTTTCTCTTCTCTTGTAACACCTCGCCAACTGCGGTGCCCATCCCGTGGCTAGCGCACCTTCCTTACCTCCAGCCAGGCCCCAAGATGGCTTCGCACACTGAAGCATCCATTCTTAGGCGTGCACGCACTCTGCTGACATTTAAAGGGTCACCGGCAGGAAAACCATCAGGGCGCTCCCCAATGACATCACAAGTGGCAGAGTATTTCAAGGACTGTCTGGGCCTGACTCCTTGCCTCAGCAGCAAGTCCTCCTATGCTCAGCTGGTGTTAGTTGCTCTAGTTTCTGTCTTGTTCCATTTCCAGATCCCCACCTTGTCCAGGTCCTGCCCTGCCTTGTCTAGCCCACTTGGTTCTGGCCCTGCCTTCTTGGTCCTGTCCATCCTTCTTCCTTGCCTTTTGTTTCCCCTTTTCTTCTGATGATCTCTCATTGCCAATTTGGATCACCTTCCTGGTTACCGACCTAGCCCGATTACCACCTGTCGACCTTTGGCCTGACCTTGCCTGACCCCTGCCATCTCTGATTCTTGGACTGTTCTCCAAGCTGTGGACATTCTCATAAGTCCTGATGGCCTCAGAACACAAAGGTTCAACCTGCAGGGGAAGAGGTTGGTATAAGCAATGTCTCCTTTTGCTGTCTCAACCAGAGGCATGTATCTGCTGCCATCATGGACCCAGTCCGTGCCTCGTGAACTGGGTAGTGCCAGTTTTGCTGCAGCCCAAGAATTCACACTCTGTGACAGATTGCTGAAGCCATGAGATTAACAGATACATCTTCACCACAGTTCCTACATAGATTGGCTTACAGAATGCAACAGCAGCAAGAGAAGAGGACATGGAGTTTCACCACCAGCACCATTTGTAGCACCTCCTTCTGTGCCAGTATGAACCCCAGTCTCCATACCCCATGTCAGAATGTGCCCCCACTGCAGGACTTACCCAGCTCTGGCATTCCCCCGCCACTCTGAACACCACCACCAACAGCAGCTGCAGCAGATGCTTGCATGCCGCTGACCCCCGACCTTATGCGCTGCGCCGGAAGTGCAGGGGTAGGACGTCAGTGGCAGCGAGTACTTAAGAGGCCATTTTTCCTGCTTTTCCTCACCTCAGCAATGGGCTTCTGTGAGTCTGCCTTCTCTGCTGCTCCCGTTTTCTCAGTGTTGCTGTCTTCCTGTGCTTTCCTTGTCTTCTGGTTGCTCCTTGTCCATGCCCTGTGGTCCTTCCTTGTGTTCCTGTTTTCATCTCCAATTTGGTGCTGACTTTGCCTGGTTCTGGATTTTCTGTTTGCCACTTGCCTCTATCCTACGCCTGCTTCTAGATCTGTCCCCGATTCAGGATTTCCGAGGTCCTGTTAGCTGTCAGCCTCAAGGTAAGACAGTTGGATTCACCCTGGTGGTTTGGCAGAGGTTCCACCTGTGGTAGTGAGTCACTACCAACTAAAGGCTCACAAAAACCTAACAGGTTGCATAGGGAATGGACCCGGTGGACCTGACAGCCTTACAAGCCATTCCTGGACTGGCAACTCAGGTACAGCAACAAGATATGTTGGACCAGGTAACAGGGGGTCCTCAAAAGACTAGCAGCACAAATGGATGATCTCTCAGTACCAGCACTAGCTTCTCTCATACCACCTGTGGGTTCCATTCTTCGTTTACCACCTCCACCATGATTCAATGGAGATCCTTGACAATGCAATGGATTTATTAACCAGTGTCGCATGCACTTTTTACGTCAGGCATCTCTATTCCCTACCAATAAGATGAAGTTACCTTCATTATGTCCCTTCTCGAAGGCTTGGCCTTGGCTTGGGAGTCCCCACTATGAGAGCAAGAGGATCCTCTATTGGAAGATTTGGATCATTTCCTCCAGGAGTTTAGTCTGGTATTCGACGAACTGGGACATTCCACCTCTGCAGCTTCTGATCTATTACAGATCCATCATGGACCTCATTCTGTCGGGGAATATGCTGTACAGTTCCAAACCTTGGCATCTGAACTATGGTGGGGAGACGATAGGCTTATGGCAATCTTCCAGCATGGATTAGCTGAAAACATAAATGATGAGTTGGCCGGACAAGAGCCACCAGACTCATTGGAAGATTTGATTCGGCTGGCAATCCATCTGGACCTACGGTTACAGGAATGGTCCTGCAAGAGGGCTTCAACCTACCAACTAGTCCGACTAGTCCAACGCCTGGTTCTTCTGGCCAAGCCCCTGGAATCTAGAACCTCGTCTGCAGAACCCATGCAAGTGGATCACCTCAGGATCTCTCCCAAGGAATGTCAGTGGCAACTCATCCTCTGCCTTTACTGTGCTGGCCTTGGTCACTTTGTGGCTTCTTGTCCCCTCAAGGTGGAATACTCTCGGACTGGTGGGAGAGACCACGCTAGGTCCCTCAGCTTCCTCTCCACAGATTTTACTTCCTGTGAGATTTCCTTGGGGGAAGAACAGACTATAAACCTCAAGCCTTTCTGGATATTGGCACTGCCGGGGATATCAAATCCCTACTGAGTCCTTGCGATCTGCTCTTATGGTCTCCTCTGTCTCAGGGGAACCACGACACCTTTGACCATGAACACTAGACTTCTACATTAGGAGAAAATTCATTTTTATATCTTACCCTCTGCTGTCAACCAGGTAATTCTGGGTTTGCTATGGTTAATTCTGCACCATCCCCACAGATTGGGGTACGCTGCAACTGGCTGAATCGAGCCCCATGTGCCATGAACATTTTGGCACAATTGAAGGCCCAGACGCTTAAACTTCAGCGTGCTATTCCAACCCTCCCAAGGCCACCCGTCACCTCCCCCCCCTCCCCCCATGTGAACTTCACAAATGTTGTCAGCAAAGAGGAAGTGAAAAGCTTGCCCCTGCATCGTGACTACAACTGTTCCATTGAATTGATTCATGGGAAGATGCCTCCTTGTGGGAAAGTGTACTCATTGTCAGCCCTGGAAACAGAAGCCATTACCCAATATATCCAAGATAACTTGGCCTGAGGTTTTAATCAGACCATCTTCATCCCTGGAGGGGCAGAGTTCTTTGTGGAGAAGAATGGGTCTCTATGGCCCTGTATCGACTATCAAGGACTAAACGCCATTATCAAAAAGAATCAATATCCTTTGCCACTTATCACGGAACTCTGATCAACTCAAAGGAGCTTGGATATTTACTAAATTGGATCTAAGAGGAGCCTACAACTTGATTCAAATCCAGGAAGGAGATGAATGGAAAACTGCATTCAATACACAAGATGGCCATTATGAGTATTTAGTTATGCCATTCATTCCTGCAGTGTTCCAAGCCATGGTGAACAAAATATTTCAGGACCTCGTTGTCGTTGTATACTTGGACGATATTTTTATTTTTTGAAAGACATTAGACCAGCATCAAGATCATGTGCATCAGGTCCTGCATCAGTTATGTGAGCACTTGCTGTATGCCAAGCTAGAGAAATATGCCTTCCACCAAGAGGAACTGCCCATTTTTTGTTATCTAATTTCTCGAGCAGGTCTACGTATGAGCTGGGAAAACAAAGCAATCTTGGAATTGCCCCAACTGGTAGGCCTCAAGGCATTACAACAGTTTTTGGGGTTCTCTATTATTGTTAGTTCATCCATGGATAATCCTCGCTGGCAGCCCCCTTCACAGCTTTAACCCAAAAGGGTGCAGACACCCACAACTAGACTTAAGATGCCATTCAAGCTTTTCAACAATTAAAGGAAGAATTCATCAAGGACCCTTGCTTGCATCACCCAGATCCTACCCGACCATTCATCATCAAGGTGGATGCCTCCTCCTTAGGGGTACTTCTTCTGTGACCTGACACCAATGGGAAATTGGTTACCTGTGTATTTCTCTAAAACGTTTTCATCTACAGAAAAGAATTACTCCATATAAGACCAAGAACTTCTTGTAGTCAAAGTTGTCATTGGAGAAATAGCGCCATCTCCTGGAGGGAGCCAGGCATACAGTAACTATTTATACCGACCATAAAATGTTGGCTTCTCTTTTATGCCCAACAGCTGAATCCATGGGCTTAGTGGTCCCTATTTTTTTCTATTGTTTTGACTTCAATCTGCGCTTTCATCCAACAGAGACGAACCAGCGGGCTGATGCCCTATCCAGAAGTTTTGATTATGATGAAATTCACGACCCACCTCATATCATTGATCTAGCCAGAATCATGATTGCTACCACTTTGACAACTCTCATGAGGAAGACTGTAGTTTCCAAGCATTTGCGAGAACAGGTCCTCAGGTGGACCCTAACTCGCGTATTGCTTGTGATTCTGGATTCAGACATACCAAGGAACTCTTCTTCTGACATTATTGGTGGCCTCAGTGGGAAAGAGATGTCAAACGATATGTGGAATCTTGTCCTACATATGCGCTAATAAGAGCCCTCTGACTCGACCCTGGGGTCTACTCCAAACGTTACCAGCCCCTGAAAAACCCTGGACCCACATCACCACTGATTTTATCATGGACCTTCCTCTTTCTAAAGGAAACAATACAATCTGGGTAATCATAGACCAGTTCTCAAAAATGGCCACTTTGTTGCTCTACCTGGACTGCCCTCTGCCCCGGAGTTAGCAGAATTGTTTGACCAACATGTGTTCCATTTACACGGTCTCTCTCACCGCATCCTGTCTGACTGTGGGGTTCAGTTTACCACACATTACTGGAGGGGCTTACGTAAAAAGTTCAGAATTCACCTCAATTTCTCTTTGGCATACCATCTTCAGTCAAACGGATTAGCGGACTAAATCAACTTTTTGCGATGTTATGTGAACCAACATCAGAACTGGTCCTCCTTGCTTTCTTGGGCAGAGTTGTGCCACAATAATCATGTTAACCAAGCTACTGGGATCTTGCCATTCTACCTAGTTTTGGACGACATCCGTGGGTTCCAATGCCAATAACCACACCATCAACCTGCCCCTCCGCTAGTCAAGAACTACACAATTTTTGGCAGACCACACCTCAACTCCTGGAACAGGCCACTACTCAATCCAAAAAACAGCCTGATAAAAGACATCCAGCTCCGCAATTCCGACCAGGGGAACTCGTGTGGCAAAGTACCCACAACCTACAATTGTGAATGTCTTCATTGAAATTCGCTCCTCGTTTTGTGGGACCTTTTCAAGTAGTGCAACAGATTTGTAAGTGTGGCATATAAGCTCAAACTACCACCTACGCTTCAAATCCATGACGTATTTCATGTGTCTCTTCTCAAGCCTGCTGTTTTGTCTTAGCCATCTAGGAAGCCACCATGACCTCCACCCATGATTCTCAAACATAACACACAATATGAGGTGGCCAAGATCCTTGATATCAAAAGAGTAAGGAAAAAGAACTGCAATACCTCATTTCCTGGAAAGGTTACGACCCTGAGAACCCTTGGGAGCCCGTCAGCAATATTCAAGCCCCTCAACTTATCCATGAATGTCATTGTTTTCCATTAAAACCCAGACCTAGGAGTCCGGGAGGGTGACTTTGTGGGGGAGGTACTGTCAGACTGCACCCCCACCGCGGGACTTACCTGACTCTGGCATTTCCCTGTCACGCTGAATACTGCCACCAGCAGCAGGAGGAGCAGCTCCCTGCTGCCCGCACAGCAGGTACTTGCATGCCGACCCCCAACCTTATGTGCTGTCAGCGGAAGTTCCGGGGTAAGACATCAGCAGCAGTGAGTACTTTCCTGCTATTCCTCACCTTGGCAATGGGCTTCTGTGAGTCTGCCTTTTCTGCTGCTCCAGTTCTCAGTGTTGATGTCTTCCCATGCTCTCCTTGTCTTCTGGTTGCTCCTTGTCCATGCCCTGTGGTCCTTCCTTGTGTTCCTGGTGTCCCTGTTTTCATATCCAGTTTGGTTTTGACTTCGCCTGGTTCTGGACTTGCTGTTTTGCACCTGCTGATCATTCACCTGCTTCTAGATCTGTTCCTGCCAGCTGTCAGCACCAAGGTAAGACAGTTGTATTCAAGTAAAGCCCCTGACAGTTCAGTGGAGGTTCTACCTGTGGTAGTGAGTCACTACCACCCAAGGGTTCACAAAAACCTAACACCCCATTTGACATCTCCATCCTGGTATGAAGGAAATCCCAAGGCCTGCTGAGGCTCTCTCTCAACCACTTTGAAAAACAGCCGCTTGCAGTTCAAAGTGACTATACAACTGATATTCATCCTCTCTACTCACTGGTTCAGCCCTAGCCTAGGCTTCCACCTTGGAGAAGAACAAGCCCCTCATGGCAAACTTTGGGGAGTTCCTTAATCAATTTTAAAGTCTTTGATGAACTTGGATGCTCATCCTCTGCCACTGAGGATTTGCTTCATCTCTGGCAGAAAAGTAAAACAGTAGAGAGTAAGAAATTTGCTGGGAGGCTGGATGGACTGTTTGGTCTTTTTCTGCTGTTAATACTATGCTACTATGTTACTGAGTGCACCATCCTTTTCAGTACACTAGCATCAAAGCTATGCTGGAACCAAGAAAGCCAGATCATCATCTTCTGTTAGGGTCTCAATGATCATATTAAAAACAAGTTGGCCAGGAGAGATGTACCCACATAGCTGGGTGACCTCATTGCCCTCTGTAAAAAGGTAGACATAAGGTTCCAGAAATAAGCCAGGGAGAGGGATTCCTCTTGTAACCTCCAGCTGGCACCTTGTTTCCAGAAACAGCTGATACCATTGCCTAAACACCTGGTACTGTACCTAGCAACTGAGGAACCTATGCAACATGGCAGGGCCAAGATCTCCAAAGAGGAGAGGTGCAGACACCTTCAATTAGATCCGTCTCTCTACTGTGACATTCCTGGCCACTATTTCATCCGGTTTTCAGACAAATCAGGAAACTCCCAAGCCTAGGGCTGATTGGGGAGGCAGTCCTAGATGATCCCATTCTTCTTCCTCCTCCATATAGATGCTGGTACCAATACTTTTGAAGAATGTCAAGTTGGAAGTCTACACCATGGTATTCATGGATTCTGGAGCAGCTGGGCACTTCATTGATGAAGACCTGGTGTGGAAGTACAACCTTCCAATAGTATCACTGGTACCTCCACTCAAGATTTCCTTTGTATACGGGGAACTGTTGCCTAGGAAGCTACAGTTAGCCATTGAGCTCCTGACTCTCCAGATGGGAGCTTTGCACCAGGATCAGATCTCATTCTATATCTTAAATTGGTAAAACCCCATTATTTTGGGACTAATGTGGCTCCAGAAGCACAACTCAAGACTCAATTTTTCACAGGCTGAAAGCCATTAACGGGATAAGAGACAGTTCTATTGAAAACATTAATCTTGGGAAAACATATTTGAAAACAAACTTTCATTAACAAAACTGCAGATGATTGAGTAGTCCGGACAGCCTTGGTTGGTTAAGGCACATTGTCAGGCTTGCTGATGCAGTTATTAACAATAATAATAAAAACAAAACACTAAAAAATTGGTTAACTAACTAGCGTTGAGGTGAGTGGTGATGTTTTGACGGTAATTGGTAGATTCTTTTTTGTACTGTTTGTATTCTTTGTGCGGGATCAATTTGGCTCTTTTTTGTAATATATAATTTTAAACCAGGATTCTAGAGATGGATCCATACAAGCTCGCTGCCATTCAGAATTGGCCCAACCTGTGGGACTCAAGGCTCTCCAGAGATTCCTGGGCTTCACAAGTTACTATCAGCAGTTCATCATGAGTTACTTCATCCTTGGCAGCACCCTTTAATGCCTTCATCAAAAAGGGCGTGGACACCTGGAATTGGTCTGAGATAATGGCATAAGCCTTTGCACAGCTCAAGTCAGCATTTTTCAATGCCTCCTGGCTAAAAACACCCAGATCCCCAGAAGCCCTTTTTCCTGGGGGTGGATGCCTCTTCCATTGGGGTCAGCACAATGCTGTTCCAGCCTAGCCCCAAGGAGAAAATGGCCTAGTACTTTTTTCTGAAATAAGTTTACTCCCACCAAAAAGAGCTATACAATCAGAGATCAAGAGCTTCTAGTGGTAAAAAAAACTCACCTTAGAAGAATGGAGGCATCTTCTTGAAGAGGTCATTCATCCAATTAACATTATCACAGCCCACATAAATTTGCTGAACTTGCAACAGGTCAAAAAAGATTAAATTTCCAAACAGGCAGGGTCGTCCCTTTTCTTTAAAACTGCTTTAATTTTCAGTTGACCTATTGCCCAGCAGAAGTGCATCAATAGGCAGAGGCCTTTTCTCAGTTATTTGAGCTATTGGATATCCAGGAGATTCCATGAGAAATCATTGACTCAGCAAAATTCCTCACCAGCACCTTGATTATAGTATCAGTAGGGAAAACTGTGATACCCAAGCACTTCAGAAAGAAGGTGCGTCACTGGGCCCATGACTCCAGGCTGCTTAGGCACCCATAAGACACTGGAGACTATTGCTGGCTTCAACTCTAAGGACATCCAACATTATGAGTCATGTCCAAATTGTGCCATCAAACCCTGAAAACATTACTAGTCCCAGAAAAACTGGTCCCATATATCCATAGATTTTATTATGACTTTTTTCTCTAAGGGATGCACCAGAATGTGGATCATGATTGACCTTTTCTCAAATACTGCCATTTTATGCCACTTCCAGGCCTGCCTACAGCCCCCGACTGCACCCATCACTTCTTCCAAAATATTTTCCATCTGCATGGACTACCAGAGCACATTGGCAGTGAGAGGAATTCACATCCAAATTCTGGAAAAAACTTATGATGGAAGCTTAACATTGCCCTTGATTTCTCATCTGCATACCACCCTCAGTCTAATGGGCAAACAGAAAGGGTTAATCAAATCTTGAAGGCCTTCCTATGAGTCAATGTGAATGAGAGGCAGGATGTTTGGGTCTCCTTGCTACCTTGAACAGAGTTCTGCTACAATAACCACATAAGTGAATCTGCAGGATCGTCCCTCTTTTTATCATGTATGGGCACCCCAAGATGCCTCTCCCTGTACATTTAACCACACCCTGCCTGATGGCAGAACACACCACTCAAAGCCTCTGAGGTCTGGCAAAGAACTCACCAACTTCTTCTCAAAACTGCTCAGTGGTATAAGAAGGGGGTGGATAAGAACTGAAGCACTGTCCCTCACCCCAGTTCAAGCCAGGGGTTAAAGTATGGCTCAGCATGAGGAACCTCTGGCTAAAGTCATCTTCCATAAAATTCTCACCCCATATCATAGGGTCATACCCTGTACCTTGCCACTTGGGTCCAGTTACCTAACAGCTATGATTACCTTCCATCCTGTGGACATATAACTTGTTCCATGTGTCTGTTCTGAAACCAGTGGTGCTAACCTGGGAATCACAACAAGTCCCCATGCCTTCAAACATATCTACAGACCTGGACACTGAATACAAGGTTCATGAAATTTTAGATGCCAAGAGGATATGGGGCAAACTACATTATTTAATTTCCTGTAAAGGGTATGGCTCTGAGGAGAGAACATGGGAACCCACAACAATATTCAAGTGCCCCAGCTCACCAGGGAATTCCACTGTCTTAACCCACAAATTCAAGCCACAGGAGTAGAGCAGGGGGCACTGTAATGCCTTCCCGACCATGGTGACCAGCCTGTGGCTGGTGTACCTTATCTCCCCCTCCAGGCCCAGGCCATGACATGCTGCCCCATCAGTGCCAGCATCCTGTGCCGCCGCATGCGTGCTCTTATGACATTTAAAGGGCTACCGGCGGGAAAACCATCAAGGAGCTCCCCAATGACATCACAGAGTATTTAAAAGACTGTCTGGGACTGACTTTTCTGCCTCAGCAACAGGTCCTCCTGCATTCAAGCTGGTGTTTGTTTCTCATTCCAGTTCCTGCCTTGTCTCAGAACAGATACTTGCTTTGTTCCAGATCTTCACCTTGTCCAGGTCTTGCCCTGCCCTGCCTTGCCTAGCCCCCTTGTTCTGGCCCTACCTTCCTGGTCCCATCCATCTGTCTTCATTGCCTTTTGGCCCTCTGACGGATGTCTTGTTGCTGACTTGGACCCCTACCTGGATACCAACCTAGCCTGATTGCCACCTCCCTTGACATAGATGTTGCCTGACCACAGACCACTCTCCTAGTTATGGACATTCTAAGTCCTGCTGACCTCAATATTCAAAGGCTCAACCTGTGTGGGAAGAGAGTAGTATAGACAAAGTCTCCACTGTCATCCCAGCCAGAGGCGCGAGTCTGCTGCAATATAGACTGCAGCCCAATAACTCACAGTCTGAGCCACTCTTTCCCCTGCCACCATAAACCTTCTTTCTCCTCCTCTCACTTCCCACTGCAGACCTTGTCCTTCTCTTCCTCTCACTGCAGACATTCATTCTTCCCCTGCCACCACAGACCTCTCTCTTCTTCTCTCTTTTGCTGCAGATTTTCTCACTTCCTGCTGCTGATGTTTTCTCCTTATTCCTTCTTCTTCTGCAGGCTTTTTCCTCTCTTCCTCCCACTGCAGATGTTCTCTCTTGTCTCCACCTTCTAATTGAACTCTTGTCCTCCTCCACTCTCTGACCATGAAACAAAGATCACTAGTGCTTTCCCTCCCTAGCCCCTGCTCAGTGCTTGATCCTCAGATCTCTAATCCTCTGTCTTCTTTCCCTGGCTATGCCCTCCATCCACTGGTGCCTCAGTGGCCCAAGAGCTTTCATCCAGTTACTATCTTTGCCATCTTGTGCACACCCCATCACAGAAAAGGCCTTGATCTAGCGCCCCCCTCCCCCCCATCATTATTCAAATGAAATTCATTGTCTTCATAAAATCACTGCCCTACCTCTCCTCTCTGACTGAAGTTACTGCTGCTGGACTGGAACAAAATCAATCATCTGGAGCTCAGCTGTCCAAATATGCAGGCTCATCTCCCTGGCCTTAAATCACCACCATGAACCTCTGCAATTCTCCTGCAGCCTTTTTATCAAATCTTCACCCTGTTCCTCGGAAGTCCATGCATCGCTGATTGACTATCACTACTCCCTGCTTCACACTGACTGAAGTGAGGCATCGCGCATGCGCGAGCACATTCATGACAATGGCTCCAGCTTGCAGCTGCAGGTGGGACAGAACAGAGGAGAGCACAGCAAGAGGGAAGCACCAACCCTGCCTGCACCTCCAGCTTCTCTGTGACACCCGGAGATTTTGGCATTCTGCCCAGAGACTCAGTGATTTGGATAAATATCCGGAATCTCCGGTCTAAATCCAGACAGCTCCCAGGTATGCTCATAACTTCCCCAAGATGATACCCTTTCCCCTCCTGTTCCCTGCATGCTGCCTGGGAAAGGAAGAGCCGGATATGGAAGCAGAGAGCTGCTCAATACAGCAAATCTTCACAGCCAGGCTGCTGCCCCCATTTTTGCCACCCTAGGCACAGGCGGATTGTGCCTGTTGACAAACGCAGGCCTGGTAGTACCGTTTTATTGGACTAATACTACATTGCTTGACTAGCTTTCAGTAGCTAACACTTCCTTCCTCCGGTCAAAATAGCATGGGGACTTCAGAGCAAAAAGGTGAGGGTGCCTGAATATACAAGTGAATCACAGATTACATTACAATGGTGGTGTGAATGGAAAGAAGAAAAGAAGGCGTGTGTAGAGGGGGTGTTCGATATGTTAGCAGAATGCTAAGAAGGTGACAGAGGCAAAACATTTTCTGATAATTAGTTAAAATCCGCAAGTAATTAAGTCTTTTTATTTTAGTATTGAAATATTCAATCATTTTAACTTCATATGCCTTACATTCCTGGATTGTTCTGAATATCTCTTTAAGTATCCTGATCAAAAAGGTCATTGAAGCAGTGGTCCTGTCCCAAAGAATGCTCCCCCACAGAAGTGTTGCCTTGCTGTTCAGGATGTGTTACTGTTTGTCTGTGTACGTGTCTTCTCATTTTTTAACTCGTGACTTGTTCCACCTGTGTAGCATCCACATTTTCTGCATTTAATGTTTACTGCATTAGAGTAGTAGTATGAATAGGACCCCCCTCATGGTCCATGGGCTTTTCCATGAACATAACTTTGTGCCCTGTGCAATGTGTTAGTAGAGTTTGCAACATGATGACTTAGAGACTGAGGTGGGTCAAGCTAAAAAAAAAAAGGACAATTGACAGTAGAAAGGAGTACCCTGTGAAGAAAAGGTTTCTAATCAAAGCACAGAAATAAAGTCACAAGAGTAACCTCTCTCAGCACCTTCATGAAATTTAGATGTCTGGGGCTTGAAGTCTCCATGCCTACTTTTGGCCACAGAATATGTTACTGTCCCCATTTTACTCGGCACATTTGGAAAAGGAGGACAAAGGAAATTATGGGGTACGGCCTACATTCAGATTTCACCACAGAATATAAGACATAAAGCCAATAACATCTGTCCCTGCATCAGAAAAACACATCAGGCCGATACAGTACAGTGCGCTCCGGCGGAGCGTACTGTTAACCCACGTTTGACGCGCTAGCTTTACCCCTTATTCAGTAAGGGGTAATATCACACATTGAAAATGCGCGTCCAACCCCCCCCCCCCCCCCCGAAACTAATATTGCCTGCAACATGCAAATGCATGTTGATGGCCCTATTAGTTATTCCCGCGCGATTTAGTAAGTAAAATGTGCAGCCAAGCTGCACATTTTACTATCAGAAATTAGCGCCTACCCAAAGGTAGGCGTTAATTTCTGCCAGCACCGGGAAAGTCTACAGAAAAGCAGTAAAAACTGCTTTTCTGTACACCCTCAGACTTAATATCATGGCGATATTAAGTTGGAGGTCCCAAAGTAAAAAAAAAAAAAAATTTAAAAATTGGCCCGCGGCTTGAAAACTGGACGCTCAATTTTGCCGGCGTCCGGTTTCCGAACCCATGGCTGTCAGCGGGTTTGAGAACAGACGCCAGCAAAATTGAGTGTTGGCTGTCAAACTCTGACAGCCACCGCTCCTGTCAAAAAAAAAAAAAAAGAGGCGCTAGGGACACGCTAGTGTCCCTAGCGCCTCTTTTTACTGCGGGCCCTAATTTGAATATTTTTTTTTGTGAATCGCATGCACAGGAGAGTGCCTGTGTGTCTGTACAGGCTTGGATTTGCCAATAAGCATACTGGACATGTACCTAGAATGGTAAAAGTCTGGCTTGTCTATGGGTGGGGCAAAAGGGGAGTATAATTGCTGCTTTTCAGCTGTGCTGAATCTCACTTAGCAGGGAACAACCCCGGTAAACTGCTCGATCCCCTCTCTTCCTAGGTGATGTGAATAAAACAGGAAAGGAGTGGTGAGGCTGGAAGGAACAGAACAGAGCAAAGCAAAGCTGCTCTGCTCCCTAATCAAGTCCTTCCTCTTCCATACAGCCCACAGAGAACAAGAGAGGAGGGGGTGAGACTTTAGGGGATAGGGGAGAACCAGGAATTACTGCTCTGCTATCTAATCAAACCCCTTCCTTCCTGTCCTGTTCCTACCATTACTCTCTTCCTCTTGGCTGAGATCAACTGCAGTGATGGAGGTATGAACTGGAGATGACAAGGAGACCATGTGAGTGGGGGTGGGGGAAGATGAGGCAATAAGAGAAGTATTTATTGTGATGAGGGATAGATAGGATCATTGAGAGAGATGAGAGATCAGCTGGAAGGATCATTTTGGGGAGGTTAGTAGGGGCTGAAAGAGGTGTCCCTGGGGGATGAAGGGACTGTCTTGGGGCAAATACCTGTATGTTAGATTTAAAAAGTTATCTGGCCTCAAAAGAGTATAGCCTGTTAAAAAGGCACTGCTGAATTTAATAAAAAGGTATTGTGAGTACCTGCTTAGTGACCCGAATCAAAGCCCCCCTATCAAAGCTACAAAACAAAGGCCCTCCTGAGCCTAAACCTCCATGACCACTCCTAACTCCCTCTCTGCTTGCATTTTAGCAAAATGTTCAAGGGGTCTGGGGTTGGCCTGCATCCTCCCTCCATCCAATTTCTGGTTATATCGGAATTATCTTTAGCCCATTTTGATTTTCCACATGTAACATGTAGAGTATTTTCCAGTGTATAGTGCTCCAGAGTTAATTCATATTAATAACTGTCTCTCTCTGTATTTACACAAGTCACTCATCAGTAGAGACAATCCAGTCTAGAATCTCACATATATCTGTAGCTGCTCCTCTCGGGGAGCATTAAAGAGACTGTACCACAGAACTGGGATAAGTGAGCAGCTTCCATTTCTTGACTCACTGGCAAGATGTTACACATTCACTAGCCGCTTAAACACACTAACTCTGCAGGATCATGCCTACTATACCCAAACTATGCCTGTTTTACCTTTTGTTGAGGTGATTGGATCATATTAAGTGGATAGGGACATTGGGAATTACAATAAACACCCTTGAAGTCATTATGAGTGCTGCCAGATGTACAATTCTGTTTTCGAGTGTATCAACGATGAACTGGTTGGGCAGGAGATACCATCTGGTCTTGACAATCTCATTGTCTTATGAATTAAAAATGGATGTGCACTTTCAAGAAAGGGCTCGCAAGAAAGATTCCTCCTGCAGGTCTATCCACTTGACACCTTGCTTCCAGATTCCAGTCCTAGCATCCACCAAGGGAACCATCCCATCCCAGCCAGATTAAGAACCAATGCAGCTAGGCAGACATGATTTACAAGAAGCAACTGTGCCACTGAATATAAAACATTAGTTAGCCAAATAAGTTTATCCAGCTAACTATCCAAGCCACCCAGCAGCTGAATATGGATCTCTGTGTTTGAAGTGAGGTACAGATAATAACCTAAACTTACAAAAAAACATTATAGATTTATAAAAGCAATACGTGGATGGGTTTTTTTTGTTTTAGACATTATTCAGAACTTTTTCTTCGTTTGAAGGTTCAAGTGTTCCCAGACTTGGTGAAACAAACCCAGAAACAGAGGAAACAGTTTAATTTAATGAGACCAAGAGTATTGCAGATGGGTGCTTTTTTTCCCCCCTTTAAAATACCCATGTAAATGTCATTAAATATTTTGGTTTCGTATTTTCTTTCATCCTTCTAATCTTTCTAAATTTCTCTGATACAATTTCCTCTGTAAGGAATTTATCTCCTTCTGATGCTGTATAACCTCATACTGAGGGGTATTTCTTTCATATGTATTAGATTCTATCATTGCTAGTATTTTTTAATGTGATTTTGGAATTGGCTTGGACCCTTAGATTTTGAGGACTTGGATTATTTGGCAATACTGTTGAGCCTTCAGAAATAGAAAAAGTAGTTTATGTAATAGGCTTTTTGTTAATTACTTTGTCATTTTTTCTTTTCAAGAATTTCTTAAATGTATTTAATAAAAATTGCAATAAAGAAAAAATTTAAAGAAAAATAAAACCTTATAAAAGCAATACAAACCTCAGATGAATAAAATACAATTTATAAATACATTAAGCCAGGAAATATAATTCCTAACTTAAAAAATCAATCAAGACCAAAATTTGGTTTTGTTCATAGGAATAGTAACTTTAATAATGGTGCGCGAGCACACATCTCCACATTTGCCAGCTCACATCCAGAGACGCATCTGTTTTACAACATACATGTTATAAAATAGCCTGGATGCGCATTCACATTCGCACAATTTTCAATGGACAAGCGCATATGCGCACAGTTGCCACTTCTACCGGGTAAGTGGGGGAATTTTATAAGGGGAGGTGCGCTGATGGCATTACCGGTATTCCCAGTTCACCCAGGTAAGGGATAGGACTTCCTAACCAACCCCCCTTAATAGCCTCCATTTTCCTTGTTAGCTCTAACCCTTAAAATCCCATGGACTTAAAATCGCAGGGATCGGTGTTGGGACCGGTCCTTTTCAATATCTTTGTGAGCGACATTGCGGAAGGGATAGAAGGTAAGGTATGTCTTTTTGCGGATGACACTAAGATCTGCAACAGAGTGGACACGCCGGAAGGAGTGGAGAGAATGAGACGGGATTTAAGGAAGATGGAAGAGTGGTCGAAGATATGGCAGCTGACATTCAATGCCAAGAAGTGCAGAGTCATGCATATGGGGAGTGGAAATCTGAATGAACTGTATTCAATGGGGGGAGAAAGGCTGATGTGCACGGAGCAGGAGAGAGACCTTGGGGTGATGGTGTCTAATGATCTGAAGTCGGCGAAACAATGTGACAAGGCAATAGCTAAAGCCAGAAGAATGCTGGGCTGCATAGAGAGAGGAATATCGAGTAAGAAAAGGGAAGTGATTATCCCCTTGTACAGGTCCTTGGTGAGGCCTCACCTGGAGTATTGTGTTCAGTTCTGGAGACCGTATCTCCGAAGAGACAGAGACAAGATGGAGGCGGTCCAGAGAAGGGCGACCAAAAAGGTGGAAGGTCTTCATCAAATGACTTATGAGGAGAGATTGAAGAATCTAAATATGTACACCCTGGAGGAAAGGAGGAGCAGAGGTGATATGATACAGACTTTCAGATACTTGAAAGGTTTTAATGATCCAAAGACAACGACAAACCTTTTCCGTAGGAAAAAAATCAGTAGAACCAGGGGTCACGATTTGAAGCTCCAGGGAGGAAGATTCAGAACCAATGTCAGGAAGTATTTCTTCACGGAGAGGGTGGTGGATGCCTGGAATGCCCTTCCGAAGGAAGTGGTGAAGACCAGAACTGTGAAGGACTTCAAAGGGGCGTGGGATAAACACTGTGGATCCATAAAATCAAGAGGCCGTCAATAAAGAGTGGGTGGCTCGCCAGAATGACGGCTACTGCCTGGAGATAATACCCTTATTCAATAAACATACACATGGTTACTGTGACTCCAACATCGCTCTAAGCTACAACAGCAAGAGGAAATGTGGAAAAAAGGATTCGCACTCACAAAGCGGGGAGTAGCTGGCTTGTTACGGCGGTTACTACCCCAAACCAAATAAGCCTGATACTTCACTTTCAATGCATATCCAGCATAGCTCTCTGCTTCAACGGCAGGGGAGAAGAAAAACGGATACTTCACGCATATCCAGCATAGCTCCCTGCTTCAACGGCAGGGGAGAAGAAAAACAACCAATAAGGGCTGAATAACATAGTCTGGGTAAAACAAATAAGCATGGGTGTAGCTTGCTTATTGCGGCGGTTACTTCCCCTACTACCCCTAACTAATCAAGCTTGATATTTCACTTGGATGCAGCTCCATCACTGCTCTCTACATTAATGGTGGGGGTGGAAGGGAAATAGAACCAAAGAGCTAAGAGAAACAGATAAGTATGAGAAAAAAATGTGTGAAGCTTGCTGGGCAGACTAGATGGGCCGTTTGGTCTTCTTCTGCCGTCATTTCTATGTTTCTATGACTAGCCTAGATTTTATTACAAACATGCCATCCATAGCAGTAGTAAAGTTACGTGACAGAGGACGATGGCCCATCTGTGTGTGTTAGTATTTACATGCCCATTTCTGGCCATCCCCTGATATGCCCATCCCCCTCCCCAACCACACCCACTTCCCACCCCTTTTTGCAAACTTTTTCCTGGAATGCATAGCTGGAGAGATGCATGTCCTCTGGCAACTTAAAAAAAATCTGATCGGCATGCGTTGGCTCAACGTGTGTTTATGTGCCAGTTTTGGCACGTACAGGGCTTTTAAGATTAAACCTTTAAGGATTTTCTCCACAGGCACAAAATAGGGAAAGGACATTAGTATACTCTACCCAGAATTAATCTTACTATGAAATCATTTGGGTTTGGAGTGTAGTTTAAAGGAGGTCTAAGAAGTCCTATGCCCCAGGATAGCAGATGTCCCTGTTGAGGAGGTATGTGACCGATCTGCATGGTCTTTGGTCACTGAGATACCTTCAATCCCGAAGAGGAAGGACAGCACACCTTGCATTCTCAGATTAAACCAAGGCATGATCTGAAATGAAGGAAGTCATTAGAACAGAAAAAAAAAATCAATTTCCTTTTGCTCCTGTGCTTGAACACCATACCCCTCCACAAACTCAAATCAAAGCTTTTCCAAAATATAATACTTCGTTGTGGAGCTAGTTTGGGCATGGGCCAGAAAATCTGGTTTTAAAGACTAAAATAATGGATATTAACTAATATGTTTTAATCGTGCAATGAAGGCCCTGAGGTGGAGCTGAGCTTTTCACCCTAACCGCTGCCACTGTTGAAAGTTTCCCTTTGGTTCTGTAGTTTACATTTTCTGACTTGCAAGTGTGCTTATTCTCTGAGATTTATCTGACAGCATTTAGTCCTGCCCTTCCTCCTGCTCACTGTGTGGAAGAAACACAATCTGCAGCACCTGTACTCCCCACTGAGGCCACAAGCAAAGCCCTGCAGATGAACCATTAGAAATGCACACTGACCTTACCGAAGAAGAAGGAGCTGCCGTACTTCTCTTACAGGACCCGGCAAGCATTCAGACCTCATCCCAGTGACATTCATCACAGCCCGCAGCCATGGCCTTTAATTCATCTGGTATTTAACCAGGGCGAAACACCCTCTGGCTGCATCATGTTTGTTGGTGTTAGATAAGGCCAACTCAGCTTCAGCATACAAAGGTTTAAGATTTAACACCACTCCATGGTTTACGGGCAATTCAGCTACTGCACAAAAATAAGTCTGTTTGTCCTTTATGTTCCTTTTCTTGCTGAAGTGATGTAATATAGTATTTGTATTCTGTCTGCTCTGGTACTCATTTTATTTAGCTCAAAAGGATTAAAGCAGGGGTCCAGCTCCAGTCCTCAAGCATCATAAACAGATCTAGATTTCAAGATATCCACAGTGACTATGTATGAGATACATATGCATGTACTGCCTTCATTACATATACATCTCTCATATGCATAGTCATTCTGGATATCCTTAACACCAGATTCGTTTGTGGCTCTTAAGGACCAGAGTTGGTCACGCCTGGATTAAAGATGTAATATTTATTCCTCCAGCCTAACACAATGGTCCAATTAACAGGTAGATTTTCAAAAGCTTACACGCACAAAATTGCCAGTAGATGCATATATGTGACATCTGCACGCAATCCTTATTTTATGAAAGGATCATATATGCACATATATTTGCCTTGGCAAACAAGAGTACGTACAAAAAAGGGGGGCATCTTAGGGACATGGTTTGCCTGTACACACATGAGGGTAAATTTTAAAACGCAGGCCGGGCTGTGCTCATTTTCAGAGCGCCGCAGTCATGTGCATATCTTCCAGTACGCACGGAAGAACCAGGTTTGAAAAAGAAAAAAAAAAAGGGGCGGGCGGGGCCTGACTGGGACTTTTTAAAAATTTTTTAAAAGGTAAATAGGGAGATTTTAGGGGTTCTGTAGGATAGGGTAAAATGCAGGCAGGTTAGCTAGAGAGTTAGGAAGTTCCATCCTAGTCTGCATGTATGTGCGTGCGGATAGCCAATTTTAAAACATGGGCACATCCATGCACCAGGAACCGTATGCAGATGGACGTCCACACAGTTGTTTAAGTTTACCTAATGAGCTATGTTAAAAGTGACAGGCATGAAAATCATCCAAACTACAGGCATACATTTGCTACTGCTCATTTATACACACAACTTCCTTTCATGCTGTTTTGCTATTTTATGGCTTCTCTGGCTGAGTGGATGGGGCAGCAGGTTAAGGGGTGGCAGCGAGTGTCCCTGCGACAGACTGGGTCATACTAGGATTAAGAGAGAGAAAGTGTACCTGGGACTAATAGGGCTATATTGGGGGTTAGGATTCCTTAGTGGTAAAACCATGTTCAAATTTATTCATGAGCTTACAGGTATTCGTGTCACTATGGTTGAGGAAGGAAAGAGAATAGAGGGGGAGGAAATACCTCTTACAAAGAGTAAACAGGACTAGGACACAGTTTTTGGATCTAATCAGCAAAGCAAGCCATGCGCAGGTTCAGATTCAACAAGGAAAGCATGCTGCACCTATGTCAGCAGTTAAAAGCAGGCCCTACACCCTTCCAGAGGCAGGTGATTATGCCTTACCCACACATGTCAAGATCACTACCACCTTGGCAGTTTTGGCCACCACACCTCCTAGACACTGCTAGGGATCACACCTGGAATAAGACAGCCAGACACCTCACTGTGCATAGATCAGTTTCTGGCTGTAACTCGCAGGGGAAAAAAAAGCCACACCAATATCTTCTGCCGGCAGAGTAGACAAGGTGCAGGCCACAGAATTCCTCCCCATCATCTCCCCAGCACCCCCATGGCTTTTAGACTGAATTCCCCCAAGGGGAACTGCAGAAATTCTGTAAGAGGGTCACCAAAGTCTTGCAAGCCTTATTTATTTGTCAAGCACAGGCTCAGGACCAACATGCTGTGAGCTCAGGGGCCAAAGGGCAAGGAGGCCCTAAAGTGGCTAGTCTTCCACTGCTAACACCACTAGGGGTGGTTGAGGCAGCTGGCGATTCTCAATAATAGCCACAGGCGATGCTGCAGCTCAAAGAGGAGCTGACTGCTCACCTCCCTCATCAGTCGCTTCTGCTTCCTCTGACAACGATGATGAAAGAGGAGCTGGTGTTGTCTGTAAAGATAGCCAAAATCTCTCATATGCTCTAGCATGTTATGTGCATGATCTGTTAGCAGTTAGAGGGCAGAGCATTAGTGAGAGAGGTGGAGGCAAAGGTAGGTGCCCCTAGCTGTCCGATAATGTTGGTCAGGCCATAGATTAGTTAGTGATAAAAAAGCTTCTGTAAAGATGTATTTGTAAACATTATGGCAAGATACAGTTGGGGGCTCATTTGTATGCTCTGTATCAGGTTGGCTATGCCCTAGATAAGATATTAAGAGGTGGGATGCTGCCACTACTGGATGGATGTTTATAGAATGGGAGGCAGTCTGGCTGGTAACAGTATGAGGAGTAGGATTTAACATCCTCATGCTTTGAATGCAAGGCTGGTTAGTGCCTAATTCATATTCACAAGAGTGCCCTGTGATCCAGACAATAGGTAAAGATGAAATTAAATACTTTAAGCCATGCTTGTGCATACTAGACTGATACAGCCCTGTAGAGCTGCAGAATAGTAGGACCAGTGATACAAGCATGACATCGCAAATATCTGTACCTATCTTCCTGATAGCAATGTAAAAAACTTACATTGATGATCCTCCTCCCAGGCCTGCACCTACCATAGCCATGCCTTAAAAAAAAAAAGTCAGAGATCCTACACCTTCATCTTACGGTCCTCAGTCAATTCACAGACATAGGAATTGTAAACAACAGGTTGTGTATTGCCTCCCTCTTTGCCCTCTACCACCCATATCCCTACCCCACTTTCTCCTCCATTGTCAGTCCATATGTCCCTATTGCATACAACCCGTCCATGCCTCCAGTGC
This sequence comes from Rhinatrema bivittatum, assembly GCF_901001135.1. Taxonomy (NCBI): domain Eukaryota; kingdom Metazoa; phylum Chordata; class Amphibia; order Gymnophiona; family Rhinatrematidae; genus Rhinatrema; species Rhinatrema bivittatum. The sequence goes on along the minus strand of NC_042616.1, from coordinate 257,266,979 downwards.
AGCATTAGAATGTGCTCATGCTTAACCAGGCACAACAAGCGATAGAGGTCCCTGGTAGATACTGTGCAAAGGAAGCCATTTTGGAAAGAGCCTGCCCTCGATAAACTGGAACTTCATGGCCATCACAAAAACATATGCATGTACAGTAGCAATAGTTTAGCTAAAGTGTGCATGCATATGATTAGCAATTTTACAAATAAAAGCAGATCTAATGTGTATGTGATCGCTGCCCCTGCTCCAGCCTATGACTCACCCCTATGCTTGGGATGGGGAGTACCACATGAGAAATATTTGCTAATATGATTTATAGCCCGAGTGGGGGAGGAGAAGGGGCCCCAATCACCCCCACATCACAATTCTGTGCCCCTCCCAAACAGCCTCTCACTTGTGGCACCTCTAACCAGATAAAAATCACCACACCAGAATACAACAGTAATTAACCCTTTTACTAGCATTGCTTAGGTAGAGAGTATATTGAATCAGAATATTAAATTGGAAAAGTACAGTAGTAGAGTATAATATAAGCTTGCACTTTTATTTTAGATAAGCAATGCAAAAACAACAGTGGGGAATTAGGGATGTGAATCGTTTTAGGACGATTAAAATTATCGTCCGATAATTTTAATATCGTCTTAAACCGTTATGGAACACAATACAATAGAGATTCTAACGATTTATCGTTATAAATCGTTAGAATCGTGAGCCGGCACACTAAAACCCCCTAAAACCCACCCCCGACCCTTTAAATTAAATCCCCCACCCTCCCGAACCCCCCCCCCCAATGACTTAAATAACCTGCGGGTCCAGCGGCGGTCCGGAATGGCAGCGGTCCGGAACGGGCTCCTGCTACTGAATCTTGTTGTCTTCAGCCGGCGCCATTTTCCAAAATGGCACCGAAAAATGGCGGCGGCCATAGACGAACACGATTGGACGGCAGGAGGTCCTTCCGGACCCCCGCTGGACTTTTGGCAAGTCTTGTGGGGGTCAGGAGGCCCCCCCCAAGCTGGCCAAAAGTTCCTGGAGATCCAGCGGGGGTCAGGGAGCGATTTCCCGCCGCGAATCGTTTTCGTACGGAAAATGGCGCCGGCAGGAGATCGACTGCAGGAGGTCGTTCAGCGAGGGTTCCGGCGCCTCGCTGAACGACCTCCTGCAGTCGATCTCCTGCCGGCGCCATTTTCCGTACGAAAACGATTCGCGGCGGGAAATCGCTCCCTGACCCCCGCTGGATCTCCAGGAACTTTTGGCCAGCTTGGGGGGGGGCCTCCTGACCCCCACAAGACTTGCCAAAAGTCCAGCGGGGGGCCGGAAGGACCTCCTGCCGTCCAATCGTGTTCGTCTATGGCCGCCGCCATTTTCGGCGCCATTTTGGAAAATGGCGCCGGCTGAAGACAACAAGATTCAGTAGCAGGAGCCCGTTCCGGACCGCCGCTGGACCCGCAGGTTATTTAAGTCATTTGGGGGGGGGGTTCGGGAGGGTGGGGGATTTAATTTAAAGGGTCGGGGGTGGGTTTTAGGGGGTTTTAATGTGCCGGTTTTGCGATTTTACGTTTTTTTTGATTTTCATTTCACGATTTTTCACGATTTTTCACGATATTTTACCCCCCCAAACGGCAACAATACGATTCCCTCCCCCTCCCAGCCGAAATCGATCGTTAAGACGATCGAGGACACGATTCACATCCCTAGTGGGGATGGCCTGTTAAAAAGGCAACCAATATAGTTATAGGGATCATTAAAAAAAAAAAGTGGGGAAAAGAGCCCTCTTTATAAAAAAGGTACACCCTGACCCACACACAAAATTGTGTGGAAAAACAAACTATCAAGAAAATAAAGAAGTGCCTTTTGATGGGGGAAGCTGGCTAGATGACAAACCAAACAGATGAACCCTGCAATGGTATGTAAGGTCTCTCTCTCCTGGGTTGCTTCAAATAGTTTAATGGGTACTAAACAGAAAGCTGGCCTGGTTTCAGTCTTACAGAAAAACCACAGCCCATCAGTTTCTTTCCCAGCAAAGGGCTATGCTTGACTTTGGCTGAAAAGCTGAAGCAATTAAGATGATATCCTGAAATTGGGGAACAAAAGGCAGAGAAATAAACCTTCCTGCTCCTCTTCTACAATACGCACTATGCAAAGTCTAGATTACTTAACATTTTCTGAGGAGGTTGATCAAGCCATGTGCTCCTAGGCCTGGATCTCTCGCCTCTTGGCTTAGTCCAGGGGGGAATTCAGCACTGCAGCGGAGTGCAGAATTCCTCTCCTGCACAGAAAATGGCAGAGGAGACCCCAGCATGCTGTGCAAGAGAGAGACCGTGTATGAGGGGATGTGTGTGCAAGAGCGTGAGGGAGCCTGTATGACAGTGTGTGTACTAGAGAGAGGGAGCCTGTGTGAGGGGCAGTACTGAGTACGGGGGTCAAACTCTGGGACTGGCAATAGAGTGGAAGGGGGTTGAACCTAGAGGAGGAGGGGAGATATACTGGCAAGTGGAAGAGTTGGGGCCTGAGAGGGCAAAGGGTCCAGGGGAGTAGGGAGAGCGAGTGGAAGGGGCACTCTTACAGTGAATTTCTAGGGAAGTTCTGCTCAAAATATTTAAAAATAGTTCTGCAGCTAAGTAATAACTTTTCTGTATTAATTTAAAATGTAAATTAAAGACTGCCATGTAAATTGTGTTATTTTGACCAATATAAAGTTTGCAGAATTGTTATTTTAGCCAAAAGATATGCCTTCAAAAATTGGAAGAAGGATCCATCAGAAGAAAATAGGATAATGCATAAGCATTGGCAAGTTAAATGTAAGACGTTGATAAGACAGGCTAAGAAAGAATTTGAAAAGAAGTTGGCCATAGAGGCAACTCACAGTAAAAACTTTTTTTAAATATATCCGAAGCAGAAAGCCTGTGAGGGAGTCAGTTGGACCATTAGATGATCGAGGGGTGAAAGGGGCACTTAGAGAGAAGATAAGGCCATTAAGATTAAACAATTTCTTTACTGAAGAGGATGTTGGGGAGATACCCATTCCGGAGAAGGTTTTCATGGGTAATGATTCAGATGGACTGAACCAAATCACGGTGAACCTAGAAGATGTGGTAGCCTGACTGACAAATTGAAGAGTAGTAAATCACTTGGACCGGATGGTATACACCCCAGGGTTCTGAAGGAACTAAAAAAAAAATGAAATTTCAGACCTATTAGTAAAAATTTGTAACCTATCATTAAAATCATCCATTGTACCTGAAGACTGGAGGATAGCAAATGTAACCCCAATATTTAAAAAAGGGCTCCAGGGGCGATCCGGGAAACTACAGACTAGTTTAGGCTGATGTCACTGCCAGGAAAATAGAAAAGTGTTCTAAATATCAAAATCACAGAACATATAGAAAGACAAGGTTTAATGGAACAAAGTCAGCATGGCTTTACCCAGGGCAAGTCTTGCCTCACAAATCTACTTCACTTTTTTGAAGGAGTTAATAAACATGTGAATAAAGGTGAACCGATAGATGTAATTTATTTGGATTTTCAGAAGGCGTTTGACAAAGTTCCTCATGAGAGGCTTCTAGGAAAAGTAAAAAGTCATGGGATAGGTGGTGATGTCCTTTCGTGGATTAAAACTGGTTAAAAGACAGGAAACAGAGAGTAGGATTACATGGACAATTTTCTCAGTGGAAGGGAGTGGGCAGTGGCGTGCCTAAGGGATCTGTATTGAGACTCATGCTTTTCAATATATTTATAAATGATCTGGAAAGAAATAAGACGAGTGAGGTATGATACAAAATTATTCAGAGTAGTTAAATCACAAGCAGATTGTGAAATTGCAGGAAGACCTTGTGAGACTGGAAAATTGGGCATCGAAATGGCAGATGAAATTTAATGTGGATAAGTGCAAGGTGATGCATATAGGGAAAAATAACCCATGCTATAATTACACAATGTTGGGTTCCATATTAGGTGCTACCACCCAAGAAAGAGATCTAGGCGTCATAGTGGATAATACTTTAAAATCGTCGGCTCAGTGTGCTGCGGCAGTCAAAAAAGCAAACAGAATGTTGAGAATTATTAGAAAGGGAATGGTGAATAAAATAGATGTCAATGTTTCTGTATCGCTCCATGGTGAGACCACACCTTGAATACTGATTACAATTCTGGTCACCGCATCTCAAAAAAGATATATAGTTGAGATGGAGAAGGTTCAGAGAAGGGTGACCAAAATAAAGGGGATGGAACAGCTGCCCTATGAGGAAAGGCTGAAGAGGTTAGGACTGTTCAGCTTAGAGAAAAGACAGCTGAGGGGGGACATGATAGAGGTGTTTAAAATCCTGAGAGGTCTAGAATGGGTAAATGTAACTTATTTACTCTTTCGGATAACAGAAGGACTAGGGGGTACTACTCCATGAAGTTAACATGTGGCACATTTAAAACTAATCGGAGAAAGTTATTTTTCACTCAACGCACAATTAAACTCTGGAATTTGTTGCCAGGGGATGTGGTTAGTGTAGTTAGTGTAGCTGCTTTTAAAAAAGGATTGGATAAGTTCTTGGAGGAGGGGGGGGGGGGGGGGGGGGAGTCCATTACCTGCTAAAAGTTGACTTAGAAAATAGCCACTGCTATTACTAGCAACAGTAACATGGGATAGACTTAGTTTTTGGGAACTTGCCAGGTTCTTATGGCCTGGATTGGCCACTGTTGGAAACAGGATGCTGGGCTTGGACCCTTGAGCGGCCCCAGTATGGCATGTTCTTATGTTCTTAAGTTTTTGTGCTCAGAATTCCCCTAGGAGTATTGGCTCCTCTGTCCATTTTTGGGATTTTACATGTAACTCAGCTATGAAGCAAGAACAGCTGTCTGTCTCTATTTCCTCAGAGCACAGACTTCTGTTTCTCCCTCAATAATTACTTCAGGAGAACTGATTGAAAGGCTGCCAGATGCACTTCTCTCTTTCTAGCTCCAACTCCTGGCAGTCACTGCCCTGCATACAGAGCGAGCCAGCCAAACTGCACCTTTTCTACCTTAAATGGTCTCCCAGCATGCTTTTGGCTTCCTCCTCTGTTGGGCATGTAGTGAGGCTCTCTGGGTAGGCTTAACACTACAGCTCTTTTCCCAATTTGTGAACAGTAAGTGCTGGTTGCTAGTGCTTGCAGAACATTTGTCATTCACACGAGCACACAACTTGATGAATTTTTATATTCCTTCACCTTGAATGCGGCAGCTTGCAGTCCCTGCAGGGTTGAAAACCTTTTTTGGACAGGTCCAAAACTCATCACTCTGATCCAGATGCAGCTCTTAGAAGGAACCTAGTGTATAGTAGCTTGCTACATCTGCATGCATGTTTTAATACAAATGTACAATATTTTATAACCTGCACATGCATTCACATGTGGACTATAAAATACATGTGTACCTGCACACATACTTTTTTAAAATTAGCCTCCCTCTGTGCAGCACATTAGTAATACAGTAACAGTAGCATAGCAGAGGATAGCAACTAAAGACAAATTGGCCCATTTAAATAAAAAAAACAAGCCCTGGTAAATAGGGAAGATGCTACTGATACCCTTCTTGGACTGATGAAGTTTTCAAATCTGAAAAAGGATGAAATTCCTGTATTTCAAATGCAAACACAAACTCTAATGGGAAAAAAAAACCCCAAAAAAACCACAAGGACCTAATCAAATATTGTATTTTTAGTCTAAGGTGCACTGGACAGACTACCCTCTAAAAGGCAACAACGTTATTACTACTGTATGACAAACCTGTTTTGCAATGGTTACATGTATTTAATTAGAAGATCTAAAAGAAGCCCAGCATCCAAAGCTTAAGGGCCCAGCACAGAAGTACAATTTTTAAAACAAATGCAGCCAAAAGGTCATAGGAGTGAAATAAAACTAATTCCATCTCTATCTCTTAGGAGCAGGCGCCACCCTTATCTATCAGAATTTTTTCTATCCCACCCTGTGTAGGTGATGTTATAATCTAATGCAATAAAAAAAAAAAAAAAAAAAAAAATGTATATACTGCCTATGTAGAAAATGTGAACTAGGTAGTTTACTGTTATAGTGTTAAAAGTACATAAAGTTATAGGGTTTAAAAAATACAGTAAGAAAATTAAGAGATGGTGCTTCTGCCGAAAAGCTGACTTGCTTCAGTTCTCGTCTTTTTGATTGATGGGACTGAAATAGGAAGTTTGTCCTTGTTTATGCAGTAAATACATGGATGTTGTACTCAAACTTATACAATGCCTTTTCTTTCCTGAACATATTTTCCTAGCATAAGTAAAGGTCTATTATGTGTCACATGGAAAGCTTGTGGCATGCAGAAGTAGTTGTGCTTCCGCCAGTAGATGATTGCATCATTGTTATCTCTATACACACACAATATTGTGAATTTTAAAGTGCAAAAATGTGAATAAAGAATTTTAAATAGAAACATAATTGTTGAAATAGAAAGAATTAACTGATTTTCCTGTTCTGTACATGCAAAAAATAGGATGGCATGAGGAATGACAGCTCAATATAGGGGTCCATTTTTAGCCACTGTTCGTGCAACAAAAGTAATCAGATTATATATATATATATATATATTTTTTTTTTTTTATTTTTTTTTTTATTTTTTTTTTTAAATTTTAGTTATATTCTGCTTTTCAGCCACTTCAAGGCAGATTACATTCAGGTACTTTCAGCATGTCCCTTCCCATTCATATTCAAATCATTTTTTAATATTTATATATAAAAATCAACTGTTACAAATTGCAATGGAGCAGGTGAAACAGTATGACTATTTGCTCCAATAACAATTAGAAAAAAATTAATGGTATACATTTTACATGTGTTTACACACACTTACCACCTGAAAGTCTGCTTTTACATATAAAATGTATGTGGCAATCAATTTACCAATTAGTCTAGCAGTTCACCCAGTCCATCTGTAGATCGTGGAGACGCTCCTGGCTCTTCAGTCTGAAGTCCCTCCCCCCAGTCATTTTTTCACTTTTGGGATTTACAATTGCTTACATTTGATATCGAGCAGGAGTAAATATATGCTAATAAGACTTTCATGCATCATTTTGGCTGGTTTTAAAGTTGTGATGTATAGGTAGTCATTTATGAATAAATTACACTTGTCACAAATTGGAGACTTTGCATTTATATGCTAGGGTCTGTGGGATATAGAATTGCCATATAAATTTGTATTGCAGTTCACATAGCATGGTATTTTCAGATACTTTCAGGATTTGTGAGAAGTAGGTTTGCAGATGAGAGGAAGGGTAATCTCAGGCCACTGTGACCATTGTGAGAGAACTAACGGGAAATTTGAGGAGGAGGATAGTTCTAGCAGGCATTTGGCAAAAGAAGCACAAGATGGTTTTTGGGATTTGGTGAAGTGGAAGAAAGAGGTGAGTGCGCCAGTGTCTCCTAAGTTCGGGTTCTCTAAAAGCAGAGTATGGATGTAATGGTTGACCTGTAAATAAGCAAAATAAAAAAAAAATCAGTGCGGGTAACGTGAAACGTGTTTTGCAGGTCTGCAAAACTGGCCACTATGTTGGAGTTCGGCATAAACAATGCATCAGAGTTTTTCCCTTTATAAAACTCAAGACTGTACTCCCCTTAGACCCACATTTATGGCTATTTGGGTGCGCCCTGACAGACACTCACACTTGGGCTATGGATACCAATCTACTACTAGGCAAGATTAGATTGTTTTGCTGCTAATCTATTTTACCCTGCTGGATAGGCTCCCATCCCCCCCCCCCCTTCCTAATCCATCTGGGAAGGGAAAATAATTAAACTTTTAACCATGGAGTCTATGTCTGCATTATTATCTACCTCTAAAAGAAGAGAGGAAACAAGACTGATCTGGCTACCTTTCAGAAACTCTTTACTTGCCAAAACAATAAAGAGCCTTCCCCAAATCTAATACCCGAAATATTTCTGCCACCCCATAACAGTATATATGACAAATCTATAACAGGTATTTGGTTACTCGATTTGTGCAGGCTTTACAAATCGGGGTCACTCATTCAAAAAAGGTTGGTGGATCTCAACTTTGAGAAACAGGTACCATGTCTCGTAAGATCAGCTTACGAACTTTTGGAACTGCTCTCAAAAGTAATTTAACCTAAAAATGTAACTCTACTATTTTGACTAGGAGTATCAAATGTAATGTTATACTCTGAACATGCACTGTTAGTAAGCGTTCCCAAAAGTAACATTGGGGAGACTTGACTAGGGAGAGAGGGGTAGGGAGGAAAAGGGACTCCGTTCTGGTATTTTCTTGTCTTATGTTTTTTCTAGTTTTGTATTTGCTCTTACATGTAAAATTGTTCTAGTAGTTCCACGGGAGACCAGTTCTTCTGTTTTGATCTCTGTTATGTCTCAACTATGCTTTGTTTCATATGTTAACTGTTTATCTATGTTATATGGTGAAAAACAAAAAAAAAAAATATATATTTTAAAAGAAATTGTGATGTATGCACTTTAAGTATTCACCCCTCCAGGAGCACTCCTACCTCACCCCTGCTCTGCCCCTTTTTTGTACATGCATGTGTTATTTTTAAAATAGCATATACTCAAATGTGTGCTATTTTACCAAGGCTGGTGCTAGCTCTTTTGCTGCCCTGTGCAAACGATTACTGTGCTTCCCCTCTCCCTACTCGATTCATTTAATCTATGTCCTGGGCCAGTCAAAAAAAAAAAAAAAAAGCCCAGCTCCCTCCAGCAAGCTAGATTTTTAATAACCGACACCTGCCCACAATGGAACTCATGCTCACATGCAAATTATGCATTTATAACAGATTTTGCATGAACAAAGAACATTCAAAAGTACAGTGTTCTGAGTCAAAAGTATCAGATACAACATGCATTTTATGTTTATATGCACTGCTGTGGTGCCAACCAGAAAATCTTGTTAAAAGAAACACTTTGAACTCCTATGGAATTAGACTTTTTGTAATGTGTTGGGTATGGGTTTGGATCTCAGAAAGCCATAAGAGGAATTACCATTACAATATAGAAAGCTTTCTATACCAAAACACTAATTGCCAGCACTCATAGTAACAACCTTATCTATGAAAAGGCAACTCTGCATGTATTATACCAGGCCCTACAGAACCAATATACCACATTAAGACAAAATAAGAATGCTATAGATCCCTAAACAGACACTACATGCCAGCAAGATACCTCACCTCGGTCACATGCACAGACATTCCAAATACAGAACAAACAGGCCGATTCACTAAAGTCCGCCGGAGCGCGGACGAATGCCCGCTCTCCCGGTGTGCGCACCGGCCCCTTGCTGGTGCGCGCGATGCAGTATTCAAATTAGGTGGTGCGGTAGAAACGGGGAAAAGGAGGCGCTAGGGACACTAGTGCGTCCCTAGCGCCTCCTTTTGACCTGGAGCGGCGGCTGTCAGCGGGTTTGACAGCCGACGCTCAATTTTGTCTGCATCAGTTCTCGAGCCCACTGACAGCCATGGGCTCGGAAACCGGACGCCAGCAAAATTGAGCGTCCGGCTTTCGGCCCAACAGCCTCCGGCCCACTTTAAATTATTCCCCCGCCCACACACTTTACACAACCTTTGGGACCTCCGACTTAATATCACTATGATATTAAGTTGGAGGGTGGCACAGAAAAGCAGTTTTTACTGCTTTTCTGTGCACTTTCCTGGTGCCGGAAGAAATTAGCGCCTACCTTTGGGTAGGCGCTAATTTCTGAAAGCAAAATGTGCGGCTTGGCTGCACATTTTACTTTCTGTATCCTGCGCGTATACCTAATAGGGCCATCAACATGCATTGCTTGTTGAGGGCGCTATTAGGTGCCACGGGTTGGACGTGCGTTTTCCTCCCCTTACTGAATAAGGGATAAGGGAAAACACACGTCCAAGAGCAGGCTAACACTGTACTGTATCGGCCTGAAAAGAGAGCAGAGAGTATAAATAGAAATGTGCTGGGAAGAACTGCACCAGCGGCAGCTCCACCCAGGAATAGTTCATCTTTCAGGTCCTAGCACTCGTGTTAGTCTCCTTGGTCCACATTTCAAGATGGTTCGGGTGGATAGTACACCCTGGCTGACAGTTGCTCCGGAAGAGAGGGGCCCTGTCTTCCTTCCCCCCACCCCGCCCCCCCTTTGTGAGGGGGGAGGGGGTTCTGGAGGAGGATGCAGCAGTGGTCCTCTCTCTGTGCCTGCCTATCTTGCCCCTGTCAAACTTTCTGCCACCCTGCCTTGCTACCATACACCAGAGTTCAGACAACTCTACTCCTTGTGGTGTTCTTGCCACTATCATGGTTCCTCAGTGTATTGGTGCTAGTCTTTCTGCTGCTTTGTCCCTTTATCGGCACCTTAGTGTTTTTTCTGACACCTTTTCTGCTTGCTATGTTCCCCCTTCATTGTGCTGTAGGATGTTGATGCCACTTGTCTTTCCACTTTGCCTCTCGTGCTGCCTTCGAGGGTTCATGCAACTGTTATCGGTGCCCTCTTTTGAAGCTGTGGGGTGTTTTTGACACTCTCGCTGCTGCATTTCACCTCTGTTAAAGCACTCTTGCCACTCTTGGTACCCCTTTATGGTGCCTTAGGCTATTCATGCCACAGTCTAAGTACCTTGGAGCTCTTTTGTCCTGATAATTTGGATGAAACCTCTGGGAAGCAATCGATAAAACCCCAATTCTACAGCCAAAAATAGGCTGCAATACTTCCCCCATTGACTTTAATGGCAAACGAAAAAAGAATTAAATAAACTAATATTTATTTTTGTTTTGAAACTAATGAAACAAATTGGGGTCTCAACGAAATGAATAAATGAATTTTTTCCTTCTGCACATCCCTACTGGATAAGTCACTTTTCCAGCTAATTAGTTAGCCAGATATCTAGTGGGCAGATCGGGGTAGTGCTACTTTTTTTTGATAAGTAGTGATATTCAGTTAACTTAACCAAAAAGTATGAATAAGTTAGACTTGCTAACTGGTAATTTTGATGGAGATAGTCAGTGTAGCCATGCTGCTGACTATCCCATATAAGTTTTCTCTGGCTAACTTACATAAAATATTAATTTCTGTATATTTAGCATTCTAGGGAATTTGATTAAGATAAGAGTATTAAACCTGTTTAGATAGTTTTTGTTCACATAACAGTGAAAAATTCCCTTCCTCTCACTTCCCTCTCCCCCTTTATTTAAGCACATGGCCTCTGACTGCTTAGGACCACCATGATCACAGTTTCAGCTATTGTAGATTTACAAAAATGTATCCTTTACTGTCTTATTCATACATATTTACAACTGATCTTTCATCCCTTTTTTTTCTAATCACATTGTGATGCTGTCCTTTAAATCAGGTGAGAGGATACCTTGCTGAGTGGAGTCTGAAAACTTTACACTGCAGGTTTCCTTTAACAGTGAACCTAATGTGTGACCTCAGCTTTCATAATTCCCATGCCTATGAATTTATAATGTGCTAAGAATATAATACAATTGCAAGTGTTGGTAAAAACTTTGTTATATATAAATATTATTCCTACACTATACTTGTTATGGCCTAATTATCAGCATAATCAACTCTTAACCTATACCCTTTATGTCTCATTTGATCAATGAACCATGTAAGTCAGTAAGCAAGCACAGTTAACTAGAAAGGTCTTCTCTGAATTATGTACTGTTTTCATAAAGGAGAACTAACATTTTTACTTGCAGGGTTACCAATTGTATTTTGTATTCAAAATTTGTGACCCGCTTTAATGCATAGGGAATTGTGGGATATCAAGAAAAAATAAAATATTTGCACTTATAAATTTGTAAGTTAAGCAGAGAGAATCTCTCAGTACCAAAGTATCAATTGATGCCTGTGAAACATTTATTAAAGATTCTGGGGCAAATAAGCAAACTTACTGGTGCAAACTCTGGGGGTAATTTTTTTACTCATAGGGTTTGCATGAAAGCCATATTATGTAGGTAGTTTTACTTTATCACCTTAGGAGAAAGTACTCAGAATGATTTGCTCCTGCTTTATCTGGAGGTACATTTTTGGTCAAAACGTGCTTAGTTTTGAAAATCCAAAACTGTGTGCATTTTTTTTCTCCTCCGACCTAACCCCCACCTTCAGGGATGCCTCCAATGTGGATAAACCACATTGGAGGCATTATTGAAGTTTTACTCACAGTGAGAATGGACAGTTTTTAAAGAGACTATTTTTGTGCATACAATGCTATTTACCAATAAAAATGGTCCTCAGATTCTAGAATCCTGTGGCTGAAGATCACAGAAAACTAGATTGATGTCTCCCACTAGCTGTATGCCTGAATCATAAAGCTAGTTTTTATCAAAAGATTAATATTGTTAAATTTAAATAGAGAAATTTGTGATAATATTATCGTTATGTTTATATTATGTTCATTACACAACAGAAATACTATAGTAGTCTTAATCCCAGCAAGGCTCAACAGAATCACTCTTCATTCCTGGCTGGATCTGTATCAAGGGCAAAAGTTGTAAATAATTCAACTGAGAAATGATCAATTTTTCCACTTCAGTAGCAGGAAAGCCTCTCTGGTCTTTTGCATTGAACTGGAATAGAATTGCATCAGCCACTGTAGTCTTTGAAATAAATCTTCCTGAAATTTTACAAAATCAGTAAAATGGCATGAAACTTTTCCCATATTTAGTATTTTTTTTTAACTTTGCATTATAGAACGTGAATAGGGTATAAAATTTAATAAAACCTGATCCTAGGCAGGTTGAGGGCTGGTGTGACCAGTGAAAAGGGAGTGCTGCTGACTGAAGGAGAGGCATGAGATCTAATGCTGGAGGCCTATGCAGATGACCTGATGTGGTCTTAAATGAGGTCTGATTATGAAGGGCCTAAGGCGGCTGGGTGCTGTGGACGCATGGGGAGTTCTTTGCAGAGGCCAGAAGCATTTCTCCAGGTGAGGCTGGATCAACGCAGAGCAGCTCTGGTTGTTACTGCTGCCGCCACTGAAGATCCCAGCTGCAGCAGTGATATTTTAAAAAGTAAACACCATTGTGAGTGGGGTAAGATCAGCATCAGCCTTGGAGAAGCTGCTGAACAGGCACATCCCAAGGTGTCAGGGAGGGACTTTGGGAAAGCCTCTGGTGCAGATGTGGAGGAGCAGGCCAGGACCCACTAACATCTGATATCAGCAGGCACCCACAGTCCTGGTCTTGAGGCAGTTTTAAAGAGTTAAAAATAAAGGCAGCCAAATTCATAAAAATTAATTTTGAAAGCCTTGATTCAGGTGGGGAGGCTTAAAAGATGTCCCTACTGAAGGTTCATCCACATGGAATCATCTTGGTGATCCCAGTGGATTAGTTTAAAAATATAAAAAATACATAAAACTGAAATAAATTAATATTTGGGCACATGAGGATGAAGGTTGGGGGCCTGAATTAAGCCCCTATTTTAGCTTAAAAATGGTGCCAGGAAGAATAGTAGAAACTATTCTAAAGATCAAAATCACTGATTATATAGAAAGACATGGTTTACTGGAGCACAGCGACCATGGATTTGCCCAGGGGAGGTCTTGCCACACAAGTCTTTTTTTTTTTTGAAGGGTTCAAATGCCTTCTAAAAATCCAAAGTCCCTCACGAGAGGCTAAGAAAACTAAGGAGTCATGGGATAGGAGGTGATGTCCTTTCGTGGATTACAAACTAGTTAAAAGACAGGAAACAGTAGGATTAAATGGTCAATTTTCTCAGTGGAAAAGGGTAAACAGTGGAGTGCCTCAGGGATCTGTACTGGGACCGGTGTTTTCAATATATTTATAAATGATCTGGAAAGAAATTCGACGAGTGAGGTTATCAACTTTGTAGATACAAAATTATTTAGAGTAGTTAAATCACAAGCGGTTTGTGATCTTGCAAGACTGGAAGATTGAATTTCATCTGCCATTTGAATGCCCAATGTGGACAAGTGCAAGGTGTTGCTGTAGTTACACGATGTTAGGTTCCATGTTAGGAGCTACCACCCACGACAGATCTAGGCATCATAATGGATAATATATTGAAATCTTCAGCTCAGTGTGCTGCGGCAGTCAAAAAAGCAAACAAAATGTTAGGAATTATTAGGAAAGGAATGGTGAATAAAGTGTAAAATGTCATAATGCCTCTATATCGCTCCATGGTGAGACTGCACCTTTACTACTGTGTAAAATTCTGGTCACCTCGTCTCAGAAAAAGATATAGTTGTGATGAGAAGGTACAGAGAAGGGCATCCAAAATGATAAAGGGGAAGGAACAACTTCCCTATAAGGAAAGGATAAAGAGGTTAGGGCTGTTCAGCTTGGAGAAGAGATGGCTGGGGGGGGGGGGGGGGGGGTGATGATAGAGGTCAGGTAGATGTGAATTTGTTATTTACTCTTCTTTCAATAGAAGGACTAGAGGGCATTCCAAGAAGTTAGTTTAAAATGTGCTACTTGCTAATTGTTAAAAATTCTCACTCAACGGAAAATTAAGCTCTAGAATTCGTTAGAGGATGTGGTTAGTGCTATTAGTATAACTGGGTTTAAAAAAAGGTTTGGGTAAGTTCTTGGAGAAGAAGTCCATTAACTGCTATGAATCAAGTTGACATAGGGGCAGATTTTAAAAGTTACGCACGCGGCTTACATTTGCGCATGCTACCCAGCACACACCCGGTTTCATATCATGCGCGCGCAGCCATGCGCATGTTATAGAATCAGGGGTCGGCACAGGCAAGGGGGTGCACACTAGTGCACCTTGCACGCGCAGAGCCCTCGGGGAGACCAGCTGGCTTTCCCTGTTCCGAAGTTGGAGCAGCTTTGGTGGGAACTCCCCCCCCCCCCCCAACCTTCCCCTCCCTACCAAAAAAAAAAAAATCCCCCCGTACCTATGTTGTGGAAGTTACACCTGCCGAGTGCCAATGAGCGAGTCCTCTGCCACGCCTCCCAGACCACCCATTCAGAAAAGCCCCGGGACGTACACGCGTCCCGTGGCTTTACGTGTGCCGCCGGGCCTTGAAAATCTGCCCCTTAGGGAATAGCCACTGCCATCAGTAGCATGGGATCTACTTAGGGCTTGGGTACTTGCCAGATACTTGTAGCCTGGATTGGACACTACCCAGCATGGCAATTTATGTTCTTATGGATTTTAAAAGCCCATTTTATATAGGGAACATTTGAGATTAATGTATTTTTAAACCTCAGAAAAAATTAGTTAATGATTGTGAATATCTGTGGTGGTGATGAAGATCCCGATTTAGCCATTATTTTGAGGTAAAATAGTAAATTTATTCAGTGTAGTGGGGTTTTCAGGGGGGGGGGGGTTATGGCATTGTAGAAGTGCTTGAGGGGATTAGATTGATGTGAAACATCTTTTAGTGATATTTGATATAGAACAAATTTGCAGTAGTTTTGAATTTTTGGCTCCACTCTAGTGAATTTTTAAACACCTCAGGTTTTCCTGAGCTGAACCTAGTAAAATAAGGTCTATCAATTCAGTGAAGATAAAACACACAAACAAAAAACAAAAACACTCAACATTCTAAAGCTATTGCTATAGAAATGCCATGGTAATGGAATTTATACCAAGAAACAGCATGCTTATGGCATTAGGTCAGAGTACAGTATTTTTTTAATCTACTTTGAGGAAGATTTCCAAGCTATTAAATGTTCCTTTACATCATAAAATATGTAAGAGGGTAGGAATTATTTCCATGACGACATCAATGTAAGAATCTCCCCGAGGAAAAAAAAAAAGAGTCAGTGACTGGTCAGAGAAGGATGGTTTCAAGCTGCTGCTTCAGTGGAAACAGAGTTAAGTGTAGGTACAATCAGAAACAGTGGAAAGCATGATCAGACATTAAGATTTACTAGAGACAAAGAAAAAAGATAGAGAGTATACACACAATAGAGAGAGACAAGGAAGTATAGTAAGGAACAAAATACCTACCATTAAAAAAGTCACAATTCCTTATTTTTTAAGATTTCTGAGGTATCAAAAAAAAATAGCACAGAGAATCATTTCTTGAGTTTAGAATAAATAGCAGAGCTAAAAGATACAAGTAAACTTTTCCAAAATTCCTAACAAACTATTGAAAAATATATTATAATGGAACTGGTTCCTTTGTGAAAATCAATGTATAGTTTACTGATATAAAGTGCTAATGCTATTGAAAGTTTTATATGAAGGCAATTGAATATATTTGCATTATATTATTGAATATTTAAGTTCATATATATTACTTGCAGCTTATTTAAGCTCTTTTATAGTTATTGTATAAATATTGATTACCTTGTTGCTAGCTTGGTCTCTTGAATAAGATTTGTTACTTTTTTTGAGATTCATTTCTTTTAATATTTTCACTGTGAATTTACCTGGGCTCAGCTA
This sequence comes from Rhinatrema bivittatum, assembly GCF_901001135.1. Classification (NCBI taxonomy): domain Eukaryota; kingdom Metazoa; phylum Chordata; class Amphibia; order Gymnophiona; family Rhinatrematidae; genus Rhinatrema; species Rhinatrema bivittatum. Next base: position 257,250,638 of record NC_042616.1, on the reverse strand, counting down.
ACATCTTGTAGAATAATGTTCAGTTTTAAAAATATATGTGGAAACCCTGAAACCATCAACCACCATAGTGACCATGCAAGAAAATATAGTTCCCACCCAGGTGGTTTTCAAGAAGCACTAAGCAAGAACTATCTTGAATATGATCAAGAGGATGCATTAACCAATAGAAGAAATATTTCCGCATAGAATCAACTCAGTCTTCGCCTTAGCCCATAAAATTAGAAGAATCCCAAAATTTAAAACCATGAGGTGATGGTATCCAAGAAGTTAAAGAAAAAATAATGTTAGAAGCCCATAATCCAAAAGCTTTAGGAGCAGATTTAGGTATATTACACATTGACAATTTTAGATATCAGAACTGCCCAGAGCATCCACTTTCCTAACATTAAAAGAAAAACAAAAAAAAAAAAAACAGTTTCATTGTTTTGATAATATATGGAAGACCTCTGCTGATAACTTTTGCAATGTTAGGTTTATTTTTCTCTAAAGATAGTATCTGAGGTTCTTATTAGAGACATGCACTCATTTTAAATAAATGGGTAATTTGAAACAAAAACAGACTATTTTCATTTTGGTTTGCTTTACCCAAAATGATTGTTAATATCCCTACAAAACACTTGAAAATGTTTGGTAACTTCATTTTGGCAAATAGTACATGCTACTTGTTAAGACATTTTTAAAAAAGTAGCCCAGCTAGGGGTGGATTGCAGAACATAGCCTGGAGGGTTTTTTCAGATCTGGCCCATGAGGGTATCTGATGCCCTCATGCATTTTCCTTGCAGCACATGTCTGTCAACAGATCCCAAAAGCATGCCAAGTCGATCCAGGAATCCAGCAGAATTGAGCCAAAAAAAAAAAAAAAAAAAAACCCCAGTAATATTTCCTAAATAACTAAACTGAGTACATTCTACACCAATGGTGAGCAGAGCTGCAGCCCTCCAACCCTATTCCATCCATGAAAATCAGTTGGGTCCCCTATACATCTGCTCATATCTCAGAGATATCCTGGATTCCCAGTCTGGCTCTAGGATCAATTGCAAGCAATGACACTGCCAGCCAGTGTCAAGTTACACAAATGCTTGGTCAGATTTTTAGATTGCAGAAATTTTATTGGCACATACACACACCCTAAAACACTCACTCAGACAAAAAGGGCAGATACATCGAAGCACACTGTTAGCCGGCATTTGGACACGCTAGCTTTACCCCTTACCAAAGGTAGGCGCTAATTTTTTTGGGCACTGGGAACGTGCACAGAAATGCAGTAAAAACTGCTTTTCTGTGCACCCTCTGACTTAATATCATGGTGATATTAAGTCTGAGGTCCCGAAAGTTTAAAAAAGTAAAAAAAAAAATATATATATAAAAAAAAAAAAATTTTAAATGGGCCCGCGGCTGTTGGGTCGAAAACCGGACGCTCAATTTTGCCGGTGTCCGGTTTCCGAGCCCGTGGCTGTCAGCGGGCTCGAGAACCAATGCTGGTAAAATTGAGCGTGGGCTGTCAAACCCGCTGACAGCTGCCGCTTCCATTAAAAAAAAAAAAAAAAAAAAAAAAAAAAAGTGCTAGGGACGCGCTAGTGTCCCTAGTGCCTCTTAAATAAATTAAGATACTGTATCACGCGCACAGGAGAGTGGCCTGTGCACGTGCTGTTCGCCCGCTCTCACACTAGTGAAATACCTCACCTGTCTCACATATGATGAATATTCAGACCCTCATCATAAACTGTCTTTATTCTGTATAACTAGAAATATGTAAACAAAAACTGAATTGGAAACCATAAGACAGACTACATATGCAGTGCAACAATGGAAAAAAAAACCTCATTCCTTATCAAATAAAATCAAGATATATATAAACCATTGATCATAATAGTAAAACTATACTCATAAAAACAAAAAAACTTCAAAGCAGCCGATGAATAGAACTTCCAATGATTAAAAACATAACTTTTTAAAATTTTTCAATCAGTTATATAATTCAAACACCCAATAAATAAAACTAAGGCTAAAAAAAAAAAAAAAAAAAAAAAATCCCTTGCTCTTCATACCCGGGAACTTTACATGCCATTCACCCTAAAGTTGATATGGATTAGTCAGGGATAAGAAGTATGCACAAACTCTCTCCTCTCATATATACACACACACTTTCTAACATATGTTCATTCTCACACAAACTCCCATATATTCTCACACACATGCTGTTTCATGCACACACCATTTAAAGTAATTCTCTTGCTCACAAATGTGCTCATTGGCTTGCTTGTTCTCCCACTGACATGCTCACTAGGCTCATGCACATGCTCTGAAAACCACAGCAAACCTGACTATTACATAGTAGGGATGTGAATCGGGCTTCGGACGATTGAAAATATCGTCGATATTTTCAAAATTGTCAGAAATCGGGGGCTCCCCCAAAACGATAGGAAAACCCCACGATATTGATAGTGGGGGTTCCCTTATCGTTTTGGGGGAGGGCGGGAAAAACAGCACACAAAAATAACCCCTAAACCCACCCTAACCCTTTAAAACTAACCCCTTAGCTTCCCCCACCCTCCCGACGCCCCCAAAATCTTTTTACAGGTACCTGGTAGTCCAGTGGGGGTCCCGGGAGCGATCTCCCGCTCCGGGCCGTCCTCCCGCTCTGTCGGCTGCCACTGATCAAAATGGCGCCGATGGCCCTTTGCCCTTACCATGTGACAGGGTATCCGTGCCATTGGCTGGACCCTGTCACATGGTAGGAGCACTGAATGGCTGGCACCATCTTGTGCTCCTACCATGTGACAGGAGCTGACCAATGGCTGACCAATGGCTGACCTGTGACATAGTAAGGGCAAAGGCTATCGGCACCATTTTGATTAGTGGCAGCAGATGGCCCAGGAGCGGGAGATCGCTCCCGGGACCCCCACTGGACCACCAGGTACCTGTAAAAAACTTTTTTTTGGGGGGGGGGAGGTTTGTTTATCGGCTTGGGCGCAGCTGATAAACAAAACCGCGATCGGGCAAGATGCAAAAAAAACCCACATGTGAATCGGAACTGGAATCCGAACCGATTCCGGTTCACATCTCTATTATATAGTGCAACAATGGAAATAGATACATTATTGCTTAATGTCTTATGAGGAATGAAGTCAAGAGATATAAAACATCATTCATAATATTAAAACAATACTAATAAAAAATAAAAATGTCAAGCAGGCAACAGCTAAACATCCAGTAATTGAACTCACAAATTTTTTCTATTTCCCAAACACCAAATATTCCAAACTGCAGACACGTGAAGTAACACCCCAAAGTTTAAAATAGTCTCAATCTCCATCTTTTCATACCTGGGATCCTTTGATTTCCAGTCACCCACAGATTGTGATGTCCCCTTCCCCACTTCACAACAATCTTTATCCTCTCTCCCCACCCCCCCCCCCCCCAAACACACATACATGCTGTCATACACACAGGTTCTCTCTCACATGTATGCTGTCATGTACAGGCTCTCACATACACCCAGACTCTATCACTGTCATACATAGACACACACAAGCATTCACTAATACAGATTTCAGGCCACCCTCTTTCTGGCCTTCTTTGGCTTCTGTGGGATGACAGTGCTGCTCCCCAATTCTGGAAGGGAGGTGGAAGGCAGCCATTGCTACCCCTGTTCTTGCCAGGAAGGGGTTGGGGGAGGGAGGGTCTCAACCATGACTGCACAGACCTCTCTTCAGGCTGCGGCAGGATGGGCTTTGCCACAGTTCCACAGGTTTCTCTTCAGGCTGCAGCCCCTCCTGAGCTTTTCTTTGGGCCAGGAAGATGAGAAAAAAAAAATGTAAATAAATAGTGATCAGAGTGACCGGCCTACTGGAAGATGCCCGATCCCTTGATAGGCCAACCTCCCCCCATGAGCCCAGCCACCAACCTGGGATCGTGGCCTACCCAGATTAACTGAGTCAAGCCTAGCTGGGGCCTCTTTGAACCTCTTGAACCCCCAACTTCGCCACCCACTAGGGCCCCTGGTTTATCTGATTGAGCTGAGTCAAGCTTGCCAGGGCTTCCCCTAGATCCCTTTAGCATCCCTCTCATCTCTGAGACCTCCCCAGTTCCCACTTACCCATTCTTTAGGGGATCCTGCAGATGAGAGGGGCAGGAGTGACCTCCACTTGCTCCTGTCTCACCAGGTATATTTAAAAATGGCACTAGCCTCACGGAAGAGCAGAGTGATATCAAAATGATGCCAGTTTCAGGATCGCCCAGCACCATTTTCTTCTATGGCTGTATGTTTGTTCAGCTATGCAAGAAAATGGTGCCTGCTGACCCCGAGACCAGTGCCATTCTGACATCACTTTGGTGCCAGCCTCAGGGCCAGGCACCATATCCTGCCGCTTTCTTTTGCAAGGACTCTCATGGAAGGAGTAAGTGGAGGACAGGAAGGTTCTTGACCCAAGCTGATTTTTATTGGATGAGAGAAAAGGTCAGAGGAGCCTAAGGATGTTAGAGCTAGACTTGATGCTGTCCAGCCTGATAGACCTGGGCCCTGTATTTGGACTCTTGCTAGGGAATGGGATGTTGAAAGAGCCTAGGTAGATCCCAGAAAGAGGTGGTGGGGGAGTCTAGAAAAGCCCTATTTTAATTTTTTTGTTGTTTGAATGATGTTTTTATTTCAGTTCAAAGGAACCAAACCAAACATTAAAACGCAATGAAAATTTGGGCTACACATCCCTAGTTCTCATAAAATTATTTGTAAAAGAACTTGAGTATGTCTTCACAGCACATTTCAAAGCAAAAAAAAAAAAAAATAGATTTAACCTGGAGACTATTACACTGGGGATTGAATAATCTGAAACAATTGCTTAGAATTTACAATTTTGAATATGCAGTTAACTTTTGTTTCAGATAGTTTGTAAAGCAGTTGCAAAAATTGAGCAGTGAATCATTTTGTTTATTAAGCACTTTTGAATTGCTTTCCTATGCATCTACCAAAGCAGTTGGAAAAGCAGGGACAGTAACTTTTAAACAGGTGTATGGGCACACATGTGTGCGTGAGTTCGCCAGCACGCACCCAGGGACACAGTCAGTCATTTTATAACACACACACACACACGTCTATGTGCAAATGTTATAAAATAGCATGGAAGACTTGTCTATAAAGAGCCAGGAGGCAGATAAAGAAAAACTGTAAGCCACTCTTCTGTTCTTGATAATTAAAGGAGATCAAAATGGAAATACAAACGTAAATAGTCCAATCGCCCGAATCTGGCTGAGTTTCGACTATGGTATGGGCTGCATCAGGGACTTTATAGTATATATGAATTACTTCCTTAACAGTTCTCTATTAAAGCCATGTTTTGTCTGCTCCTCAAGTTGTGTGTTTGGTTTTCACCAGTACAAGTAGTCGAACACTGATGAATTGAATATTTCAAGATAGCTTTGCAGGATCAAAAAGAATTGGTTCTTCAGAGTGCTGCTCTTGCACTGGTGACAACCAAACAATTTGAGGAGCAGACAAAACATGGCTTTAAATAGAGAACTGTTAAGGAATCCAGTCTGAATTAAGAAAGCCATTCATATATACTATAAAGAACAAGAGAGTCCCTGATAAAGCCCATACCTTAGGCAAAACTCGGCCAGAGTCGGGCGATTGGACTATTTATGTTTGTATTTCCATTTTTTTAAAAAAAAAAATTTTATTCATTCATTATTCAATTTTACAATCAAGAAAATGTATCACTTGACATAGAATTTGAAGTCTATGGTCAGAACACAAATAAATTTTAAATCAACTTATTTCTTACAGAAAAGTAGACAGACATAACTTCATAGTAAGCCCTAAAGAAAAGAAAATCCTAATTTTTTTAATTTAAAATTCTTGTATACCGCACAATGGGTAGGGGGCTATCCGTCTAGGCGGTTTACATATTTGCACATACACAAGTAGTAATACATATTAACAAACGGTTCATAAATTCATATACAAGCATGTTAAAATTCATAAAATAGACAATTAAATTAACAATCATAATGTAGTGTGACAAACTTAATATAAATTGTATGCATGGGTGAAAAGATGAGTTTTTAGCAATTTCTTAAATTCTGTACGGTTGGCTGTCAGGCGGATATGTTCTGGGAGTGTGTTCCACAGTATTGGACCGGCGACAGAGAATGCTCGTTTACGGGTTAATGCTAAACTTACGGATTTTACTGTAGGTACTTCAAGAATGCATTTGTCAAGGAAGCAGAGTTGTTTAGTAGGTCTGTAAATTCTTAATAATGAGCATAGCCAGATGGAATTGGTGTTGTAAAGTAGGTTGTGTATTGTAGACAGAATTTTATACGTTATAAGATATGGAATTGGGAGCCAGTGCAGATGTTGTAGAATAGGAGTAATGTGATCTGTCCGGGGTGTGTTATATAACATTCGAGCGGCTGCATTTTGTATTAACTGTAAAGGTCGTATCTTAGATTGCGGTAAACCAAGATAGAGAGAATTACAGTAGTCTAATGAAGATAAAATTAGTGCCTGGGTAATTAGTCGGAAGTCATTTGGAAGAAGGAGTGGTTTGAGTTTTTTTTTAATCATGTATATTTTGTAGAAGGATTTTTTTATGATTTCAGATATATGGTCAGTCATTGTCAGTTTAGAATCTCATTACACCTAGGTTTTTTGCATGATGTTTTATATTGATGGGTTGGTTCTGAAAAGTGAAAATTGGTGTTGGGGGGGGGGTGGGGGTCGGTGAGTTGAATCGGGTACGGTTGCTAAGTAGATTAATTCTGTTTTACTTGTGTTTAATTTGAGTCTATTGTGGGAAAGCCATGTTTTTATTGTGGTTAGGTATAAATGTAACAAGGAGAAGGTTTTAGACCAGGAATCTGTAAAAGGTATGATGAACTGTATGTCATCTGCGTAAATTTTGAAGTTGAGGTCTAGTCCAGCAAGAAGGTAGTAAGTAAAGATTAAATAGGAGAGCTGAAAGTGCGGAACCTTGTGGTACACCTGTCTTGGTAGAGTACCAATCAGAATAGTAGGGACCTACTGTGATTCTTTGTTTACGGTTAGTTAGAAAGGAAGAGAACCATTGTAGTGCAAGATCTGTAATGCCAATCTGTGATAATGTAAAAAGTAAAATGTCATGGTTTAGCGTATCAAACGCAGCTGAGATATCAAGTAGTACCAATATGTAGTTGGAATTGGAATCAAAGCCTCTAATGATTGAGTCGAATGATGATATTAACAGGGATTCTGCGCTGTGACCTTTTCTAAAACAGTGTTGATTATTATGTAATATATTGTTCTCTTCAATGTATTCGGATATCTGATGTAGAACTACGGATTCTATAATTTTTGCAATAGATGGTAATGAGGCAATTGGTCGATAATTAGTTAAGTCTGTAGGATCATGGTTTTTCTTTTTGGGAATGGGAAGAATAGAAGTTTGTTTTAAAGAGTCAGGAAAAATACCTTGAGAGAGAGGCGTTCACTAAGTTTGTGATAGCAGAAGCAAGATGATCTTTAGAGTCTCTAAGTAAAGAACCAGAGCATGGGTTGAAAGGACTATTTGAAGGTTTGGATTTTGACAGTATATTGATAATAGTTTTGTCAGTGACTGAGGAAAATTCTGAGAAGGTGTGAATTGTTTGAGGAAGGGTATTGTTTGGAATAGGTAATGAGCTGAATTCTGCTAAGATGTCATCTGTTTTGTTTCTAAAGTAGGTGGCAATTTTATCACAGTACTCATTGGATGTAATACAAGAGGGTGTATTTTGTATTGTGGTCAAGTCATTCACAATTGAAAATAATATTTTCGGGTTACCGTAAGCATTTTTGATTTTTGTGGTGTAGAATGCTTTCTTTGTATTGATTATTTCTTTTTTGTACTTTTGTAGGTAGGCATAGTATTCTTGTTTGCGTATGGGAAGAGGATTTTTCCGCCATCTCCGTTCAAGATTGCGGAGTTTTCGTTTAGATGTTTATCAAATCATTGTACCACATAGCAGATTTCTTTCCAGATGTTTTCTGTGGCTTCAAGGGAGCCATTTGGTCAAGGGAATCTGTAATTGATTTATTCCAAAAGGTCAGCATGTCGGTCACTTTAGAGTAGGGATTTTGGTTAATTACTGGTAATAAAGTATCAAGAAATAATTCAGAGGTTATTTTCTTTCAGCGTAAAGATACTGGATTGTAGAGATGTGAATCGTGTCCTCGATCGTCTTAACGATTGATTTCGGCTGGGAGGGGGAGGGAATCGTATTGATGCCGTTTGGGGGGGTAAAATATCGTGAAAAATCGAAAAAACGTAAAATCGCAAAACCGGCACATTAAAACCCCCTAAAACCCACCCCCGACCCTTTAAATTAAATCCCCCACCCTCCCGAACCCCCCCCAAATGACTTAAATAACCTGCGGGTCCAGTGGCGGTCCGGAACAGCAGCGGTCCAGAACGGGCTCCTGCTACTGAATCTTGTTGTCTTCAGCCGGCGCCATTTTCCAAAATGGCGCCGAAAAATGGCGGCGGCCATAGACGAACACGATTGGACGGCAGGAGGTCCTTCCGGACCCCCGCTGGACTTTTGGCAAGTCTTGTGGGGGTCAGGAGGCCCCCCCCAAGCTGGCCAAAAGTTCCTGGAGGTCCAGCAGGGGTCAGGGAGCGATTTCCCGCCGCGAATCGTTTTCGTACGGAAAATGGCGCCGGCAGGAGATCGACTGCAGGAGGTCGTTCAGCGAGGCGCCGGAACCCTCGCTGAACGACCTCCTGCAGTCGATCTCCTGCCGGCGCCATTTTCCGTACGAAAACGATTCGCGGCGGGAAATCGCTCCCTGCCCCCCGCTGGACCTCCAGGAACTTTTGGCCAGCTTGGGGGGGGCCTCCTGACCCCCACAAGACTTGCCAAAAGTCCAGCGGGGGTCCAGAAGGACCTTCTGCCATCCAATCGTGTTCGTCTATGGCCGCCGCCATTTTGGAAAATGGCGCCGGCTGAAGACAACAAGATTCAGTAGCAGGAGCCCGTTCCGGACCGCTGCCGTTCCGGACCGCCACTGGACCCGCAGGTTATTTAAGTCATTTGGGGGGGGGGTTCGGGAGGGTGGGGGATTTAATTTAAAGGGTCGGGGGTGGGTTTTAGGGGGGTTTTAGTGTGCCGGCTCACGATTCTAACGATTTATAACGATAAATCATTAGAATCTCTATTGTATTGTGTTCCATAACGGTTTAAGACGATATTAAAATTATCGGACGATAATTTTAATCGTCCTAAAACGATTCACATCCCTACTGGATTGTATTTGTGTTGAGTGGAGATGTTTTTGTGTGAAGTTTTAATTTTTCCTGTAGCTTTGAGGTAATGATCAGACCAGGGAACTGGAGTAATGTGCGAGTTTAGTTCAATGGTAGATTGATTGTAAAAAATTTGGTCTAAGGTGTTGCCTAGTCTATGGGTAGGTTCGTTCAATAGGGGAGAAAAGTTTAGTCCATTTAGTGCATCTATTAGATTTGTTTGAGTAGGGTTTTGATGGGGTTTATTGAAGTGTAAATTGAAGTCACCTGCAATAATTGTGTTGTTTAAGTCACAGGGTAGTGTAGCTAATGTTTCTAATAGTAAGGATTCTTGGGAGTGTAGTACTCCTGGGGGACTATAAAATCAGACAGATGTTTACAATGTTGGTAGTGATTAGGAGAATTTCTATTCTTGTTTCCATTTTGGTGATGACTTTTTTAACTGGGAGTAGTGAGGATTTAACTATTGCTAATAGGCCGCCTCCTCGGCGATCAATGCGGGGTTGTGAAATTGGAGTGTAACCATCAAGACATAAATTGTTTAGGGTGACAGTATCATGTTCATATAGCCAAGTTTCGGTGAGTAATATTAAGCAGCTGCTGAAGTTAGTATTAAGTCATGAATGATTGTTTATTAAGAGAAATGTTAGAGTTGTAAACATGATGGTGTTCAATGTAGGGTATATGTTGTGAGTTGCAATTGAGGTTACTTGCCGGGTCTAGGAGATGTTGCTTTAGGTTGCAAGTGTCTGTATCTTCCTTGGCCGAGTATTGTGGAAATCTTCATGGCTTGCTTGAAGAGGAGATCTTGGATAATCTGTAAAAATAAGTTAAAAGATAAAGTTTGTAGTAGTGCACTCAGGAGTGCACGAAGGGGCGCACAAAGGGGCGTGCCCCTTTGTCGCACTCCTTCGGCGCATGACGCCCCGGCGCGCGCACCTCCGGCGTTGTGCTGGGTCCCTTAAGCCGACGCCTCCTGGTGACTTCGGAGGTGGGGTGGGGTTAGACCCGCGCGGCTTAAGGGTAAGAGCAGTGGTGGTAAAACGCCCAAAGTTTCAGCACAGCATTTTACTTAGTGCAGGCTCCCGCCCTTCAGCTGGGAGCAAGTAAAGTAGAATCCGAGGTGGTGAGCAGGCAAAGATGAATCCGGCATTGCGCTGGGTCCCTTAAGCCGACGCCTCCTGGCATATTATAATATTCTAAATTGAAACATTTAATAATGTTAGCTAGGCCTACTTTATTCTAGAGGGACATAACCTAGTACTGGAGATATTTGTACATTGGGCTCTAAATACCAATTTTCTCACTTCCCTGATCTTTTTCTTCTTTTTTTTCTAAAAATTGAGCTAATTGTGAAGGTATAAAAAAAAGAATAAATTTAGTATCTTTATAGGAAACCAGACAACGACATGGAAATTTTAATTGAAATGTTGCCCCTAACTGTAAGGCTAGGGGCCTAAGTAGTAGAAATTGCTTTCTCTTCTTTTGAGTGGTTTTGGAGACATCAGGAAATATCCTTATATGTAAACCTAAAAAGGTCTGCATTCTATTTTTAAAAAATAGAATCAAAACCCAATCCCTATCATAATCCAAAGTGAACATTACAATCAGTGGCTGGTTTGGCCAACTCTGGTCAGAGGTTTCAAGCATTTCAGTTATATTTAACCTAGAAACTTTCTCTCGATCACTTTTTTACCTCTCCATTCTCTATTTGTGTTTTCCCATTTTTCTGATCTCTATATGGTATATAAAATACTCTAGTAACAGGAGGTATATTCTCTTCTGGTACATTCAATATTTCTCTTAAATACCTTTTATATACACATCTCCTTAGGTGGGGTAAGAGGTAATTGTGGGACGTTTTCAAAGTGCAAATTTCTCCCTTTCAAAAAATTTTCTATATTTTCTAATTTGACCTGTAGGTTCAAATTATCTTTAACTAGTGCATTTTGTAAGTTTTTACTGACCTCCATTTCCTTCTTACTTTCAGAATTCTGAGTGACCAGACTAGTTGTTTTTTCTAAAACATAAATACGATCCTCATGATCCACAGAATAAAGAACTAATCTGACTAGATATTATCCTCCCCATTCCCTCTATAGCCTCCCAGAGTGACTCACTTTATATTTTTTGGTTTAATCAATTGAAAATCAAGAACTGTCTTAATTGGAGTTGATATCCTTTGCCCAGGTTCTCTTTGCTCTCCCAAAGCTATGCCTCCTGCAATTTCACCACTACTCTTTTGAGCGATATTTTTGCTGAGACCTCTCAGGTTTGGGATCCCTGGTTGACCATCATATCCCTGTCTGCAACTTCAGTTGACAGGGGGGTCTCTCCCTCCATATTGGCGATAGTGAGATGTCAGTGCCCGAGGAGATGCTCTGCTCAAAGGCAAACATACTCTCCCCATGCGGCTCGAACGCAGATTGTTGCCCAGCTTTAATGACATGAGATGTCCATCGGGCCAGTCAAAACAGGATCTGCACTAGCTCCACGGCAAGCACGTTCTTTTGCCTGTCTTTTTCTGGCAGTATAAGGCATTACTATCTTAAATTCCAAATTCTTAAAGGTAATCAGAACAAATTCTTTAAACTATGTTTCTACGCAATTTAGGATTTTCTAATCATGGAGATTGAAAGACAGGAGTATAGAAATCAAAATATATCAAAGGGGTACCTTATTTGTATTCCTTCTCTGTCATTAAAACAGGTCCACAAAAGAACTAAGTCACGCGCCCCTTAGGCGCGTGCGGCTTTGACGGCACGTGCCACAAAATGTCCAATTTTATACCTCCCTTTGGGTATCGACAAATGACGACATCATAATAGGGATGGTACCGGGAACACCTCCGTCGGGGTCTCACACAGCCGTTAGCAACCCCGGTAAGGCCTCAGGGCCTTCTTTCACACTCCTTTTGCTTGCAATCTCCTGTATTTCCATTTTGATCTCCTTAATCATCAAGAACAAAGATGACTGGTCTATGGTTTATCTGCCTCCATGCACATGGGCATAGTTTTACCTGGACATGCGCTTATGTGTGCTTCTACCACTTGGGGGGGGGGGGGGGGGAGGATTTTAATAGCACGTGCACAGACACCATTACCAGTTTTCCCAGTTCACCCAGGTAAGGGATAGGACTTCCAAACCCCGACTTGTTTAATAGCTTCTCTTCTCCCCTATTAGCCTCAACTTTGATCTGCCCACATCTTTTTACTTTACTACTTACATTCCATCCATAGCAGAAGTAAAGTTAGGTGGGGGGGGGGGGGGGTGCCCTGGTGGGTACCTGTGCACATAAGTATGTGCAAATTTTGAGGTGAAATCCAGGAACATCCATGCCCCTTTTTTGAAACTTTTCATTTGTACACGTAGGAGTGGCTTTTAAATTCTGCTCGGTGCACAGTGGCCCGACTTGTGCATGTATCTCCCAGTTTTGGGATGCACCGGGCTTTTAAAATTCACCTTTAATAGTATACATGGGTGGATAAAGAATGGTATCACTAGCTAAAAGAGGGAAGTAATAGTTCCTCTCTACAGATCTCTGTTCAGAACCAAACACAATTCTCAAGATTGGTTCTTGAGACCACAGCTAGCAGAGGACATGGACAAGGCAGACCCAAGTCAAAGGAGGGCCTCCACAATGAACCATGGGCAGAGAATGAAGAAGCTAAAAATATATTCTAGAAGAAAGGAAAAGGGAGAAACAATGCAAATGTTCAAATATCCGAATTCAAGTACCAGAAGGAAGAGTTATATATATGGAAAGAAAAAAATAAGTTCAAGAAGAGGGGTTATATGAAGGCAGGAAAGCTCAAGAGAAATGTGTGAAAAATGCTTTTCAACAAGACTTATAGTGGACATCTAGAGCAGACTCAGCAGAGATTATAGAAGCCAAAACAGTGGCAAAATTCAATTCTACATGGGACAGACACAAAGGGATCTTAGTAGAAAAGGGAGACAACCACAAATGAAGTAAGTGTGATAGCAAAGTAGACAGATACACTGTAATGAGACAGACTGAGTAGACAAAATGGTCCTTTTTTTGCCAACGTTTTCTATGTTTTGATATGCCTTATGTCTGAAGCAATAGTGAAATGATTCACTAGACACATAAATAGGTTTAATTTGTACCAACAAAAAACAGTTGCAAAGCATCCATGACTAGCATACAAAAAGTAAATGTAGTGAATAAAACAATGAGTATCATTACGATGCAAGTTAAAAAAAAAAAGCACTGAACAGATATCTCCCGACACCCTCTTGGTCACAATGGATGTAAACTACACAACATCCCCCATGTAGACAGAACTGCATTGAAAATATTTCTAAAGACATCCACCCTGGACCACCAATACACACCAGAAACTTAGAATTAATTGAATGAATTTTGTGACACACTACTACTTCAGTTTTAATAATGGCATCTATCTACATATCATGAGCACCAGGATGGCACTACACAGCATGCCAAAGCTTTCATGGCAGAACTGGAAGAGACATTTTTGAACAAACATCATAGCAGACCCTTCAAACATTACCAGGATTTTGAATAGAGGGAGAAGAGACTCAAAACATTTCACAACTCATTTAATTCACTCCCTCTCTTCAAATTGGATCCAAAATGGATTACTCCAAAGCGTTAACTTTTGGGATACCATAGTTTATATCAACAATGGTCATCTACAAATGTCTGTGTACAGAGAGTAGACCGACAGATGCTCTGATCCAAAGACAGCGATGAACACTTCAGAGTCCTACTGAATCCTTCAAAACAAAAAAGGCTACAGCCCCAAGCTCATCTAAAAAAAAAAAAAAAAAAAACCACTTAATACACCCAGAACAAATTTACTGTAATATAAGAACATAAGAAATGTCTTACTGCTCCATCAAGTCCAGTATCCTGTCTCTCACAGTGGCCAATTCAGGTCACAAGTACCCAGCAGGATCTCGAAAAATAGATCTAATCCTTCCTGTTTATAATCAGTGATAAAGTAGTGGCTTTCCAAAGTCTACATGATTAATAGTGGTTTATGGATTTTTCCTCTAGAACTTGTCTGCACCTTTTTTTTTTAATCCAGCTATGCTAATTGCTTTCACCACATCTGGCAATGATTTTCACATTTTAATTGTGCACTGTGTGGGGAAAAAAAACAAACTGATTCGTTTTAAATTAACTTCATGGAGTGTCCCCTAGTCCTTGTACTATTGGAAAGGGCAAATAACTATTCCTTATTTACTCCATCCCACAAAAAGGAAAACAATATAGAGTGAATACCTCTAGTAGATACATATACCCTAAAGCTGGAAAAACTAACACCTACAGCCACTGCTCGTAGAGCAGAGGTTCTCAATCCAGTCTGAGACACCTAGACAGCATATTGACAAGGAATATGTATGAGATAGATCTGCATACAATGAAGGCACTACATGCACATCTCTTACGCATATTCGTTATGGATATCCTGAAAAGCTGACTGGCTTGGTGTATTCCAAAGATTGAGTTGAGAATCACTATTTTAGAGAATGGGCTACTTAAAGTTCTTGCTCCACCAGTACTGTCTTTAGGCAACCACCTAATCTTTTTTTTTTTTTTAATTTATATTTTATTGATTTATAAAATATCATGACATACAATGTAGGCAACCACCTAATCTGAACAAAAAGTTAGTAAAGAGCAAGCTTTTAACAGAAACTCAGAAAGGAAAAAAAAAATGCACATATTCATGCAGTGTACCACACTGCAAACTATGCCAGCACATATCACAGGACCTCACAATCACCCAACATGACAGACATTTAACATAAGGGATCGTACTCATGCTCCTCCTCTAATGTAATAGATATTACTAAATGCAGAAAATCTTAAGCAGCATGCTCCATTGGTGAGACAAGGCAGACATTAAAAGGCAAGAGGTAATTCACACAGATGCATCTATGGCTTTAAAAGCAGGAAGTTTTAACACAATTCAGTTTCATAATAGTTTTGAAGTTAAAATGATTACTTGATCAAACAAACACTTCAGAACTGACAAGAAATAACTCAAGACCTAGGTTTATCATCTCAATAAGTCAAATGTATACATTGCCTGTCACCTTCTGATCACCCAGCTTCCTCTCAACTTCCCACTTCCTCTTATGGGACTGCCTTTTATGATTTATTAGAGATGTGCTTCATTTTATTTTATCGGTTCGTGTCCCCCACAGGAAATTCCGGTTTCCCGCAGTTCCTTTTTTTCCCCCCCTCATGTTTTTGCCTGAATTGTGTTAATGAGCACTAATGGGCTGTAATGCGCACTAAAGCCATGTTAGCCAACCCTGCTTAGGGGCAGATTTTAAAAAGTTGCGCGAGCGCGTACTTTTGTTCGCTCAGCAGGTGCGAACAAAAGTATGCCTGATTTTATAAGATACGCGCGTAGCCGCGCGTATCTTATAAAATCAGGCATACTTTTGCGGGGCCTACTGACACGGCTTTTTGGGGGCGGGCCCCCGGGCCCGCCCCCAAAACACCGTGTCAGTAGGCCCCGCCCCCCAACACGCCCCCTTACAAAAGCCCCGGGACTTACGCGCATCCCGGGGCTTTACGCGTGCCGGCGGCCTATGCAAAATAGGCGCGCGCGGGCCTTTGAAAATCCTCCCCTTAGTGCGCACTTAGTGCACACTAACGTACCATAATGCGCAGTAAGTTCCATTAGTGCACACTAACCAGTTTATCATTACGGAGTTAGTGCACCCTAAAAGAACTTAGGGCGCACTAACTGTATATTAGTGCGCTGTACCTAAAGTTGGTGCGCACTAACAAAAAATGTTACTTATAAGTTAAAGTGTCAATTGATGTAACAGTGTGCACTATCCTAGGGCATGCGCATGGTTTGTAATTGCTTAGTGTGCGGTAACAGACGAACCATGTGCACTAATTCAAGTTACTGTGCACTAACTCGCGCATGCTCAATGGTGTTCCTTGTGCCATTTTTGCTCTTTTACAGCCATCAAGACACACACAAGTAGAAACTGAGCCTGCTGATAATTACAAAAGCATGCCACCAGTTCTAAAATTTAAACACTCAGTAGTATAAGCTTTTATTTTAGTTTTTCTAAATGGTACTTCTAGATATATAGTATGTAGTTATGTACTTTACTGTCTTTAATGTAAAAAGTTTAAAAAAGTAATAGTAAAAAACTGACCACAGGTTGCAAGTTTGTGTGAAAGTTTTTATTTCCCCTAATGTAACTTAAAGTAAAATGAAATAAAGTAGCATAAAATGAAGTACTTTAACACAAACTCTTTTTTTTTTTTTTCACTAAACTGGCAACCTGGTCACAGTTCTCAACATTTTAAATTCCACTTCCCTCCTCCATTCAACTACAGGTGCAGACATTGCAGCAAATTACCGAAACTATGAAAACTGGGGCAAAGCCTGGCCCGTCACCCTCTCTCCCATAGACCAGCCAGTGAATTGTGTGACGGGTGAGACAATCCCCTGCATTAAGGTGTGACCTTCTTAACAGTCAGCTGTCCTAAACCACATATTTATTTTTCATCTTCTTTATTTTATCATGGTAGAATGGGAGTCTCCACCGTATTCCTCGAAGGTGGCAGCACAGGAGAGGACTCTTCGGTCCAGGAAGCCCCGCTTTACGGAGGCAGATGTGGCCCTCCTGGCCTGGCTCATCCTCTTTGATGATAGGAATCTGTACACACACACACACACACCCCCACCCCCCGCAAAGGGAGTCTGCAGCCTGGGCCTCTCACCCTCGTGAGATCAAAGATCTCAAAACGAAAGGTGAGAGATAATAATGTTGTGCATATTAATTATTTATAGTTTTGTATTTGAAAATTCAATAGAGTAGTAGTAGAAGTACTAGAATAGAGTGAGTTATATAAAGTAAGAAGAAGGGGGTAGTACCACCACACTATACTACTAAAGAAACAGATATCTGAGGTATTATATTCATGAAATGGTGGTATTTGGGAATTTGAATGCCACATTGAAAGATATAAAATAGTATTTTATTTACTTACTAATGGGCCGATACAGTAAAGTATGCGGGAGAGCAGGCAAACGCACCGGCCACTCGCCGGTGCTCACGATTCTGTATGCTAGTTAGGCCCGGTGGTAGAAACGGGCAAAAGGAGCGGTGGCTGTCAGCGGGTTTGACAGCCGACGCTCAATTTTGTCGGCGTCTGTACTCGAGCCCGCTGACAGCCACGGGCTCGGAAACCGGATGCCAGCAAAATTGAGCGTCTGGTTTTCGGCCCGACAGCCGCAGGCCGAATTCAAAATTTTTTTTTTTTCCCACTTTTCGGGACCTCCGACTTAATATCGCTATGATATTAAGTCAGAGGGTGCACAGAAAAGCAGTTTTTACTGCTTTTCTGTGCACTTTCCCGGTGCCGGAAGAAATTAGCACCAACCTTTGGGTCAGCGCTAATTTCTGAAAGTAAAATGTGCGGCTTGGCTGCACATTTTACTTTCTGAATCGCGCGCGCATACCTAATAGGGCCATGAGGGCGCTATTAGGTGCCGCGGGTTGGACGTGCGTTTTCCTCCCCTTACTGAATAAGGGGTAAGGGAAAACGCGCGTCCAATAGCGGGCTAACAGTGCGCTCCGTCTTTTCTATGTTGCACACAAAATAACCTAGGGTCAAGACAAAACTTGGGCATGTTATAATTATCAATGTTATTCCTTTTCCTTCTAATTCCCTCTAATTCTAGGATCAGTACTTGAGACTTCATGAGGGTAACTGGCTCTAGGAGGTCCACAGAACCTTCTCCCGTCCCTTGCCTGGTAAGTTGTTTTTTTAAAATACTACACAAATATTATTCATTCAGTAAGTAAGTGTTGCTGTTGTACTAAATTTTAATTGTAATGGAATTTGATATGTGTTTATTATAACAGTCATTGAATGAATGCTTGTGGCTGTAGTGTTACTCTTACATGAGCTCAGTCTGGTTTTTAAATTTTTGACTGTTATTCTCTCAATTTTGAACTGTTTTGTACAGAACCTCACACCAGCGGTAGCAGGGATGCGGTAGCTGCCACCCGAGGAAGACTGAGGCAGCAGCCTCAGCCAGTACGCCAGGTAATATAGTAGTATATCTGTCTAAGGCTGAAAGACAAAATCATTTTTTGTCAGTGTCTGAGGTCAGTTATAGTGGCTGGGATGGATGGATGTAACTAAAGTGTAATGACACTGACTACGAGTAGTAGTACAGTAAACTAAAGCCTAGATTTTTCATTCTGTTATATATTTTGCATAAATAACACTTGTGATAGGAGAAGGGGGAGTGGTTAGGGTAATTTCCAAAGATAGCACAATGCGTGATATTTAACACCCGCATAGGTATTTTAATGCAATGTGCATTACAGACACAGACTCTGTAGAAGCAGTTAGAAAAAACAGAACTATATATTTTTGATACCAGTCTATGAGTAATTTGGGGTGAGGTTTGTGTGGTGATTTGGGTTTTAGGGGCCAATTTAAGATGCACAGTGAGATGTATGAACAGCACAGCTACCTTTAGTGAAGTTTTATTTTGCTTTTGAGGAACGGAGGAGAAAGAAGAGAAGATTTGTAGTGTATGTACCATCATATTCTGTCTAGCTTGATGCCAGCTAGGTAGAGAAACTCCTTTTCTCCTTCCAATCCTTCAAGTTATGTACTATCTAGACTGATATCCCTCCGCTCTCCCCCCTGTTATGGACTCCTCATTTTCCTAAAACCCTCTAAGTTAGTAAACTAACTGTATTGTATGATTGTGTGTTTAATTATATACAGAATATGTTACTGGAATATTGACACTAATATTCCAATATTTGTTTGACATAGAATACATATATGTTTCATGTTTAATTTTTTTTTTTTTTCACATTTCCTTACAGGGCAAGAAGAGGCAGCAGAGCCAGGAGATAGTGCCACCCCCACCACCAGTGCCACAGCCAGCACCAGCACTGCCATACTTCCGCCAGGATCTCCTGCCTGTGCTTGTCCTGCCACCACCACCAGTGCCACCGTACTTCCGCCAGGATCTCCTGCCTGTGCTTGTCCTGCACAGTTTGCTAAGCTGTAGGAGATCCTGGAGGAAGTACAGCAGTTCCGGGCCAAATACGATGCAGATTTCATGGTGTTGCAGAATTTGTAGAGGAGGGTATCAGCCCTGGAGAAGGCCTCTCAGGAGCAGAGGGCATAGCATCTCATGAAGAGATGCCAGTGCCCTCTGCTTTAGAGCAGGATCCTCCTGGGTCACCACCCTCTTCTCCAACATGAAGTTTGCAGGACTCCACTCCCGTATATTTTTTTATTTAATAAAAAAAAATTATATTTAAATATATTTTGTTAATTTTATATATTGTGAATAGTTTCCTAAAAAAGTTTTTTTTTTTGCGATTTTAGAAGTTGGACTTCGTTCTTCTGATGGGACAGATTGCTCAGTGTGTTTGATTATGTTCATAGATGTCTTTCTGTATTTCTTTATCTCTATTCTAGTGAAAAAAAAAAGTTAATTACTAAATTAAGTAGTTTGGTACTATAAATCACTTACTAAGTTACAGAGAGTAGATATATACGTAATAATCCAACATATTTCAGTGTTAGTATGGCACTCATACACTTTCATAAAACATTGTCTGGTTGAATTAGCACAAGTTGTATATTTGTGAACAATAGTGCCAATGTCAAGGCTTCAACTATGGCTGACTATTCATACATCTTTCAAACTTGCCAATGCAATATTGTGCACTGCACTCAGGCTAGAGCAATGGGTACACACTGATGCCAAAAATTGCTGCGTGACCAAGGCAGCCATTTAAAGCAGCCAATGTAATGCTTGTGATACTAAAGTAGGAGTAAGAAAGCAGAATCATGAAAAAAAAACAATCCTTCAGAAATATACAACTGCTGGGCACTCAGTTTTTCCATTTGTTATTTCTGAAGGTCTTGTTTGTTTTGCATGATTCTGCTTTCTTAGTCCTACTTTACTAGTAGTATTGCAATGAACAATAATGAGACTAGCAGAATCACAAAGCTCCTGAACAAGCAAGCATTACATTCGCCGCTTTAAATGGGCTTCTAGGACACAGCGATTTTTGGCATCAAAGTGTTTCTAAGTACACAGCACACACTCCAGGGTGTGTATATATATTTTTTTGTATTTAAAGCTTTTATTGGCAAAAAGTTAATGCATAGAAACAATGTACATGCAGGATAAACAGTGCCAAACATTTTTGTATGCTATTCCCACTTCCTTCCCTCCCCCTCCAAACATGCAAATTTGATGCGAAATTGAAATTGAAACAAGAGACAAGATCAAATACTACTCTAGTCCTCCACTAGATGAGTAAAAAAGAAAAAAAAGATGAAAAGATGAAAGTGTCATGGCAAAAACTACAAGGGGATGAGTTCCATTGTGTGCTTAGAAGGCATGTAGCCACCTGAATGAAAGGCTAACAAGGCTAAGAACAATAATCTTGTGGCATAAAATGTTGCAATGGGCATGAATGTCAAGGGTTCTAACAGCATCCTTAGGAGGAGGTATAAGATTGATACCAGGAATTAAAGGAGTCCAAATGGCTTGAAAGGCCAGCAATCTGTGGTGGCGAGTGGCAGTGATGCGTTCTAGGAATGTGCAGAGCAAAAGTTTATGTCCATATGTCCAAAGGGGGTCCCATTTGCGGTCAATATGGACATAAAAAAAATTAAATGAGTTGGGTATATGTCCATATGTGCAAAAAAAAAAAATTTAAACCCCCTCACCCTCCTTAATCCCTCCCCCAGACTTACCACAACTCCCTGGTGATCGAGCGAGGAGTGAGGACGTCATTTCTGCAATCCTTGGCGAGAAGCATGTGACGTCGCGCCACGTCGAGTGACGCCGGCGTCACGTGATTCCCGGCGAGTTCGCGCCGGAAGGCTCATTCGGCCCAAAAGGAACTTTTGGCCAGCTTGGGGGGGGGGTCAGGAGGTCCCCCCAAGCTGGCCAAAAGTTCTTTTTGGGCCGAACGAGCCTTCCGGCGCGAACTTGCCGGGAATCACGTGGCGCCACGTCACTCGACGTGGCGCGACGTCACATGCTTCTCGCCAAGGATTGCAGAAATGGCGTCCTCACTCCTCGCTCGATCACCAGGGAGTTGTGGTAAGTCTGGGGGGGGGGGGGGGGGGATTAAGGAGGGTGAGGGGGTTTAAATTTTTATTTTGGCTCAATCGCAATTTCCAACATATCCAACATAGCTATGTTGGATATGTGGGAAATCCGATCGTATATGTCGAATCCTTTTTTTAAGTTAAAAAAAAATATGAGTAGCGTTTTACATATGCGGTCAATACGAATGCACATCCCTAATGCGTTCTATCACTTGTATCAGATGAAGGCGTTGTACAAGTACTTGCAGGGTTGGAAGACAAGCGCTCCTCCAATGGCAAGCCAGGGCTATTCAGGCCACTATGTATGTGTGTTGGCAAAGGCGCTGAGAATGCGTAGATAAGTCTTCTATAGGCTTCCCCAGGAGGGCATTGGCAGGAGATACGTGAACTGGTGGTCCCACAATTTGAGTAAGCCAGTCCGCCACCTGTGACAAGTAGGGAGTGACAATGGAGCAAGTCTACCATGTGTGTAAGTGCCATCCTGGCCACATTGTTGCCGAGTATTTGATACATGGGGGAACATTTGGTGTACTCGAGTAGGTACATAGTGCCAATGGTAAAAGGAGCTTTAAACACTGTTCCTTTAATTGGGCTGACAAGGAGCATTTTCACACTATTAAAAATAAGTTGGTCCAGTCTTCAGTGTCCCATGATAAACTTAACTCTTTTTCCCCAGGAGATCGAACAGGCAAGCTTTGTAGATTGTGGGCCTTGAAGAAGAAGTTTATATATTTTGGAGATTGTACCCGGGACTGTCCAGTGTATGCAGTATTACTTCAAACAGTGAATTTGTGGACGCCACCTTGGCAGTAGCAAATAAAGATTTGAGAAAGTGATCTACTTGGGCGTATTCCAGGAATGTAGTTTTCAGACTGTCCCACCAACTCCGAATAAGATATAGTAAACCCCTGTTTTAACAAAGAGCCTATGGTCGTGAGGCCCTGTGTCTTCCATTAGTGAAAAGCCTGCCTGGGAAGGCCCACTAGAAATTGAAGGTTATGAAACAAAAGCAGATGAATGATGGTAGTGCGTGTCCCCCACTAATTGCGATTTCCACTGAGTCCAGGCCCGGAAGGTAGTAAGAAGCACGGGTGGAAGGGTACGAGTTGGTCTCCAGGTGTTGCGAGGTTGCCAGAAGAGGGTGGTTATGGGCATAGCACCAAGAAGGTACTGTTCAATGATTTGCCAAGGAGTAGGTTGCAAACTTCAATTGTGGATCTGTAGAAATTGCCTTCAGTTGGGCTGCAGCATAGTACCGTTCCAGATTTGGGACACTCAGCCCCCCATGAGCCTTGGAATGATAAAGAACCACTTGTGCTACCTTGGGCAGCCTTTTCCTCCAGATGGTCCTCAATATGCTAGCTGAGAGGGAAATAGGTAGTGTTATAAGTATAACAATCTGGGGAGAATATTCGTTTTAATAATGGCTATACGGCCTAGCCAGGAATGAGAATCCCCATACAAAACGCTGCAAGTCTTTGTCAATGGATTTAAATAATGGAATATAATTCAGATGATATAGCCTGTCCACATCAGCAGTGAGAAATTCCCAGGTACTTTAAAGGTTTAGTCGTCCAGCGAAATGGAAGTGTGGTTTGTTTGGAACGAGCTTCATGATCGGGAACATTAACATTAAGAATATCGGACTTCTCTAGATTCACTTGAAAACCAGAGACCGCGCCGAATTGCTGAATAGCATCTAATGTTGCAGGAAGTGAGGTCTGTGGGTTTGATAAGTTGAAGAGCAGCCTTGGCGTATGCCTCTGGCAATAGGGAAGCTGGATCCATAACCTCCATTGACCTTCACCTGGGCTGATGAGAGTTGGTACAGCCAGTTCAAAAAAAGGGTCCCCAAATTCCATTTTAGCAAGTGTGCGGAACAAGAATGGCCAGTGCACCATATCAAGCTTTTTCCGTGTCAACGGCGAGGACACTTGGTATGCTCTCTTTTTTAACCCACCACATTAGGTCAATAGTCCTTCACACATTATCTGAGGCAGCTCGACCAGGTATGAACCCTGTTTGATCATGGTGCACCAATCCTGGGAGATAAGACATTTAGTCATTCTGCCAGTATGTGCGCCAATAGTTTAAAAAGGTAAAGATTTATTAAAGAAATGGGATGATAGGACCCACACAAGGTGGGATCTTTGCCCGGTTTAGCAATTACTGAGATACCTGCTGTGTTGGAGTAGGGGCCCAGAATCGCTCAAGCCATTAAACATTGCAGTTAGAATGGGTGCTAGAGTAGTAGAAAAGGACTTGTATTTACTAGACATCCCATTGAGGCCTGGAGCCTTGCCCAATTTGAGTGACCTAATTGCTGACTGCACTTCCAGCAAGGTGATAGGGCTACCCAAAGCTAAACAAGGAATGTGTACTGAGTCCAGGTAGTGATCAATATCTGATAGTGTGGGCACTATACAAAGTGGTATAAAATTGTGTGAAACACTGGCTTATGTCAGCAGTTTGGGTCATTAAGGTTCCCTGTTCATTTTTTATTTTAGCAATGTTATTGTGGAGAATAGTTTGAGGAGACATGCTAAAATGCATCCCGCCTTGTTACTCCCTTCAAAGTAAGTTTGTTTAGTAATGTTCAAGTCATGAATCAGTTGAGGATCATCGAGAGCCTGCAAGGCTTGACGGGTCACAGTCAGCTGTCATGCCACTGACGATGAATTTAACATGTGCTGCTGGGCCAAATCTTTAATGGTGAGTAGGAGCTGGTTCCGTTTTTCGGTGTTGAGTTTACAATATGATGCCCTGGAAATGAATTCTCCCCTAACAAATGCTTTTGAGCATTCCCAGATCATTGTAGGTGAAGATTCCGACATATTCTGATTCTGGAAATATTCCATCAGTAATCAGTCTACTTTGGCAACATAATTTGTATCTTCCAACAAAGTCTCATTCAATCTCCAAAATCGGGTGCCCTGTGAGATATCCGGAAGAAAGAGTTCCAGTCAAACTGGAGCGTGGTTGGACCAAGTTATGGGTTCAATTTCTACTCTTGTGATGTAGTTTTGAAGTCCTTTATCCACCAAAATATAGTCAATGTGGGTATAGGTGGAATGAGCATGGGAGTAATAAGTGTATTGGCGGGCACATGGGTATTTCTGGCACCAAACATCCACTACACTCCAGTCATCCATAAGGTGCGAAAGTGCTTGTCGGGCTGCCACTGCTGTTGAGGCACCCACTCGTGAGTTGTCAAGATTAGGCTTTTGAGTTATGTTAAAGTCACCACCAATGATCAAGTGAGTCCGCTTCTTTAGACAAGTTATCCTCCAGTTGTTTTAGAAACGCCATCTGATCGATGTTAGGTGCGTAAACATTAGCTATTGTAATCGTAGTGGTACCAATCTGGATGACTAGTATCAATCTACCACCCGGATCTGCAAACTTATGTAGGACCTTGTGGACTGCTGAAGCAGAAATCAGAATAGCCACACCTGTATATTTGGCCTTCACAGAGCTAAATGCAAAGTACTGTGTTGGATAATTTTTATGGAGGCGTAGTCGTTCATACCTAGTTTTCAGATGGGTCTCCTGTAGTAGAGCTATATCAATATGTAGGACATTTAGATCCTGAAATAAAAGATGGCTTTTTTTTTTTTTATAAGTTTGCAGACCCTTGACATTCAGAAATAACAATTTAACCATTATTCAAGATACATTCCCCAGGAGCTGAAGGAGAATATATAGCCATGAACTAAGAGACAAAAGGCAAAGCGATATGTCGACATAGTGAGGGCAAAAGTAGCGCCGGTGCCATTTTGAATATTGGCAATACGGCCCGCGTGCAGGAGGTCGCTCCCGGACCCCCGCTGGACTTTTGGCAAGTCTTGTGGGGGTCAGGAGGCCCCCCCAAGCTGGCCAAAAGTCCCTGGGGGTCCAGCGGGGGTCCGGGAGCGATCTCCTGCACTCGTGATGTTGGGCGACAGGAACCAAAATGGCACCGGTGCTACCTTTGCCCTGTCATATGGTAAGGGCAAAGGGCCACCGGCGCCATTTCTTTTAACGCAGCCGTGGCCCGAGAGTGGGAGATTGCGCCGGGACCCCCCCACTGGACCCCAGGTAATTTAAAACATTTTTGGTGGCTTCGGGAGGGTTTTAGGGTGCCGGTTTTCCAGCCCTCCCCCGATTTAAAAAAAACAAAAACCATGACAATCAGATTTCCCTCCCCCCCCAAGCCAAAATCGATCGTTAAGACTATCCATCACCCAATTCACATCCCTAGCAAACACTGTGCACCAATAATTGTTAGTGTGCGGTATATTTCATAAGCATACTGCACGCTAATTCCCATTAGCGTGCAGTAATCTCTGGATCAGTGTGCACTGCGCACTAATGGACATTACTGCGCAGTATGCACTTACGAAACAATGCGCACTAACAAAATTTACCAACATTTCGGTAAAATTACTTTCATATGTCGGCACTACCGAACCATGACGAATTAGACAATTTTGTTGAAATTGTCTAATTCATTTAAAAGTATTAACCATGAAATTATGCTACACCAGCTAAAAAACATCAGCATCTCTAGAACTGCCCCGAGCTGGTTCAATTCCTACCTTGACAATAGACAATTCAAGGTTAAACTTGGAAACAGTATATCAGACCCCCTCAACTCATCCAGAGGAGTTCCCCCAAGGCTCATCTCTATCCTCCACCTTGCTCAACATTTGTGTGTTACCCGTCTGCCAGCTCCTAACTGACCTAGGCCTCACTCATCTCATTTATGCAGACGATGTCCAATTCCTTTTCCCTATAAATGAACTCTCTCCCTAACGCATTAAAAATGTGGGACAACTGCCTCACGTCAATTAATACCCTCCTTAATACTCTTAATCTTGCTCTCAACACTGCAAAAACCGAGCTCCTCCTCATATCACACAATTTAACCATCAACTCCCTCGCAAACACAACGTCTAACGCCAATTCATTCCATTTCTCCCAAAATTCACGAAACCTGGGAGTCATCATAGATAACCATTTAACTTAAAAAAATTCATAAACACCACCAAAGAATGCTTCTACAAACTTCAAGTACTTAAAACTCAGACCCCTTCTCTACGTCAATGACTTCCATACTGTTCTCCAGGCCCTCATCTTTTCTAAAACCAACTATTGTAACACCCTCCTGCTTGGCCTACCCAACTCTTCCATCAAACCTATCCATATGGTACAAAACACCACAGCCGCCAGAATCCTTACCAACACACAAAAAATGGACCACATCACTCCCATCCTAAGAGACCTCCACTGGCTCCCCATCTCATTCAGAATACTCTACAAGAGTCTCTCCATCATTCACAAAACCCTTTACAACCGTCACCTCTATAGGCTCTGCAGGGCCTATAGAGGAGACTCCATAGGTACTCAAAAGCAAATCTAAGCATGAATCCCATCGCAGCTACATATTGTTTAGCCTGCAGATTATCTCTTCTTTTTCTATATAGTTTCCCTGAAAATGCATCTCCTTTGTTCTAACTGCATTCTTAGTCATGTTTCCAGTGAATATAAACTGATTGCTCTGTTACACACTAAGATTCTATACAACTTTATTATTGCTAAAATGCATTTATTGTTAGGTCTTATTATCAGAGAAAGTGAGTTATTAGCACTACAAATTAAGGACCTGATTTACTAAAGCTTTTCTCCCACTTTCTTGTCTGAGAAAAATGCTTAGTGAATGAGGCCCTAAATTATTAAATATAATTAAGAGACATTGTATTAGCAACTTTAATTTCAAATTAATTTTACAGCTGAATACAGAAAGAATGAAAGGTAAAAAGTGAGAAAAGAGGAACCAGTAAAAGGGATCATGCTAATATACTGATGATATTAACACATTTTAAAAGAAACATTTTTTTTTTTTTTTTTTAAAGTATAAGGGATATAGAAAAATTCAGTAAATCTAAGGACTGGAAAAGCTGCACAAACACCTCATGCAGAAAAAGAAATATATATTCAGGTTGTTTTCTATTATAAATCCGTTCTGAAAGTATAGGTACACATTTCCAAAGTGAATTGGATTACACATTCAATTTGACTCTAACACTGTGTCAAGGTGCTGATTAAAAAATCAGCCTGAATGCAAAATGAGATGAAACAAATGGGTAAAGATTTAAAAAAAAAAAAATAAAAAAATTCTTGCTCTTTGGTTACATTCGGTCGGCTTCTATTAATCGTTTCTTCTCCTCTTTCGTAACTTTTTAAAAAAGACACAAAACTCTTCAAGAAAGAAGCAGCAGAAGAAAAAAAAAAAAAAGGAAAGGAAATAGCAGCTTAAACTCGCTAAGAAGACAGGAAGCAATCCTTCAAAGAGCCTGCCCACTGCAGTTAGCCGGCGCGAAGCTGTTTAAGCATCTTTCCTAAGAGCGCGGTATCCCAGCAGGCCCTGCCCCCTCCGCCGCGGTGCATCACGAGCCCCCCCCTGCCAGAGGCAAAAACAATACCGCGGTGCTGCCGGGGTGCAGGCGGCTCCGGGGCGGCCGTCGGGTGCACTCGGATTTTTACAAACTGTCATATGGCGGGATAGCGGTGGGTTGCGACGCTGTCACCTATTCAGCCAGCCCAGATGAACTCCCATCACCGTTTCAGTTATATCATAGCCGGGGGGCCAGAACATGTCACCCTCTTTATTTCCAGCTCGGAACAAGCTGCTTAGGCAGATGCTAACTGCGGTCCTCCCTGCCATGTTCTGTAGAGTGGCCTTTGTCTGGGTTAATTGAGCCCTCACTCCATTTAATAGGCTGTTGAAGCCTCATTGAAACGGAGCTAGTGCCGCAGGTTAAATACATCGCACTGCTCCTGTTAATCCTCTCATTAGCGAAGCTGTAAAGCTTGTCGAGAGCTGTGAGTTTGCATATATTATCAGGGAGCTCTCCGCTCAAGTGCTATCAATAAAATCACAATGCTAGTTTGCAAATAGTGAAATCAACACTGACACA
Source organism: Rhinatrema bivittatum (assembly GCF_901001135.1). Classification (NCBI taxonomy): domain Eukaryota; kingdom Metazoa; phylum Chordata; class Amphibia; order Gymnophiona; family Rhinatrematidae; genus Rhinatrema; species Rhinatrema bivittatum. The sequence goes on along the minus strand of NC_042616.1, from coordinate 257,222,277 downwards.
AAGCTACATACCTTTAAAAAAAAAAAAGAAAAAGAAATAAACAGCTTAATCATAGATAAATCTTACCTTCACACTTGCATTATGAAAAAAAGGGGCATGTTGAAAGAGATCTTTTATTGGAGGAACTTGAAAAATTAATTACACACGGAGCAGCTTCTGTAAGATATATAACCTCTTCATCAGGCCAGTGGATGGAGCGGATCTGAGCAATAGAATCGCTCTTAATAAATGATTTAATTAAGCATGCAGACCAGACACAAATGTATTGAACTGCTCCAGAAAACACAGAGGAACACAATGAGAACCAGTGAAAGAGTGTAGCAAGGGCTCAAAGTTTGCTGTTTAAAAAAATGAATGGTTTAGAAAAAAGGATTTAGTTAAACAATGCTTATAAAATGCCAGCAAGATGGAAAGCATAAAAACCTTTTTTGATGTTGTTTAATTTTTTTTTTAAAGGAGAACGTACCAATTTTCAAAGTACAGAGGGTATTAATAGATAAGAACGTTATTACAATGAAGAAATTATGCTGATTGGGTATTCTTTCTTATACTTAGTTAAAAGAACCTGTTTCACTTCTATTGATTATGGGCTTGATTCAACTAAATTTAGGGTAGAATTTTAGCTGAAAGCTACTTGTTAACAAAGAATCACATCCTATATTTAAAGAAGTAGGAAATGCATACATATGCAAAGCTTTAGGAATGCTTTCAATATTGATTTATAGAAAGTGTGTAGGGGAGATGTTTTTGGGGAATGGGGGGCATATGTTTACGGGGTGGAGGTTGTGTGTGGGAGATATGCCTGGAGGGAGTTGCATGGGTTGGTGGGGCTTGTGGGTGTCTGTGTATGGGTATGGTTATGGTTATGAGGCTGTGTTTAGAGTCTTGATTATATGTATATGAGGGAGTATAAGTGTGTGTGTGTGTGTGTAGGTGTAGGTGGGGTGTGGGAGGCTGCATGTGTGTGTGTGGGGGTATTTTTGGGTGCTTAAGGATTTGGCTGGGTGGGATGATGAGGGAGGTGAAGGAGGTTATGTGTGGCAGGGGTGTATATGTAGGGGTTGTGGGTAGATGAATTTTGAGGGTATTATCTGTATGTGTGCAGGTGTTGTGGTGTTGTGGGAGTTGTGAAGGTGTGTGTGTGTGTGTGTGTGTGTGTGTGTGTATGTCTGGAGAGCAGAGGTGGGAGTGTATATGAATGGAAAAGTATGACGAGGTGGCTTGAAGAGTACCTTTCAACATCATCCTTCAAAGGATGCATCAGTTATTTCACTTCATCTATAGGAGTGGGTGCCTCTGGGTATGTAGGGTATGTGTGGGTTGGGAGGGGAGGTATGGGGGTGTGAAGTGTGAAGTGTGTATGTAAAGCTGTGTGCAATGTAGGGTGTGTATATGTGTGTGTTCTTTGGAAGTGTGTGGGAGGTTGCTATGAAGGTGTCTTTTGGTACAATCCTTACAATTTTTTTTCAGTTATTTTTCCCTGTGTCTGCCTAATTTTCTCTCGCCAAAGTGCTGGTGTTGTATCTGTGGACCCTTGCGCAGAGGCAGGATTGGCTGTACCTGCAGAGGAGGAGCCCTGCAGATTCCGACTATCAACAGATGGACCAGTATGAAGCAGAGACCTGTCAGGACCTTCACCTGTATCAGCCCTCGTTCCTCTCGGGTTCAACCTTTGGGTGCCGGAGCTGGCAGGACTTAGATGTGGTCTTCTGCTGATGTCAGAAAAGGAGCCTAGTAGGCTGGGTCATAAGCAAGCAGCAGTTAAACGTGTCTGGGGACCAGGCAATGGTCAGATGCAGGTAGCAGTCAATCATATCCAAGGTCCAGGCAATAGTCAGATGCAGGCAGTGGTCAATCATATCAGAGGTCATGGCCGAGGTCAATCTGGGTATCTGTTCAAGAGAAGGAAGAAGAGATGGAAAGGCAGGATAGGCAGGTGAGAAGAACAAGTGGGCCATGTGGATGAAGACAAGCAGGACTGGAACTGAAGACAAGATGCTGGAAAGCAACACTCACTATGAAGTGTAGCTGGACCTGTTGCAGAGGTAAGTTGTGACTGGAGTTCTGCTCTTTTATTTATTTATTTTATTTATTTAAAGTCTTTTATATACCGAAGTATAGCAATCTGCCTTCACTCCGGTTTACAGTATAACAACTTGATACAGACAGAGAACAATATCAATGGGTAACCATTTGATACAGACAACGAACAATATAAATGGGTATCATGATAACTAGCCGTAACGGAAACATCGAAGAAAATTTAGGCTAAACATGTCTAACTATGTATAAATATTGCCTAATCGGGGTATAAATGAGTGCTGATGCATAAATTCTATGAAAAACAGGGTAACGTCAGTGAGTCTTTTGTGTGTGTGTGTTGATGTATGCTTAGCCAACATCATCTGTGAAGGTCTGTCTGAAAATCCATGTTTTGAGTTCCTTTTTGAAGGATTTTATGTCTCTGAGTGAACTTAGGTTCACTTTTATAAGGCCTTGGTCTGATGTCATCAGTAGGAGCTGTGGGGGATTTCCCGCCACGGTCCCTTTAAGTGCCTGCCAGAGGTGCGACACTCTGATGATGGCAGTTTCTTGCCACATGTGTTGGTAGCGTCCTACCGCAGTGATGAGTGGCATCCCACTGCATGGCTGCCTGGCGGCACCTATCATGCAATGGAGAGGCAAGATCGGCCCGGCTGGGGGAGGTGTGTACAGCGGTTCATGGGGGTAGCCTGCAGATCGCCGAATGCAACAGCTGGAATGGTAGGGTGTGCTTTTGGAATGGAGCACTGGCCAACATTCTGCAATCAGGAACTTTTTGGAGACTTGGATCTCTGAAAATACTGACTTGATGTTTCTGCTTTTCAGACTCATCCAAGATATTCATATGTCCTTTCTGCATATCCCTTTATGTGCTTCTTTATAGGTAAGTGCATTGGATTAGATCTCTGGACTTTTGGGGTGCGGGTTTTGGGTAGAAAGTTTTTAAATTGCGTTTGTGTGGGAATCCTAATGCTGTGTTATTACAGATCTTCAGTCTAGTGGAAATCTGAAGGGATCTGTAATATTTTGGGGCCTTGCTCCCTTTTGTTGATCTTTGCATTATGAATTTATCTAGCCCTTTATTCCGTGACTAAGGCACACTTTAGTAATGTAGGAAATTTAGGGGTAGAGGTAAAAGAGATTGTAACTGAGTGTCTCCAGAGAAGTAGTTTTTAGTAACTTGGATAAAACTTTGAAATAAACCTATTATTTTGAATATTGCTTTGCTAAATGTTTGGTCAGCTAGGAAGAAAGGTCTGTCGATTTGTGACTTAAAGAGAATACATTGGATTTGTCTGGGGTTATGGAAATATAGTTTTTGAAGGAGTGGATAAAATAGCTTCATGGCCACCAGGCTATCAAGTACTAAGTAATTAGGGATGTGCATTCGTTTTCAACGAATGTGCAATCCGCAATGCATAAGTCCCTGTTTGTTTGATTTGTGCGTTCGCGAAACGCATGGCGATCTCCACGAATAAAATATATCATATTAGTTTCATTCTTTTGGTTCGCAATGATTTCTTAGCAGCTGTTTGAAATAGGAGAAGGCCATGTGGGAGAATCCATAGCAAAAAACAGCCCTTTCCTGTGAGTCATAAGTGACCTCACAGCCCTGTCATAGAGTGGGTCAGACAGGTTGGCAAGGAGACGAGAATGCAACCTATCAGAGCTAAGCATTTTTCTAATGCAGCCAATCGCCGCTCTCACTCAGTGCCCTGTGACGCTGTTCCTGATGACGCTGTACTATTTATACCTTAAGCTTGCCACGCTCTTTCTTTGTGGGTGTTGCCCAGGGAGGTGGCTTTACTCAGAGCTAGTCTGAGTGTCTCAAATCTGTATTCAATTGCTAGCTACTTTGATAGAATTTTCCATTGAAAAATATATTTGTTCGTTTTTGCTGCAGTACCAGCCAGACTTTTTTTGACCGCACTTTTTTTTATTGAACTCAGACGGTCTCTCTGTCTCTTCCACTGAACCAAGCTGCCAGCAATGGCATTTTGCTACTTATCTTACCCCCCTGGGGTAGGTTGGTGCAGGCACAGGCAGGGTGTGGGTGGGAGATAATGTGAGTTGGTATTTTCAAACAAGAAGCAGCATCACTAGGAATTGTGCTTGCTCAGGTTTACAGTCAAGTCTTTTCTCTGCTGTTTCATTTTTTTGTGCACACAGAGCAATCTCAGTTGTAGTGTACATCAAGGTACTGCACTGCATCTGTAGGCAGTTTTCCAGACTCAGATATATTGGGACAGCAGTGCTCTTTTAAGCCAAATCCCCAGTAAGCCTCTTTTGTAGTTAATAGTTTGGTGTGTGCACATACAGCAGTATCAGTTGTAGTGTACATCAAGGCACTGCACCGTACGTCTGTGGGCAGTTTTCCAGACTCACATATATTGGGACAGCAATGCTCTTTTAAGCCAAATCCCCAGTAGGCCTCTTTTGTAGATAAAAGTTTGGTGTGTGCACATACAGCGGTCTCAGTTGTAGTGTACATCGAAACACTGCACTGTGCGTCTGTGGGCAGTTTTCCAGACTCACATACAGGCTGATATAGTACCCTTGGACGCGCGTTTTCCCTTACCCCTTATTCAGTAAGGGGAGGAAAATGCGCGTCCAACCCGCGGCACCTAATAGCACCCTCAACATGCAAATGCATGTTGATGGCCCTATTAGGTTTGCCCGCGTAATACAGTAAGTAAAATGTGCAGCCAAGCCGCACATTTTATTTTAAGAAATTAGCGCCTACCCAAAGGTAGGTGCTAGTTTCTGCCAGCACCAGGAAAGTGCACAGAAAAGCAGTAAAAACTGCTTTTCTGTGCACCCTCCGACTTAATATCATGGCGATATTAAGTCGGAGGTCCCAAAGAATAAAAAAAGTTAAAAAAAAAAGAAAAAAAAAATTTAAATGGGCCGGCGGCTGTCGGGCCAAAACCGGATGCTCAATTTTGCCAGCGTCCAGTTTCCTAGCCTGTGGCTGTCAGTGGGCTCGAGAACCGACGCCGGCAAAATTGAGCGTCGGCTGTCAAACCCGCTGACAGCTGCCGCTCCGGGCTAAAAGGAGGCGCTATGGACGTGCTAGTATCCCTAGCGCCTCCTTTTGCCTGTTTCTACCGCACCACCTAATTTAAATACTGAATCGTGCGTGAGTGGCCGGTGCACGCGCCGGGAGAGTGGGCGTTTGTCCGCTCTCCCGCGGACTTTACTGAATCGGCCTGATATATTGGTACATAGGTGTTCATTCACCAATAAAGAAATAATTCTTTTAATTGAAATCCCTAGTAGGCAGTTACATTAAATCCATGATGGTATAAACAAAAGAAGATAGATGCTGGATGTCCTTTTAAAATCTTTAATATGGTGGAGACGTATTAAAATGCCTGACTCTGGCCGAGTTTCGCCACTGTTCAAGTGGCTGCCTCAGGAGCTTTTAAGAGTGGAGACAGCACATCCAGACTTGGCGTTAATGACAGGCTCCCATTGTAGATGCTTCACTGACCATTAGTGTGCATTAAATATGACTGACATATGAATAAGCTGTGCTTGAGTCCTGAACAGAAAGCCCCTGAGGCAGCCACTTGAACAGTGGCGAAACTCGGCCAGAGTCGGGCATTTTAAAATGTCTCCACAATATTAAAGATTTTAGAAGGACTTCCGGCATCTACCTTTTTTTGTTTATACCATAACGGCTTTCATAGAGCACCTCCCTTCTTGCTTTTTTGCTTAAATCCATGATGTCAGGGAAAGGTGGACCTGGTCGAGTGATTGGGACTGGCAGAGGAGGCACTTCAAAAGGCAGGGCCAGTGTCCCATTAAAGTTAAAAAGGGAGCTGTTCCAATCTAAAATCTCTGGAGGGGCAAGCAGTTCCATCCGGAAAAAACTGAAATTTAAAGATGATGCACTGCCACCACCTGTTTCTGACCCTGTAGTTTTGGAGGTGAGGGAAGGGGAGGCTGAGTCATGCAAGACAAAAGGGCGAGACCCAAAAGCAGCAGTGCTACAACAGACTCGACTTAGCGTTGAAAATGTAGCGCAGGCACTGTTTGCTTCTGATTCCGATGAAGAATCATCTTGTGTGGGATTCTCATCATCAGAAATGGAAGAAGTAATAGCTGAAGAAGGTTTAGGAGGATTAGTTAGCTCTGTCTTTGCCTCCACTTCAGTGCTGTAGGGGAGAGATGAAACTGATGATGTTGATGAGGAAGAGCAGTCAGAGCAGGCACAGAGTGTGACTGATGCCTCTGGTATTGCTTCTCAGGGTGCATCTACTACTTCAACTCCAGTGCCAGCATCCACCCCGAAGGCTATAGAGAAGGGATCACGAAAGAAATCTGCAATCTAGAGCCACTTTAAAGTGATGGAGGACCCGCGTTTTGCTCAGTGTAATTACTATGCCAGGGATATTAGCAGAGGCAAGCAAATGGGACATCTAACTAATTTTGGCATGATGCATCATATGCAGAAGCAACACCCAACAGTACTGCCATCTGGGGATGGTGGCAGTACCAGTCAGGGGACCCCTTTTTCCAGGCAGCGTAAAGTGGTTGAAAAGGAGCAGAGACATCCCATGCCCTCAGCCCCTTCTAGCAGTCAGGAGGCAGGCCAGCAGCCCCCTGCCATGTGTCAGAGGTGAAAGCCCACCATGGAGGAAATGGGGTGGTGTTCAGTAATGCTATCCCGGGGAAGGAGGCAGGCAGCCTTAAAAGTTGTAACCAGGAGCATCGAGGAAATGATTGCCCTTGATGACCAGCCCTTGCAGGTAGTGGAGAATGTGGGTTTCAAGCATTTGCTGAAGGTCTTAGTGTTGCATTCTTCGGTCTCAGATGGCTTCCACCTCTGTGCCTCACCTTTCTGCTCTCCCCGCTAGCCTTGGGAAGATGGCTACTGCCGTGTCTGCATGCCGCTCTCTCCGGTGTTCCCGGAACGGCAAATGCAAGACAATCCTCCATGTTTCTCCTGAGGATCTCCTAGGGTGCGTGCGTGCATGCCACCCACATCTTTATCCAAGTCATGCCGGGAACCTCGGAGGCGTCCCCCTTGAGTGACGTCACGCTATCCGGGTATTTAGCCTGCCCTTCGTTTGCTAAAAAATCGAGTTAGCAAGGATTGGACTTGTCCGGTCTAAGCTACTCTGCCGATTCCTTGCTGACACTGGAAGCTCTCTCTGCCCTTCTGGGTATTTCTCTAACCTGGGTACCCGTTCCTCGGGGGCCCTTTGCTTTCTTTCAGGTGCCTATCAGGGATCAGGTACTCGCTCCTCGAGGACCTGATCTCCCTGCCTCTGTGCCTGTATTTATCTACTTCTGCCTGCTGGGATCTCCATCTATACAGCTACCAACTTAGAGAGTAATCTAACATTGGCAGTCTGTCTCATTTATAGATCAGCACTGGGAACCTGCATGCTGCACTCCATATACTATCATTCCAAGACGGGTCTCCTCTGCTGAAGGCCCCTGGACTGTTACCTCTGGATCACCTCACTACTGCCACCTCTGGTGGTATCATTCTGCTGTATAATAAAAGACAAAGCTCTGTGTTTGCAAGTCTAGCCTAGTACTGTGGTTCCTCACGGGGCTCCTCCCCATGGGAGTGGTCATCATCACAGTACCCAAGAATCCACTCCAACACCTCAAAACCATAACAGATTGCTAACTCCATGGATTTGGCTCAGCTCACCGCATTGCAGACCATTCCAGGCCTGGCCCAGCGAATCTCCGAACAACAGAACTCACTGGATAACTTGACTACTGCCTTTTGTTGCGTTCATGCCTGCTCTTGCCCTCACTCCACCCTCTCTACCTCTGAGGCAACTCCCTTCGGGTCTGATGGACAGTTGCTGCCGCGGCTTCTCCTCGCCATTTCTTCCCTGAGTTCCCGGGCTGGCCTGACCCTGCGGATTCACCATGTTCCTGATGACGTAGGGCGTGCACGCTCCAATGTTTGTACCAGCAAGAGCGCGAACCTCGGGGGTGCCCCCCATAGTGACATCATCTGCTTCCAACATAAAAGGTCTTTGCTTACGCTTACGAATCGAGTTAGCAAGGGATTGATTGCGGGGATCATCTAGACCCACTTCATTCTCTGCTGCTCTGCCTCTTCAAACTTATCAGGGGTTCCCGCTCCTCGGGGGCCCCGCTCTCTCCTCTTGTTTTCAGATTGCTAAGATGGGATCCGGTACTTGCTCCTCGAGGGCCTACGTCCCTGAACGCTCAGAAGACTCCCTATTGCCTGGAAGCGATCGCAGACATGAACATTGTGAGTTTCTATTCCAGTTGCATATAGGAACTGGTACTCGCTCCTCAAGGGCCCATGTTCCTAGAACTCTGAAGATTCTCTTCTGTCTAAGACGCTATCGCAGGTACGGAGATCATGAGTTATTATTACAGATTGCAGATAGGAACCGGCACTCGCTCCTCGAGGGCCCATGTTCCTAAAACCCTCCGAAGACTCTCTTCTATTTCAGAAGCTATTTCATATACAGATATTGTGAGTTCTTATTTCATTTTGCATACAGAAACCAGTACTCGCCTAAAGGCTCCTGTTCCTGAATATACTAACTATTCTCTATTGCCTAGAAACCATTACAGAGATAGATAACTGTGAGTTACCATCGCTGTCTCAGAGCTGTCCCTGGAACCAGGTACTCGCTCCTCGAGGCCCTAACTCTCTCCAGCTACTGAGCCTTCTTATTAATCTATGTGAGTGTATCATCTACTTCTGGCTATGTATCCAGCATACCCTGTCTACTCACTATCTATGAGTCTCTCTCTGCAGCTCAGCAAACCCAGAGATAGCAGTTCCAGGATCTGAAGGACTTCAGCCCTGCCGGGCACATCAGCTCACTACCGCCACCTCTGGTGGTTCTACTACCTGTCTAATAAAGAACTATCTGTGTCTGTCTCCATACTCCAGCCTAGTCGGTGGTCCCTCTCATGATATCCTCCTGAGGGCGTTGTCATCTGCCATCGGCCCAAGGATTCACCATTCTACATTAGAGTGCTCATCTCTCACAGTTCAAGAGTTGAGTACAACAAACTGCTACCTGCAGTCTAACCCTCAACTGTTGCTAAACATCTTCTTCCTCAGGAACTGTATCATAACCAATTGCTACTTCTTAGCAGGAACCATACAGATGGCCAACACCTCCCTTCAGGGGAACTCTCGTATATCAGGTTGCCACTCTGTGCGGAGATCCATAACAGATACTAACTCCTCCTCTCTGGAAGAACAGATCTTATATGGTTGCTGACCTCTCCCCTCTGGGGAGCAACTCCATAACAGTTTGCTAACAGATTGCTAACCCTAGCAGAGTCGCTAACAGATTGCTATCTCTTCCCCCTTGGGGGAACAAAGCTCTACAGGATTGCTGATTTCTCCCCTTGGGAGGAGCAAACCCTAACAGACTGCTAATTCCTAGCGGCTCCGTCTACAGATTGCTAACTCCGCAGTCCAACTCATAACAGATTGCTAACTCCTAGCAGAAAAGATAACACATTTAACCAGTTGCACGCACAGATGAATACACCGACCACCACAAGTAAAGAAGTTACACCGCCAGAAGTGATGGTCAAGACAACTGTACCTCTATCTGCTCCAACATGCTTCTCAGGGGAAGTTTGGAAATGTAGAGGATTTTTCAATCAATGTTGCATGCACTTTTCTCTGCAACCTAATCATTTCCCTACAGCTTATGCCAGGACCACCTATATCTTGTCTTATCTGGATGGAAAAGCGTTGGCTTGGGCCTCTCCACTGTGGGAGCGCAATGACTCTATCCTGCATGATCTTGCCGGGTTCCTTGAACTGTTCAGAACAGTATTCGATGACCCTGCCCGGTACACGACAGCAGGATCTACGTTGGTTCATTTGAAACAAGGTAATAAACCTTTGCCAAACTTCGCCATAGAATTCAAGATGTTGGCGTCAGAATTACATTGGGACCCTAAATGCCTGAAGACCCTCTTCTTTGAAGGACTGAACTCCCGGTTGAAAGATGAGCTGGCGGCTCGAGAGATGCCTGAGACCTTAGCAGAACTAATGAAGTTGGCAACAAGAATTGATTTCCGACTTCGTGACAAGGTTCAAGAGGCCAAGAGTCCCAGAAGACCACTTCAGGGAGAGACTCGAGTTAAGTCTACGCCCAGGCCTATTCCCTCAGGTCCAGTTGCTGGCGAAGAAGAACCAATGCAATTAGGCTGCAGTCACTTGACTTCAAAAGAGAGAAGATATATGTCCGGGAAACTGACATACCTAAGTCCTGTGGGAGGACTCTTTATAGGTCTAACTGCACCCTCTTCTCCACTCTCTCTTCCTGTATCCTTAATCTGTGGACCTCTAGAATACCAGACCCTTGCCTTAATGGACTCTGGGGCAGGAGGAAATTTCATATTGAAACGTCTAGTGGAACATTTGCGGATCCCCACCACTACCATGACGTCTCCACTACTCCTATCTTCTATCCATGGGGAGCCCTTACCGATTAAAGTAACCTTGCTCACCAAACCAGTGAACTTACGTACCGGTGCTCTTCATACAGAGACTATTTCCTTCTTTGTGCTAGAAAAGGCCATGCACCCTTTAGTACTGGGGCTACCATGGCTGCAGAAACAAATGCCTCAATTCAACTGGGTCACCTTGGAGTTTTCACGTTGGGGCCCATATTGCCATGGTAAATGTCTGATGGAGGTCTCTCCAATACCCTGCGTGCCAACTACCCCATTGTTGCCAGGGTTGCCGCCTCAAAATGCATCCTTTCAAGATGCATTTTCCAAAGAAGCCGCAAACGTGCTACCTCCACATAGATCCTACGACTGCGCCATCAATTTGAAGCCTAACACAGAACCACCCAAAGGAAGGGTTTACCCTCTCTCCGTAGTAGAAAATAAAGCTATGTCAGAGTACATACAGGAGAATCTTCAAAAAGGCTTCATAAGACCCTCCAAGTCTCCTGCAGGCTTCTTCTTCGTGGGGAAGAAGGACGGAACATTATGTCCATGCATTGACTACAGAGGTCTAAACGCTATCACTGTAAAGGACCACTATCCCTTACCACTCATCTTGGAGCTATTCTATAGACTACAGGGAGCCAAGATATTCTCCAAGCTTGATCTCAAAGGAGCCTATAACCTTGTTCGCATCCGCTCTGGTGATGAATGGAAGACGGCTTTTAATACCCGAGATGGGCACTTTGAATACCTGGTGATGCCCTTCGGCCTGTGCAACGCCCCGGCTGTCTTCCAAAACATGATGAACCACATTCTGCATGATCTACTCTACCAATGTGTCATTGTGTACTTGGACAACATCTTGATATTTTCCCAAGACCCACCAGGAAGATGTCAAAAGAGTGCTGCAGAGACTTTGCGAGAACCGTTTATACACCAAGTTGTCTAAATGCGAATTCCATAAGGAATCTGTGCCCTTCTTAGGGTACATTGTTTCTAACCAAGGCTTCCAGATGGACCCTCAGAAGCTTGAGAGCATTCAAAAATGGACAAAACCACCGGTCTAAAGGCTCTTAGATGATTTCTGGGATTTACCAACTACTACAGAACATTCATCTGGCTGTCTACCAAACATCTAAGACTCAAGCTACCATCAGCTCGATTTGCTCCACGCTTTGCCGGACCCTTTCCCATCCTCCCACATCTGGGGACACTCACATATAGTCTGAAATGTCCTCCAGCAATGAAGATTCATAATGCATTCCATGTCTCGCTACTGAAACCGCTTGTCCTTAGCGAGTTTTCCACCAAGACACCTGAACCTACACCCATTGATGCAGAAGAAGACATCGAGTTCAAGGTTGATGCTATCCTTGATGTAAGAAAGAGAAGCAGAGTTTGGGAATACCTCCTGTCATGGGAGGGTTATGGACCTGAAGAAATCTCTTGGGAACCTTTGGCTAATATCATGGACAAAGAGATGCTTCGTCAATTCCACCAACTACATCCTCGAAAACCAAGACCAGGTAGGGGGTCTGGAGGGGGCCTGTTGAAGGGGGGTACTGTTGCATCCGTTTGTCTCAGACGGCTTCGACCTCTGTGCCTCACCTTTCTCTCTGCTGAGGGCCTCCTACGGTGCGCGCATGCATGCCACCCACATCTTTATCCATGTCATGTATTTAGCCTGCCCTTCGTTTGCTAACAAATCGAGTTAGCAAGGATTGGACTTGTCCGGTCTAAGCCACTCTGCCGCTTCCTTGCTGCCACTGGAAGCTCTCTCTGCCCTTTAGGGTATTTCTCTAACCTGGGTACCCGCTCCTCAGGGGCCCTTTGCTTTCTTTCAGGTGCCTATCAGTAATCAGGTACTCGATCCTTGAGAGCCTGCTCTCCCTGCCTCTGTGCCTGTATTCATCTACTTCTGCCTGCTGGGATCTCCATCTATACAGCTACCAACTTAGTGAGTAATCTAACATTGTCAGTCTGTCTCATTTACAGGTCAGCACTGGGAACCTGCATCCTGCACGCCCTATACTATCATTGCGAGATGGGTCTCCTCTGCCGAGGACCCCTGGACTGATATCTCTGGATCACCTCACTACTGCCACCTCTGGTGGTATCATTCTGCTGTATAATAAAAGACAAACATCTGTGTTTGCATGTCTAGAGTCTAGCCTAGTACTGTGGTTCCTCATGGGGCTCCTCCTGTTATGGGAGTCTCTGTTTAGTGGACCCTTGGGCCGACTTGCTGGAGACTGGGAATGGTGGTCAATGTCTCTAGTAAATAGCAGGCCGGCAGGCAGATGTTCAGACAGGACGTACATGCTCTTCACCCTGGAAGCTGGTGCTCCCCCGGGAGGAGCCCGTAGGAGCCCAACCGCTGGGACTTAGGTGGCTTCACCCTTGGAAGCCGAAGCCCCCCCGGGAGGAGCCCGTAGGGGCCCGGCCGCTGGGACTTAGGCGGGTTATGGATCAGGACAGGTTATGGATCAGGACAGGAACCAGACTAAGACAGTAGCAATACTGTAACTGGGTTCGGATTCTGGAACCAGGCAGGAACTGTAGCAGGATTCGGGTACTGGAACCAGGCAGGAACTGTAGCAGGCTTCAGGTACTGGATCCAGGCAGGAACAGTAGCAGGCAGGCTGGGACTGTAGCAGGCAGGCTGGGACCAGGCAGGTACTGTAGCAAGCAAGCAGGAACCAGGCAGGTACTGTAGCAGGAACGGAGCGACAAAGCAAGGCGAGTCACTCCGGGGCACAGCGCAACAGGAAACCAGGAAGCTAACCCATTGCAAGGCAAAGACTGGATGACTGTGGCCGGCTTATCAAGGCCGCGGCGTCTGACATCAGAAGTTGGGCGGGGTCACCACTGGCGGGAAATGGCCTAGAAAAGCACCCAAGTGGCGTGTGCGCACGCGCCTAGGAGCCGGGCGTCCATGGGAGGGCTTGCAGCGGCACAGCGCCAACCAGGCCGCAAACCAGGCATCTGGAAGCGGGAGCAGGTCCAGGAACCCGGAGGTAAGGGCCTGGCCGCGGTGCTCGCAGCCAGAACCGCAACAGTACCTCCCCTCTTACGCCCCCTCTTAGCCGGTCCGGGTTTACTTGGGTGGTCCATATGGAACTGCCGTAATAAGTCCTTGTCGAGGATGTTACGGGCAGGTTCCCAAGAATTATCCTCGGGTCCACAACCCTCCCAGGCAAGCAAGTATTCCCATCGGCGTTGATGAAACCGGACATCCAAAACTTCACGCACTTGATACGTGACCTCGTCCAGCACTGAAGGATCCGATGGTTCAGGGGCCTGGGAGTGGTACCTGAATAACACAAGAGGCTTCAGCAATGACACATGGAAGACGTCATGTATGCGCATGGAGGAGGGTAGGCGCAGACGGTAAGAGACTGCTCCCACTCGTTCGGTAACTCGAAAAGGCCCACAGAATTTCGGTGCAAGTCGTCTGGACGGGATTCGTAGCTGTAGGTTTCTGGTGCTAAGCCAGATACGGTCTCCTGGAAGGAAGACGGGTGCTGGCTGACGATGCCTATCTATCCACTTCTTAGCGGACAGGGCGGCCTTACGGATCTTTTTCTGGGTAGAGATCCACAAGGAACGAAGCTGGCGAGCTGAGAGTTGCACTGCCAGGAGTGCACTAGGTTCAGGCGAGGGTAAGGGTGGACGAAGTTGCTTCCCATAAACAACGAGGAACGGCGAACTTCCCGTAGCAGCATGCGTGTGATTATTATACGAGAACTCCGCCCACGGGAGTAATTTAGCCCAATTATCTTGACGTTCGTTCACAAAGGCATGAAGGAAAGTCTTCAAAGTTCGATTGGTTCGTTCTGTTTGCCCATTACTTTAAGGATGGAATGCTGACGAAAGACTAAGTTGCACATTGAAGCATTTGCATAAGGCTTTCCAATAACGAGCTGTAAATTGGGGTCCTCGATCAGAGACTATATCCTGCAGGAGACCATGAAGTCTAAAGATATGCTGGACGAACAGGCCGGCCAGGTCAGGTGCAGAAGGTAGCTTAGGCAAAGGGACAAAGTGCGCCATCTTGGAAAATCGGTCCACGGTTACCCAAATGACCGAATTACCTCCTGAGGCAGGAAGGTCCACGATGAAATCGATGGATATGTGTGTCCACGGCTCCACCAGGATGGGCAAAGGTTGCAACAGACCCCTAGGCTTCCCAATGGGCAGCTTTTGAACAGCACAAGTAGGGCATGAACCCACAAAGGCTTGGACGTCCTGTCTCACCGTTGGCCACCAGTAGAAACGGTTTAACAAGTCTAAAGTCCCTTTCCACCCCGCATGACCCCCAGTGAGGGAGTCATGGGCCCAAGTGAGAACTGCTCTCCGAGAGCGGCGTGGAACGACGGTCTTCCCTTGGGAAGACACTGAGGTTGCAGCAAGACTTATTTTCTCAGGGTCCAAGATATATTGGGGTGAATCAGGAGTCTCTTCAACCTCAGAAGAGCGTGAGAGCGCGTCAGCTCGAACGTTCTTCGAGCCGGGCCGATAGCGTAACGTAAAGTCAAACCAGTCAAAAAACAGCGAACACCATGCTTGTCTTGGATTCAGGCGTTGGGCTTGCTTCAAAAATGCTAGGTTCTTGTGATTGGTGTAAATTGTAACAGGATGGTTGGCTCCTTCCGACCACTGTCTCCATTCCTCTAGGGCAAGTTTCACGGCTAACAACTCTTTGTCCCCAACACAGTAGTTACTCTCTGCTGGGGAGAATTTCCTTGAGAAATATGAACAGGGCAACAGCTGTCCAGAATCAGAGTACTGACTCAGTACGGCCCCCACGGCCACATTGGAGGCATCAACTTCCACCACGAAGGGCCGGCTGGGATCTGGATGGCGAAGACAAGTGTCTAACAAGAAGGCTTCTTTAAGGGCCTCAAAAGCTTGACAGGCAGAGCAGGCCAATCCACCGCGTTAGCCCCCTTTCGAGTGAGGGCAGTTAACGGTGCCACAATACGAGAGTAATTAGGGATAAAGTGACGGTAGAAATTAGAAAACCCAAGGAAGCGTTGCAATGCTTTAAGACCCTTTGGCCGGGGCCAATTCTTAATAGCCGCCACTTTCTCAGGATCCATTCGAAAGCCGGCTGCAGAGACTATGTAGCCTAGGAACGGCAGGGACATCTTCTCAAAGCTACATTTTTCCAGCTTCGCGTAGAGACCATGTTCCCTATGTATCTGAAGCACTTCTCGGACATGCTGACAGTGCGACGACAGATCCTGGGAGTAGATTAACACATCGTCGAGGTAAACAATTACGCAGGTGTTCAGAAGGTCCCGCAACACCTCATTCATCAGGTGCTGGAACACTGCTGGGGCATTACATAAGCCGAAAGGCATCACGAGGTACTCGTAATGCCCGTCTCGGGTATTAAACGCGGTTTTCCACTCATCTCCGGGATGGATTCTAACTAAATTGTATGCTCCTCGCAGGTCCAACTTTGTGAAAATCTTCACTCCTTGAAGCCGATCAAGGAGCTCCGGGATTAATGGGAGCGGATAGCGGTCTCGCTTGGTAATAGAATTTAGGCCTCGATAGTCTATGCACGGCCTCAGTGAGCCGTCTTTCTTCCTAACGAAAAAGAAACCTGCCCCTGCGGGCGACTTGGATGGACAGATAAAGCCCTTGGCCAGATTCTCAGCTATGTACTCGGACATGGCCCGGGTCTCAGGTATGGATAAGGGATAAATCCTTCCTCGGGGGGGCATAGTACCAGGTAGCAAGTCTATAGCACAGTCATATGAACGATGCTGTGGAAGGATCTCCGCCTTGTCCTTGGAGAATACGTCTGTAAAGTCCTCATTAGGTGCCAGAGGTACCACGGCAGAGTGCATCAAGGGAAGTACAGGCATCCTAGGCACCTTCATACAATTAGCTAGACAGAAAGGACTCCATTTGACAATCTGTACCATATCCCACTGAATCGTGGGCGAGTGTTTCTGCAACCACGGCAACCCTAGCACCACAGGGTGGACAGCCTTCTCCAACACTAGGAAGGCTATCTCCTCCGAATAGATCGCCCCGGTGCGGACCGTAATGGGAGATGTGGACATCTGGACAGGTCCTGGAAAAGCGTCCCCTGGATAGAGGTAATTCGTATCGGGACCTCTCGTCTATGCATAGGAATTCGCAATTGGGAGACTAAGTCCTGCAGGATGAAATTACCTCTGGCTCCGGAATCCAGGAACGCCATAGTCTCAAAGGAGCCTCCGGGATACTCCAAGGTAACAGGAACAGTACATTGAGGAGCTGTAGTACACTCTAGGAGGAGCTCCTCACGACCTCCTGGTCTCTGGGTGTTTTCTGCACGCTCCTGGCAGTGTGCCAAGAAGTGGCCCTTCTGGCCACAATACAGGCACAACTTCAACGAATGCTGATGTTGCCTTTCTTCAGCAGAGAGCAGGGCCCGTCCCAGCTGCATAGATTCGCAAGTGGGAGCGTCTGGACGAGAAGTCTTGGGCGAGGGCACAGGTCTTGGCCCATGAGCAGGACTATGGCGAGAGGAGCGTTGCTCCTTGCCCCGTTGCTGTAGGCGGCGGTCAATGCGGGCAGCCATCTCAATCAAGGCGTTGAGGTCCTCTGGCAGATCTCGCGCAGCGATTTCATCCTTTATGCGTCCGGAGAGGCCTTCCAGGAAGATGGCCCTAAGACTACCATCTTGCCAACCTACTTCTTGGGCTAAAGTCCGAAACTCCTTTGCATAATCTGCCAAGGAGCGAGCCCCCTGACGAAGTTGAAGCAGGTCAGACGTAGCTGTGGCTACTCGGGCGGGCTCATCAAAGGCCTGGCGGAAGTTCGTGATAAACAGTTGTAAGTCAGTTAGCAAAGAATCATTGTTTTCCCAGAGGGGAGAAGCCCAAATCAAGGCTTTCCCATCAAGCAGGGACAGGATATATGCCACTATCACCACATCCGAGGGGAACTGCCAGGGCAACAAAGAGAACCGTACAAAACATTGGTTCAAGAAGCCGCGGCAGGTCCTTAAATCACCAGCATAACGAGAGGGTGCCGGTAGCTGAGTCACAGAGGAGCTGTGACCCTCGGGAGCCCCACCAGTGGAAGGCAAGGACTCCAGGCGCAAGGATAGCCATTCCACCATGGCTGCAAAAGTATCTATGCAGCTCTGGTGCTGTAGCATCCTCCGGGCCATCCCGGGCAGATCCGAGGGAGTGGGTGCATCCGCTGAGTCCATGGCCTTGCAATCTGTTATGGGAGTCTCTGTTTAGTGGACCCTTGGGCCGACCTGCTGGAGGCTGGGAAAGGTGGTCAATGTCTCTAGTAAATAGCAGGCCGGGAGGCAGATGTTCAGGCAGGATGTAGATGCTCTTCACCCTGGAAGCTGGTACTCCCCCGGGAGGAGCCCGTAGGAGCCCAACCGCTGGGACTTAGATGGCTTCACCCTTGGAAGCCGAAGCCCCCCCCGGGAGGAGCCTGTAGGGACCCGGCCGCTGGGACTTAGGTGGGTTGTGGATCAGGACAGGTAACTGGAACCAGACTAAGACAGTAGCAATACTGTAACTGGGTTTGGATTCTGGAACCAGGCAGGAACTATAGCAGGCTTCGGGTTCTGGAACCAGGCAGGAACAGTAGCAGGCAGGCTGGGACTGTAGCAGGCAGGCTGGGACCAGGCAGGTACTGTAGCAAGCAGGCAGGAACCAGGCAGATACTGTAGCAGGAACGGAGCGACAAAGCAAGGCAAGTCACTCCAGGGCACAGCGCAACAGGAAACCGGGAAGCTAACCCGTTGCAAGGCAAAGACTGGATGACCACGGCCGGCGTTGGGTGGGGTCACCACTGGCGGGAAACGGCCTAGAAAAGCGCCAAAGTGGCGCGCGCCTAGGAGCCGGGTGTCCATGGGAGGGCTTGCAGCGGCACAGCCCCACCGCGGACGCCGCCAACCAGGCCGCAAACCAGGCCTCTGGAAGCGGGAGCAGGTCCGGCCTGGCCGCGGTGCTCGTGGCCAGAACCGCAACACCTCCCCGTGGGAGTGGTCATCACCACAGTACCCAAGAATCCACTCCAACACCTCAAAACTATAACACTTAGTTCCAAAGTACAAAGTCCCCTCCAGAACCAAATTTAGCAGAAAGATCATTCCCAGCGAGTACAACCAGTGTCGCAGTCGCATCCAAGTGCTACTAGCTAAGGCACAGGGGAGTGTGCATTTCACCTGCAGGTTCTGGACCGCCATGAATGCTGCACACTCTTACCTCTCCCTGACAGCACACTGGTGGAACCTGGCTGAGGCAGGGGCAGGCATCAGCTCTCTTAGTGAACAAGTATCAGAGTGGAGGTGGGCTTTACTGCACACCCACCTGATGGACGAGGCCCATACCTCAGCCAATATTCTAGCGTGCATCAGACAGATGCTAGCGGGCTGGCAGCTACACCAGCGAGACAAAAATCTTCAGGTAGGGTTCTTTGTCACAGACAATGGTGCAAACATGGTAAAGGCAATATGTGACGGGCGCTTTCAGAACATCCGATGTTTTGCACACACTCTTCACCTGGTAGTGAATTCAGCTCTGGGATTTGAATACAATCACCAAGAGAATGAATACCTGCATACATTAATACACAAGTGCAGGAACATAGCAGTGCACTTCCACAGAAGTGTGAAGGCGGGGCAGGTTCTCTGACAAAAGCAGACTGATTTGGAGATGCCTCACAAGCGTCTCATTCAAGACATTGGCACCCAGTGGAATTCCACTTATATGATGCTGCAGAGGTTACTGGAGCAGCAGACACCCCTTCATGAACTTTCTGCGGCAATGGACATAGGTGTGCAGAGTCCTCTAGGGCATCATGATTGGTTAGTCATGAGTCAGCTGGTAAACGTCCTGCAGCCCTTCAAGGATGCCACAGAGGAGATGAGTTCCAGAAGTGCCACCTTGGCTGACATCATCCCTATAGTTAATTTTCTGGAGGAAAATTTGGAGGGCTTTAAACAGGAAGAGGGAATGACAGCAAAGGTGCTGCATTGTCTGGACTTTTGCAGAAGCAGGTGCAAGAAAGATTAAGACCTTTAACAAAAGACCACACATACATGCTCGCCACAGTCTGTGATCTCCGTTTGAAAGGGAAACTCGCCCTACAGTCTGATTGTATCACATTTGTGAAGGACCTGCTGTTAGTAAAAGTCCATGCCTTAGGCAGAGACAGATTAGGCATGAAGCAGAGGAGGAAACAGCGGGCACTTCAGAGAGTAGCCCAAGCAGGAGCAGCATTCTGTCAGTGACAGCTAGTACTTCCTCCTCCACTTCAGTACGCCAAAGCCATGTTGCCCATAAACAAGGCTTTGGTCTGGAATGGGCTAGAGCGAAAGCAGCTGGCAAGATGGACTCTCAGCCCACCCATGCAAAGGAGACACCAGCACAAATGTCAGTGACACGGTATGTCACAGAGCACATAGAGGACATGCAGACAGATCCGCTGGCATATTGGGCACACGATTCCACTGTCTGGCCACACCTAGCCAAAGTGGCTCAGCGATATCTGTCCTGTCCACCAACCAGTGTGTCTAGTGAACGTGCATTTTCAATGACAGAATGAAGCACCACATTAATTTGACTTTCCATTTGCAAATTTGAATTCAGCCTTACTCCCAATGATCTCACTTCAGAACTAACTGTAATCAGTTGCCCTACCAATGAAACCTGCATATTCTCTAGATGAAGACCCACATGTAAAATTTCAGGGGTTTTTGCATTTAAAACTAGAAATGTTGTACACCAGCTTGTGTATCAACTTTAATTTAACTCGCCCTTGAACAGGCAGCCAATGAAGAGAAAACATCAGAGTAATATGGTCACACATCCTTGCACCAGATAGGATCTGTGCTGTAGCATTCTGTACAATTTAAGAAGCTTGCTTGGAACTTGCTGGAAGGCCAGTATAAAGTTAATTACAATAGTCAATGCCTGTTAGAACCAGATCCTAAAGTGCCATCTTGAAATCTTAGGCTTCAAGTAGTGACTTCAGTCTTCTTAAATTATGTAATTTAAAGAAATATATTCTTACCACTGATTTAATGTGCGTGCATGGAAAGATAAATATAAAACATCACACCTAGATTTCAAACTTCCTGTGAAATAGAAACTTCCTGTGAAATAGAAACAGTAGGGGCACTAGACAGAGGAAGTCCATTTAAAATGATCAGTTCAGTGTTGTCAATATTGACTGTAAGTCTGTTGTGAAAAAACAGTTTTAATGGATTTTAGGAAAAGATTTATGAAATCAAAAGTCTCAGACCATGAAGATTGATATAGTATAAAAAGCTGAATATCATTAGTGTAAAGCGCATATCAAGACTCCCTTAAGGGATCACAACCAGAAATTTAACCTGGTTCACCTTAAGCAGAGCCCAGAAGGGAATCATGGTACCAGGGCATTTTTCTGAGCAGAGGTTTAAGAGAGCAGGCCAAGTAGGGATTGGGAATAGAGAGGCCCTGGGGACCAGGAGAAGACAGATTCTACAACAAGACTATCTATTCCTGCAACTTTTGATTTAGAACCCTGAGGTAAGCAGACTTTTCTACCTGTTTTCTGTTAAGCTGTAAATAATAAAACTGACTCTTGGGAGAAAAGGTCAGAGTCCAGAATATTCTGTCCTTCGGCATCCTTACAAAGCCAAAAACCACTTGCAAGTTGTCACAAGTCAACATAGATCTTATAGTTCACATCACGACAGGCTAAGATTTTGCATAATTGGAAGAGATAGATGTTAAATAGTGCGGACAATGCTGAATCCTGTGGTATACAGACAACAGAATACCAGTCAGATGTTGAAGAACTAATTCTTACCTGTTGGGAGCAATTTGATAGATATGAAGAAAACCAATTTACAACTACTCCGGAAATTCCAATATCTTGTAACTGCCTAATAAGAATCTGATGGTTCAGCGTGTTGAAAGCAGCTGTAATGTCCAGAAGGATCATGACATAATCCTCTCTCAAATCCCCTTATTATTGTGTCAAAGCTAGTTAATAGTAAACTCTCTGTGCTAAAAGACCTCCTAAATCCAAATTGATGCTGATCGATGACTGCATGTTCCGTCAGTCTGCTGGTTCAGTACCACTGATTCAATAACTTTTGCAAGTAAAGGTAAAAATTATATTGGCCAATAATTTGCCAGAATGGAAGGATCAGAAATAGGTGTTTTCAGAATAGACTGCACAGAAGCTTCTCCATAGAGGGTAAGATGATTGTCCTCATTAATAATCATAAAACTGGGGTAACCCACAAAAACCCCTGGTTGGTTCAAAAATACCTTTTCCAACCAAGTCTTTTCACAATCACAGATTCCCAGGTCTTCTCTTTTGCTGTTAACTAGGTGCAAAGAGGGAAGAACCCCAGGAACTCGGTCCTTCCAGAGATGGGAATTTATCCTTCTGTCAGGAACTGGTCCTCGCCAGATAGCAATGGCGAAACTCTTTGCTTCTCAAAAATCCTACAAAATTCCTCTCATCTCACTACTTCTAGAACTCTTCATACCTCTAAATTCCTGGGCCAATCCACAGAAAGCCCATGATCGTTCCTTGAGAGTAGATTCCACAGAAGAAAGAACTTTTGCACATGCTCAGGGGATGATTTATATCCCTGAGACACATCCCACAAAAAGGTGGGATAAAGGCAAGGGGAGGACACCCAACAATGCAAAAACCTTAAGATGACGGAAATAAAACCAGGGCAAAAATAATAGCAGAGGCTACATCTAATGTTTTATTTTCTGTTTGGCAAATAAAACAAATCAAAAAACAAATTAACCAAATGAAAAAACTAAAAATGAAAAAATGAACCAAACCAAATGTTTTGGAGCTGTATATCATTATACAGTAGTATACTGTGGTTCAGGATGCCAAAGGCTGCATAAATATCAAGCAACACTAGTACACTGCTAATAAATGAATTGAAATCTTGTCAGATAATATACAAGCTTGATAGTATTAAGTAGGGATGTGAATCGGGCTTCGGAAAACTGAAAATATCGTCAATATTTTCAAAATCGTCAGAAATCGGGGGCTACCCCAAAACGATAGGAAAACCCCACGATATTGATCGTGGGGGTTCCCTTATCGTTTTGGGGGAGGGCGGGAAAAACGGCACACAAAAATAACCCCTTAGCTTCCCCCACCCTCCCGACGCCCCCAAAAACCTTTTACAGGTACCTGGTGGTCCAGTGGGGGTTCCGGGAGCGATCTCCCGCTCTGGGCCGTCCTCCCACTCCCGGGCCATCGGCTGCCACTAATCAAAATGGCGCCGATTGCCCTTTGCCCTCACCATGTGACAGGGTATCCATGCCATTCGCCGGACCCTGTCACATGGTAGGAGCACTGGATGGCTGGCACCATCTTGTGCTCCTACCATGTGACAGGGGCTGACCAATGGCACCGGTAACCCCTGTGACATAGTAAGGGCAAAGGCTATCGGCGCCATTTTGATTACTGGCAGCCGATGGCTCGAGTGCAGGAGGTCGCTCCCGGACCCCCGCTGGACCACCAGGGGCTTTTGGCAAGTCTTGGGGGATCCTTCTGACCCCCACAAGACTTGCCAAAAGTCCAGCGGGGGTCCAGGAGCGACCTCTTGCACTTGGACCTTCAGCTGCCAGTATTCAAAATGGCGCCGATAGCCTTTGCCCTTACTATGTCACAGGGGCTACCGGTGCCATTGGTCGCCCGTATGACATAGTGAGGGCAAAGGTAGCGCCGGCGCCATTTTGAAGATTGGCAATACGGCCCGCGTGCAGGAGGTCGCTCCCGGACCCCCGCTGGACGTTTGGCAAGTCTTGTGGGGGCCAGGAGGCCCCCCCCAAGCTGGCCAAAAGTCCCTGGGGGTCCAGCGGGGGTCCGGGGGCGATCTCCTGCACGCGTGACGTTGGGAGCCAGGAACCAAAATGGAGCCAGCGCTACCTTTGCCCTGTCACATGATAAGGGCAAAGGGCCACCGGCGCCATTTCTCAATGCAGCCGTGGCCAGAGAGAGAGGGAGATCGCGTCGGGACCCCCCCACTGGACCCCAGGTAATTTAAAACATTTTGGGGGGGTTCGGGAGGTGGGGGATTTGTTTTAAAGGTTCGGGGTGGGTTTTAGGGTTTTTTTGGTGTGCCGGTTTTCTCGCGCCCTATTTAACGATACAATACAAATGCCCCTGATGATAAATCGGGGGCATTTGTATTGTATCGTGCACTCTAACGATTTTGGACGATTTTAAAATTATCTGACGATAATTTTAATCGTTCAAAAACAATTCACATCCCTATTTAGCATAAGGGGCTGTGGACGTGCCTACATAACCCGCATCCAACTGCGGGTTAAACAGTGTGCTTGGCTGAGCGCACTGTATTACATCAGCCCCTATGACTATAGCAGACCCAAGGAGTAAAACCCTGATTACCTTTGGAACTGACATTTTAAAACCTAAAGTTCATAAGAGAAAACTTGCAACAACCTTCTCAGCCTGTCTAAGTAGTAAAAACTCTGCAACCAAGACCATAAAATCTGCAGAATAATTTCTGGCTAAGACAGGTTGTTGCGCCGGAGGTGGACCCTTGGGCTGAGGTGAGGTTGATGCTACCCGTAGGAAGGATCCTATGGGTCCCCACCATTGGCAGGCAGAGAGGGCTGATGGACGGAGGCCGGCTAGCGCTTCACCAATACCAGCCCTCATTCCCCGCGGGTTGAGCCTTTGGGTGCCAGGGCTGGCTGGACTTAGGTGGCCTCCGTTAGTGGTCGTCGATGGGTGGGTCGAGATCAGCCTAGAGGCAGCAACTAGTGTAGGTATCAGTCTGTATTGGACTAGGCGAAGTCCCGGAGACCCAGGTGCCAATAGGAACACAGTTTGACAGAGGGCACCCAAGTAAGAGCAGGCTGAAGCCTGAATGTACCACATCCAGGACAAAAGCTGAAGAGGCGTCTTTAAGCAAGCTGGGATCAGGGCTGGCGGCAATCTGGAAGCAGTGGCAAGCAAGGCTGAGGTCTAGACAAGGAGAGAGTCAAAAGGATGGTCAGACGAAGCAGAAGTCCAGGGCTGGAGAGAAGCAATGGCGTAGTCAAGCAATGCAGAGGTCCGGGGCTGCAGAGAGACAACGGAGTAGTCAGGCAATGCAGAGGTCAAACCAGGTCAGCAATCCGAAGGAGAGACGAAGGAACAGGAACACAGGAACAAGGAAACAGGAACGAAGGCAATCTGGATCGGGAACCAGGAACTGAAGAGGCAACGAGTACTCGACTAGCGAGGGGACCTGTTGCAAAAGCAATTTGAGAGAGCGGAGCCTGGGCTTATATACCAGAGCTCTGCCGACGTCATCATCTGGGGGCCGCAGCTAGGTTCCTGCTGCAGGCCCTATTTAAAAGCTAGCTGTGAGTGTGTGCGAGCTTAAGGAGGGGTGTGGCGCTGGTCGGGACGGCGTCTCTCCGCGTGCCACGCGGAGAGGCCCGACGTGGAGCATCAGGAGCTGCAGCAGAGCCGGAGGCACCAGGAGCAGCCCGAGGAAGGAGCCGGCGGCCTACAGCCGCCAGAGACGAGGGACCAAATGCTGGATTACTTTGAAAGAGGTGAGGGGGCCGAGCCGCGGGTCTGCCACGGCCGACACACGTAACACAGGTATTGTCTCAGGGAAACACTTATCCACAAAATCTACTCTGAGTACTTCAGTTTCGTCTCCCTCAACAGACATTCTAACTGGGAGGGAGTTAATGAAATCAGTCTGAGAGCCTTACCTCTCACCAGGCGTTTTGAAGCAAGCAGCTAATTCGAATGGACGTACAGCCACTATTCTCTCCCAGCTAGACAACCAATCCAGGGGGAAATCTGCCCAGGTTTGTGAGCAAATTGCATGTACTATTTTAAAACCTGTTTGCTTTACCTCCCTTCAGAATGAGCAAGGCTTTGAGGCTGACTCCAGATCCAGATCCCATTGCCTCTTCATTTTCTGTTGGGTCTCCTGTTGATTTCAGGCCTCAGATGCAGCCCAAGTCTAAGGAAAAAAAACCCTTGTGATGGCTGTCAAACCTTCCTTAAAGGGGCAGCTCTGTCCAGATGTCTTACAGCAGAAAGCTTCCATATCTACTGTTGCAGGTTCATCCAGATGGACTTAATGAAATAGTGAACTGGTATTCCCTGACGTAATCAATGACATCAGCATGTTTTGACATATAAAGGTAAAGTGTTTGGGCACCATGTTTAAAGGTCTTTTACTAATTACTAAAAAGCTGAAATCGTTCGGGACATATGCCAGAAGGAAATAGAGAAGGAAGGAAATAGTGAACTTTTTTCACATAGCGGAATATCTTTATTTTTTACTTTATTCAGTTTTTCTGCGTTTTTTTGGGATATTACTATTATTATCTTGGAAGGAAATAGAGAGCATTTTTTTGAAAGGAGTTGTGAAACCCCTTGAAGTAGATCGTATACCGAAACATGGCCATGTCAGGGTTGTGAGCAGAGTTAGCCTCCAGATATAAAGCTAAGTAAAAATGGTTCTCATTAGAGATTTTTGCAATATGTTTGAGATGTGACCCGTTCTAAGGATGTTTGAGATGTGACCTATCCTAAGGATCTTCACGGATTGGGACTGTGTTTTAAGAAAAATTTGAAAAGTCCATAGATTATGGACATAAAAAAAGAAAAAAATACATTCAAATAAAAGTGGACCAAAAGGTTATACAACTTATCAGTTGGTTTAAAGTTGTTCCCATGAACGTCCTACAAAAATAGTTGATATAAAATACAGCTGATCTAATGTGATAAAACTATACTGAGGAGCAGTGTGGTGTGGTTTTTGACTGGTTATAACCATACCTGCACCTAGTTCCAGTGCTCTAGCTCCACACTTATCTGCACCCACTTCCACACACACCCACACTCTGTTCCAGTGTTCTTGAAGTTCACCCTTACCTCCATGCACCTCGTTCCACAGACTCAACCTAACCCGCACCTTGCTCCAGAGACTCAGCCCTGCCCACACCTTGCTCTAGAGACTCCGCCCAGCCTATACCTTGCTCCAGTGACTCAGCTTAGCCTGCATCTTGCTCCAGAGATTCTAATCAGCCTCACTGGACCACCTGCACTTGCTCTAGTCCTTCTGTTCTGTGCCACTCCTGGAGGTGGTGTTCACCTCACCTGGCTACTGCCCAAAACCCTAACACAGATGTGTTTCATGGTGAAATGCATAGAGCCCATAAAAGTGACTACAAAACAGAGAGTGTTCTTGAAGATTTGAGATTTCTGTTTGCAATGCTTGCCAGATAGAGCACATAGTCTAATACTGAACAATTTATGTTAGACTGCTTAACGGAATGCTTGACTGAGTGCTGTGTCTATATGGAGCTATTTCCCAGAGATTGCTGATAGCTTTGTTTGGGATGAGGGGAGGGCAGGGAGGGAAGTTATGGATTGGGTTTTGCGCTATTTTTTCATTGTGATTTTGGATTGTATTAATACAAGACCTGTATATCTTGGATACCCATATGATGGTGTGCAGAAACACCTCACCACTGTATATTTCTTTATGTATAAGTTGTGTACAATTTTGGAAAATTCAATAAAAAAGATTTGAACATAAAAGGTTCAAGAATAAATTTCAAGCAAATGTGTGCAATGCATATATACGTGTACATGACCATGAATAGATCTATACTAAAATGTTATCACCCACAATTATGATATATATGTGTTTTATAAAATGCATTTATCTCTACCTCACAACATACTCATAGGATGTAATTTTCAAAAGGATTTACATGTGTAAATGTAACTATTATTGTAGCAGTTTTCAAAAGCCATTTAACCATGTAAAGTGCATTTACGTGGGTAAATCCTATGGACAATTCAATGGCATATATTGTAACAATTTTCAAAAGTCCACTTGTTCAGGTAAAGTGCATTTACTCATGGTAGGTCTGATTTTCAAAAGCATTTACACACTTAGAATGGGGTTTACACATGTAAATGCACTTTACCTGAGTAAGTGGATTTTTAAAAATTGCTACAATATATGCCATTGAATCATCCATAGAATTTACCCACGTAAATGAACTTTACAAGGGTAAATGACTTTTGAAAATTGCTACAATAGTAGTAAATCCTTTTGGAAATTACATCCATAAACCCATTTGTAAGCATGTAAATGCTTTTGAAAATCAGGCCCTAAATGCGCGTTCTTTTCCTAATTATTAAAAAAAATATATATGTATGTATATTTTAAGCTCAAAAATAAAGTAGACCTTGCATAAACTTGGATTTATGTGCTTAAGTTGGTATATTTAAAAAAAATACATACATCAAGGAAATTATCAGTTTTACCAATTCATCCACCACTTCACCCAATCCTTCTCCAGGTCATCAAGTCCCTCCTGGTTCTTCAACCTGATCAGGTAACCCAGACCTCCCTCCTAGTCAGTGCTAAACAATAATCCCATTTAATATCATTTATGCCAGATAATTAGGAGGTGTAAAGTTATGCGAATAATTTGGCAAATCTATGCGCCTTAGTGTCTTTTAAAATAGCAACTTAAAGGTGAATTTTAAAAGCCCGACATGTGCCAAGATTGGAAGATAAGCAAATATGTCAGGCCAGCGCACACTGAGCAATTTTAAAAGCTGCCCGAGTATGTGCATAGCTCCCATTAAATGCACAAATAAAAATTTATGAAAAAGGGGTGGGGTGTGGGCGTGGTCTGACTTTCAGGGCATTCCTGACTTTCACCTTGAAATTTGCACATAAATGTTTATGTGCACAGGTGTGCACCGGGGTCCCCTGCTGCATAGCTTTACTTCTGCTATGGATGGCAAGTAAGTTATAGAACAAAAAAATTTAAACACATCAGCGAGGTTTTAAGGATCAGGGCTAACAGGGGAGAAGGAAGGCTACTAAATTATGGGTTTTTGGAAGTCCTGTTCCTTACCTGGCAAACTGGGAATGAACTGGTAAAACTGGTAATGTCGTTGAAAATCCCCCCACGATAGAAATGGCATTTACGTGCATAGACGTACATCCATTTAAAATTGTGTACAAGGTGCCTGCCTTCAGGCTATTTTATAACACGCATGCATATTCGCACGTATGTTATAAAATGACCATGGGCTGATGAATGTGTGCATATGTGTGCCCGCACACCTGTTTAAATGTTACGGTCCCACTGTACATGTGTAAATATTAGCCCCACCCTGGAATGCCCCTAGACCACCCCTTTTTTACACACATATGTTTGTGCAAAAGTGAAAATACACATGTATTCTGGAATTTTATAAAATATGGAATTTGCAAGAGGAGGCTATTTACAAGTGTATGTGCTAATTTTTACATGAGGAACGTTTCGATAATTCATCCCTGAATGCATAAGTTCTAATGACAAAACCATAAATACCAAATAGCAGGCTTAATTGTGTGTGTGTGTGTGTGTGTGTTTGTGTGTGTGTGTGTGTGTAACTTTGCCAGTATAATTTTGTATGTGCAAATTCATTTTGAAAAAGCAGAGTTGCTTACCTGTTACAGGTGTTCTCCCAGGACAGCAGGATGTAGTCCTCGCATATGGGTGACGTCACTGGTCGGAGTCCTATCACGGAAATTTTTCTGTCAAAGTTTCTAGAAAGCTTTGACTGGCCCACTGAGAACACTGATCATGCCCAGCATGCCATGTTCCCTGTGTCCACAGGGGTCTCCCTTCAGTCTCATTTGTAACAAAAAAGTGCGAGCGAAAAATAAAATAACAAAACGTAAGCTGCCCAACTCTGGGTTTCGTGAGGACTACATCCTGCTGTCCTGGGAGAACACCTGTTACAGGTAAGCAACTCTGCTTTATCCCAGGACAAGCAGGATGGTAGTCCTTACATATGGGTGATTAGCAAGCTACAGGCTGACTCATATTACAACAGGCCAATAGCAGACATCTCGTGCAGCAGGCACAATAATTGGGGTGCTATTGGGATGATGAGGCAGCCTGAAATCACAGCAGGTGGTTGTGAAAGGAGTTGGGGATTATACAGGAACAAAGCTCTGCAAGACAGATTAGCCAAAGGCAGAGTCTTGATGGACTTCCTTATCTAAGCGGTAGAGGGCTGCAAATGTGTGAAGAGAGCTCCATGTCACAGCCTAGCAGATGTTGGCAATTGGTACTGAATGATAGTGTGGTATGATGTTGCCATGGCCCTTACAAAATGTGCCTGCACTCACCACTGGAGAGGAAGGCCTGCTTCCTCATAGCAGAATTTGATACAGTCTGCTAGCCAATTGCAGAGAGTTTGTTTGCCCACTGGAACTCGCAGCTTGTGTTTGTCAAAGAAGCAAAGAGTTGGGTGGATTTCCCATGGATTGCAGTGCAGTCCAGATAGAATGCAAGTGCACGCTTACAGTCCAAGGTGTACAAAACCCTCTCGCCCTGATGAGAGAGGCTTTGGGAAGAGTGGGCAGAATATAGACTGAGTAAGGGGAGAGACTGTGTCTACCTTAGGAAAAAATTTAGGGTGAGTATGGAGGACCACTCTGTCACGGAAGAGCCTAGTGTCGGTTGAGTATGCAAGAAGGGCTTGTAAGTCAATGACCCTTTTAGCAGAAGTGATGGCTACGAGGAAAAGAATTTTCCATGGTAGAATTTTAAAGTTATAGGAATGCAGAGGCTTGAACGGGGAACATATGAGCCATGTAAGCACTACATTTGTTGCGGACACGCCTTGTGGCTACGTTTTCTGTGGTGAATGTGTGCAGGAAGGCCCTGGGAAGGGACGTAGAGGCGTGATCGCTTGCTCCTGTATGAGTGTGAGCCCCTGGTCCATGAGATAACTCAGAGAGGAGCCCAAGATACCCTGAGGATAGGAAAGCAAGTGCGAGCTTGGACACAGTTCGAACTCATGAAGAATGGAACCAGAACAGGGAACTCCTGGTCCGAAGAGCTAAGAATCAGAGTTCATAGAAGAAGGAGGATTCCTGGATCTTGGACTAGATGAGGACTCCTGGACAAGGATGAAGAAGAGGTATACTCTTGAAGACGAGACAAGACTCTTGGGGAGGATGAAGAGAGACACTCTTGAGTAGGAAGACAGACAAGACAAGACTCTTGGAGATGGTAAGGAGGAACACTCTTTACGAAGAAGAGTCGAGGCTCTTGGAGTTAGGGAGTGCTATCCCTCAAGGTGCTCTACACAGCCCAAGGACTGGTCGCAGACCACCTTGTCCGCTGCGTGCCCTATACAACCTGAAGGCTGGTTGTGGACCATGCTAGGAATGGGAGGAGCACCAGACGGAGAGGAGTCGGGCAGCACTCGATGAAGTCCAATGGAGAGATTCCAATCTATCATGCATAGACTGATTGGAGAGTCTGGGGAACGCCAAGATCTGCTGACGAGTTCTCCAGAATAAAGAGGTGAAGTGAAAAGAGAGGTATGCAGAGGGCAGTACCTCAGAGAAGCCATCTTGACATCAGGAAACCTGGACATCATAAGAGATGGATGACAGCAGGAATGGGCCTCTGCTTAGGGTTGGATCTGGAAGTCTTTGATAGAAGAAGACAGACGAACATCTGGATGGCGGGCGTCGGGACACCAAGACAACTGTGACTCAGAACAGGTGGACTTCTGGACATCAGGACATCAAGACATCGGAGCGTCAGACATCTAAGAATAGACAAGGGATCCCAAGGCTTGTGGAAGGAAAGCCTGAGACTAGAAATTACCACGAGGAAGGTTGACGACAGGGAGGACCTGGACATTGGACGAAGACATCACGAAGAGAGAAGACTTGAAGACGAAGCCTTCTGGACAGGAGCTTGAAGATAACCACGTTGGAACAGTGGAACTCTGAGGATGGAAGCTGGAGACGATGGAACTCCGCAGATGGACTCTCTGGAGGATGTTACTCCATGCAAAGGTACTGAAGGAATGAAGCAGCGCCTTTTTATAGGGCAGGAGCAGGAAGAGCCCTGAAGATGTCATCTGGGAGGGCTGAAGAGGAACTTCCTGTACTGTCTCTTTAAAAGAAAAGAAGAGCCACGTGGCCAGGCCCTAGAGGGAGCCCTGGAGCACAAGGGGCGGAACCAAGGCCTGCAGCGACACTGAGAAGCAAGTAGGAAGGCCGGAGGTGGTGTTGGCAGCTCCCTGCTGCGAAGAAGGCTCGGCGGCAGCACTCGGGCCACGGAGGAGGGGAATCCCCGCGGGGGCATTCCCTCAACGAAGGAGCATTCCGGTGGCGGAGTTCGGCAGCAAGGAGACGGGAATTCCCCGGTGAGGGGAATTCCCTTGATGATGCATCGGCGGCACGGCTCCGGCCGTGCAGGAGGGAGGAGAGGCAGCTGGCGGCTCACACAGCCGCAAAAAGAAGGGCAGCACGGCTCGGCAGCAGTCCAGGCCGTGGGATGAAGGTGAGGCCCTGTCTGTGGAGCAGCTGCAGGCAGGGGCGTAACAACGTTTGGACTCCAGTCCATAACTGGTGATTGTAGAGAAGGCTTAAGTTGTAGAAAACCCATGATAAGCTGACTAATAAGGGGTTGAGCCGTTAACCGGCCATCCTCTACTCCTTGGTGGTACGCTGAGATGGAACTGAGGTGTGTCCGTGCGGAGGAAGTTTAGGGACCAGAATCTAAAAGGTATCCTACATAGCCTAATAGAGATGGAGTGGGGCAGAAAAAGGGGTCAATCCTTTTTGTGCACACCATTTGGTAAAACTTACCCATTTCTAATGGTAAGAGTTACGTTTGGAAGGTTGTTGTGAAGCTACAAGTACCTGAGAATATTAGTAAGTCCATGTTATGAGATTGACCTATGGACAGGCGAATCGGTTATTTATTTATTTATTTAGCACTTTTATATACCGATTTTCCAGTAACAGAATTACTAATCAAGCCGGTTTACATTCTAAACAATAACCATGACAAGAGGATGTCTTACAATAAACAGGTAGAATGAACTTGGATAAAAGTAACTGGGGTTAACAACATAAAGTAAGAGTTATGGGGCCTAATGTAGGCTGGAGTTGAGAACGGGTGTTGGGCATAAGGCTAGGTTTTTAATATTGATCTCTGGGGGTTTCCAAATGAAAGGGGTTATTGGAGTGATAGGTCGAGAAGTATGGGGAAGCATACTTGTCGAGGGCAGGACGTGGTTATGAGAATCATTGAAAACCTGTCCTGTTGTAGCATCACGAGAGTTTTGGCTATGAGCGATATTGGAAGAGACGCATATAGGAGGCCCTTGTTGCAGGGGTGAGCAAAGACATCCATGGTAATGCATTTTGATGCATGTGTAGGGAGTAGAATCTGTGGTTCTATTCGGACACAAGAGGTTGATGGTTAGTTGACCTCAGCGCTATAAGATTTTACTCGCTACACATGGATTCAGAGACCACTCGTGAGGCTAAAGACATCAATTAAGATTGTCTGTTAATAGGTTCGGTATGCCTGTTAGATAAGTGGCTCGGAGATGCATGGAGTGTGCAAGGGCCCAGGTCGAGAACTGTGCGGCTTCCTGGCAGAGCAGATAAGAGCCTGTGTGTCACTGTGTGTTCGAGTACCACATTGCCACTATGTTGTCTGTCTGTATCCACAAATGTTTTGTGAGAGGCAGTGTTTGAAGGTATAAAAGGCATAATGCATTACTCTAAGCTCCAGGAAGATGATCTGAGACATTCCATGGAGTGTCGTAGACGTATTTTGGGTTTTGAGGGTATTGATACGAGCTCTCCAACCCAAGATGGATGCGACAGTGGCCAAGATCATCTGAGGATTTGGTACTGGATCAGTGATATGGATCAGGGATGAAAGTGGTTGAACGGCTTAGAGCCACTGAAATATGAAAATCCACTGAGTTTTCCTCATGGCTAGTCTGGCCATAGGAGTGATGTGGATAGTGGAAACCATGTGGCCCAGCAATGAAAAAATTGATGAGCTGAGGCTATGTTGCATGCACGCAGAGATGTGGAGAATTTGACAGGATGTCTACGCGGTTGTTGAGAAGGAAGTCCATTGCGACTGTAGTGCCCAGAACTGCTGCATATGGGATTTATGGTAGTTGATCAGAAATCCCAGCTAAATTTAGAAAATTTATAGTGAATCTTGGAGAATTTAGAGCACCTTGCTTGGATTGACTCCTATTAGGCAGTTGTCCAGGTAAGGAAAGGTGTGAATGCTGTTTTTCTCTGTAGATAAGCGGCAGTCACTGCTAGGCATTTGGTGAAATACACAAGTTGTCAAAGCTAGTGAGAACGGCAGAACTTGGTATTGAAAATGTTGTTGACTCACTATGAAGCACAAAGAAAGACCAGAGGATAGAGGCACCCCACTTATTGTAGTAAGGGAAGCATGATGGCGAGAGACATCATTCCTAACTTTTCCTTCTGAAGAAATTTGTTGAGAATTCTGAGGTCCAGGATGGTGAAGATCGCCTGCTTTCTGTTGAAAGAAGGAAATAGTGGGATTAAAATCCTCCGCCTTGTTGCATCCGGGGAACGGTATCCCGAGCCCTGGTACTCAGTGGGATGGCAGCTCTGTTGTCTGGCAAGGTGGAAAATTCGAGAGCCTGCCCGACTGGCGGAGCTGGTGTGATCTCGATATCAGTTGGTCTCACACAGGAGCGTGAGTGGTAAAAAGTCCTTTTAGCATCTCTCTCTGCTGTGCAGGAAATGTAGAGAGCTGTCGCAGTGTCTCGCGGTGGTCTTGCAATTGAGGCACTGTCTGCTGAACCTTGTGCATGACAGATCAGCTAGGTCATCTTGGACTTTGGGCTGTAAATCAGGGGCCGGAAGCCAGGTTATTATCGAGTACGGAGTCCTGTTGTGGCAACGGGAGGACGTCTCGAAGCAATCCCATGTGCTGGCAAAGAGGTTCCCTTGGTGTTGAGTCAAACATAGCTGGTAAATAGCAATATGTGATACCAATGTGGTTCTTGGAAGATGTTATGACTAGAACCTTCCAAAAACATCCAGTCCGTTTTAGTGACCAGGTCTCATGGGATCAGTGCCGAAGCGGGATTAGAGTGCCCATCACCCTTCATGGTGGAGTCTCAGAAGGACGAGTTGGTGGCAATGACTTAGGCTCTCATTGGTATGTGTCACAACGAGGCAATGGCACAACAGTGCAAACATTGATGGCTCCCGTAGTAGTAGATTCCGGAAGGCATCGAGGACAGTCTAAGGGACGTAAACGTCCAGGTGCTCCCTGTAAGCTGGTATGGGTAGCGCAGCTACAGAGGGAGACAGGCTAGGTGTTACTCGCACTTCCACATGAATTTATGGTGGCTCATTACCCAGCACCGGTGTCGGTGGGGAACGCCTCGGTGCCTCGGGTGCAGAGGAGCATGGAGACTCATGTACCTGGGCCCGCTTCGCAACTAGCTCAATGGACATTGATACCGGTGCGATATCGGTGCCGGCACTGAACGTGGAACCACGTCAGTACTAGCGATGATGTTTCCCTCAGAGCTCAACCCAGTCATTCTCCAGCACCGAAGAACTGCAACCGAAGTCCAGAACGGCATCGGCGATGGACAGTCACTGTGTCAGTGACGATGATTCCCACGGTGCTCGGTCCGGTCATTCTCGAGTGCTGAGGAAGATGCCCTCGCTGTCTCAGATGGCAATAGTGATGGACTGTCACCATGCCTCCATTGCTTCTGGCATTGTTTGTTGCCCAAGGATTACACGGGGCTCTGGTTTAGAACCCGAAGTATGGAGCATTTTCTTTATTCGAGGGCATTGATTGAGGTATAGATGCTTTGGTAGTATCGACGGTATCGATGGCGGCATTGAAGGAGGCATCGAAGGCATCGGCGAAGGCATTGATGGAAGCACTGATGGCATCAACGGCAACATCAACGGAATCAACGGCAGCATCGATGACATCGATGAGGGTATCGATGGTGGCATCGATGGCACCAATGGGGGCGTCAATGGAATGGATGGGGGCATCGAGGGAATCGATGTGAGCATCAATGGCATCGATGGGGCCCTGGTGGCAACGGGAACCGTGGACATCCCAAACCCTCTAGCCCTGATGGACCCAGTGGAGGTTCACAGCAAGGACACTCGCGGTTATTGTGGGGCGGACCAAGGGTGAAAAGAAGGCCACAATTCGGTTGGTAACCCGGGGGAACCATTAGTGAGGTGACAGGAACCGACCGAAAAACAGGGCATAGTACTCACCGAGCATCAATAAAATCTACACAAAGGGAGACCCGTGTACCCTGTTTCCCCGAAAATAAGACATCCCCCGAAAATAAGACCTAGTAGAGGTTTTGCTGAATTGCTAAATATAAGACCTCCCCCGAAAGTAAGACCTAGCAAAATTTTTATTTGAGAGCATGCCTGTCGCACAGAACACCAGAGCATGCAGCTGTGATTTTTTTACCCTGCAGGATTCACAGTTAGTTGTCATCACAAACCAGCATAACCAGACAACTATTCAGAATATAATAAATGTTCATTTTTTTTGTTCAACAATATATATGAATTCTTCTTCATGGAAAAATAAGACATCCCCTGAAAATAAGGCCTAGTGCATCTTTGGTAGCAAAAATTAATATAAGACACTGTCTTATTTTCGGGGAAACACGGTAGGAAAAATTATTTGTGAAGTAAAACTTCAAGTGTTTCCGTGAGGAAAAGTTGTGAAAAAAAATCTCACAGAGCTCCTAAAAGCGAGGCAAAATGCATCGCAGAAAAAAAGAGACTGCAGGGAGACCCCTGTGGACACACAGGGATCATGGCATGCTGGGCATACTCAGTGGGCCAGTCAAAGTTTTCTAGAAACTTTGACAGAAAAGTTTTCCGTGATAGGGCTCTGTCCAATGACGTCACCCATATGTGAGGACTACCATCCTGCTTGTCCTGGGAAATTTGGTGTATCTTACTGGCTAACTTATGCATGATATTACAAAATCACCCCTAAGAATACTCTCTTTACAGCTCCAAGAAAATGGATCCCCTGTCTGGTTGAGATTGTCACTCGACTTCACTTGACTTGTGAGTTTACCAGGAGTACTTGTGATTAAATTGGGACAGTCTAAAAGGCAAAGCCTAAAAAGAATTACACCTTGGAATTAACAAAAGAAGAAAATTAGTTTTCACAATAACCAGGGTTGAACCCTTAGGGGTAGATTTTAAATACTTGCGCGATCGCGTACTTTTGTTTGCGCACCAGGCGTGAACAAAAGTACGCTGGATTTTATAAGATACACGCATAGCCGCGCGTATCTTATAAAATCCGGGGTCGGCACGCGCAAGGGGGTGCACATTTGTGCAACCTGTGCGCGGCGAGCCCAGCGCGCGCTGCCTGTTCCCTCCGAGGCCGCTCCAATTTCAGAGCGGCCTCGGAGGGAACTTTCCTTCGCCCTCCCCCCACCTTCCCCTCCCTTCCCCTACCTAACCCCCCTCCCTGGCCCTATCTAAACCCCCCTGCCGGCGACGCTCCGTCCTCCGGTCCCGGGGGCTGGTCCGGAGGCCTCGACCATGCCCCCGGGCCGGCACCACGCCCCCGGGCCCGCCCCTGAAACGCCGCGGCACGCCCCCAAAACGCTGCGTCGTTTCGGGAACGCCCCCGGACACGCCCCCTCCTGCCCCTTTTCAAAAGCCCCGGGACTTACACACATCCCGGGGCTTTACGCGCGCCGGCAGCCTATGCAAAATAGGCGCGCTGGCGCGCGCGGGCCTTTTAAAATCCACCCCTTAATGATTTGCACTACTGATCATAAGTTTCAAACTTCTGCTCATTCAACTCCTTATCGATACAGAAAAACGCGCGGGAGAGTGGGCGACCGCAGGCCACTCTCCTGGGCACGCGATTCAGGAGGATGGCCTATTCAAATTAGGACCCACGGTAAAAGGAGGCGTTAGGGACACTAGCGCATCCCTAGCGCCTCCTTTTTGACTGGAGCGGCGGCTGTCAGCGGGTTTGACAGCCGACGTTCAATTTTTACAGTATCGGTTCTCAAACCCGCTGACAGCCACGGGTTTGGAAAACAGACGCCGGCAAAATTGAGCATCCATCTTCCAACCCAAGGCCCACAGGCCGATTTAAAATTTATTTTTTTTTAATTTTTACTTTTTTTTTACTTTTGGGGCCTCCGACATAATATTGCTATGATATTAAGTCGGAGGGTGTACAGAAAAGCATTTTTTTCTGCTTTTCTGTACACTTCCCCGGTGCTGGCAGAAATTAACACCAGCCTTTGGGCAGGCATTAATTTCTGAAAGTAAAATGTGCGGCTTAGCTGCACATTTTACTTTCTGTATCGCGCGGGAATAACTAATAGGGCCATCAACATGCATTTGCATGTTGATGGCCCTATTAGTTTCGGGGAGGGGGGTTGGACGCGCATTTTCAATGCGCTATTACCCCTTACTGTATAAGGGGTAAAGCTAGCGCGTCGAAAACACGAGTCCAAACCTGGGCTAACAGTGCGCTGCACCGGAGTGCACTGTACTGTATCGGTCTGATAGTGCTTCCACATACTCTCCTTCATCCTTTCATCCTCTAAGCCAGAGCTGTTGTGATTTGACAAAATCCGGAAGTGGATCCTTGGGCCGACCGACGCAAGAGGACGGTCGGGAGGCAGACACACACTGGAAGGACTGGAACTTCACCTGGAGACCCGTGACTCCTCCAGAGGAGCTGTGGGAGCCCGGGTCGCTAGGACTTAGGTGTCTTCGCCCTGGAAGCCCGAGGTCCCCCCAGGAGGAGCCCGTAGGGACCCGGACCGCTGGGACTTAGGAAGAGGTCTGAAGAATCCAAGGAGAGAGACACGAACCGGAGTCAAGGCAGGCAGCAGGCAGGCAGAAGTGAAGTCACGGACCGGAGTCAAGGCAGGCAGCAGGCAGGCAGAAATGGAGTCACGTACCGGAGTCAAGGCAGGCAGCAGGCAGGCAGAAATGGAGTCACGTACCGGAGTCAAGGCAGGCAGCAGGCAGGCAGAAATGGAGTCACGTACCGGGGTCAAGGCAGGCAGCAAGCAGGCAGAAGTGGAATCACGGACCGGAGTCAAGGCAGGCAGCAGGCAGGCAGAAATCCAAGGAACAAGGCAGGCAGGAACAGAAGTCAGACAGGCAGACAGGCAATCCAAAACGAGCAGGCAGGAGTCAGGAACCAGGCAGGCAGGAACGGCAACTTGAAACTCAACAGAGTGACCACGTTGCAAGGCAAAGCATGAAGATGAACAGCTGGTTTAAATCCTCTGCCGGCTTCTGACGTCAGCCGGGGGCGGTCCAGCACATCCAGGTGCTGAAGCCACAAAAAGCTGGCCTTCGCGCGTTCCCCTGCCGAGGGGAGGAGTCTTCGGCGACGTCTCCCTCGTGGAGACGCCGCTGCCACGCGGTCCGGACGGCCCAGGAACCGGCATTTCGCGGGGCTTGGAGTGCAGGTAAGGGCCCGGTCACTAACCTAGTGACCGAGATCGTAACAAGGGCTTCCCAAACCTGTCCTGGGGACCCCCACAGCCAGTCAGTTTTTCATGATATCCACAATGAATATGCATGATGTAAATGTGCATACCATGGAGACTCATCGAGTTCAATATTCAAAAGTCATTTAGACAGATAACTGAAAAGTTATTCATCTAAATGGCTACCCGGCTATATTCAAAACCATATGCGGCTAAATTCTAGCTGCATAATGAATTATGACTTGTGTGGGTAGAATTTAGTTGCATAAGTCAGGGGCAGCCAGGGGTGGGCGGGAGGCTTTTCCAGGTGAAGCATAGTAAACTGCATAAGTTATGCGACTAACTCAGATATTCAGAGTTAGCCGCTTAACTTATTCGGCTAACTATGGTCGCATCGCAGGGCTGTTCTAAAGTTGGCCGGATATATTTATCCAGCTTACTTTAAGATAGCCAGAGATATTTGGTGGTGTGGCCAAGCCGCTGAATATCGCTGTTAAGTAGTTGGATAACTATATCTGGCCAATTTAATTAGCCGCTCTGTGGCTGAATATAGGCCCCCAGTATATTCAAATTTATCTCGTGCACATTCATTGTGGATATCCTGAAAACCCTACTGGCTGTGCAGTCCCTAGTGTAGGTTTTGGAAGTCCTGCTATAAGCTTCATTATATTTTTCTGATTTCTATTGGACCACAGCAAGTGAAATTGAAATATACATTTCACTTGCTGTGAAATATTGCTCTCAATAATTCTAAAGACCATTGGTTCTTTGTAAATTAGATTTGGGGTACCTAAAGTGTGTAATAATTAATTCAATAAATACATATGAAAAAAAATGTACTCACCTAATAATTTTCTGTCCTTTATTTCTGCTACACCAGTCCAGAAAATTGGGTTCATTCCACTTCCAGCTGATGGAGACCGTTTTTAATATGCCATCTCTACTACTACTTATACTGAGTGCATAACCTGAAAAGCCAGTTTTCTTCAAATTATCAATAAAATAAGCTGAGGTAGTGGAAAAGAAGCTCTCAACAAATGAGAGGCACTTCTTCTTAGGAGGCTGAATTTGAAACTTCAAACGGGCTCAACCAAAACTTCTGTTATGAGGAAGGGAGCATAAAGAGATAAGGGCTTGCCGCACTGACCCTCAGGAAGGAGCAAGGCTCAAACGCATTAGTTTCTTTTGCTAAATCAGATAACATTTAATTTTTTTTAAAACAAACTAAAGCCAAAGAAATTCGGCTACATGATCCGAAGGGCTTCACATCAGTTGAAGGCAGAGAACACTGGCTTTTCAGGTTGCGCACATAGGGGTAGATTTTCAAAGGGTTACGCGCATAATATACGCGCGTAACCCTTTAAAAACCTTCCTGCAGGCGCCGAGCTTATTTTGCATAGGCTTGGCGGCGCACGCAAGCCCCGGGACGTGCGTATGTCCCGGGGCTTTGAAAAAGGGGCAGGAAGAGGGCGGGGCCATGGGCATGGCACCGGTCCGGGGGCAGGACCGAGGCCTCCAGCACAGCGGCTGTGCCAGGGATGGTGCGCCGGCAGCCGGTCCGTGCGAACAAGATATGCCTGCCAAAGGCAGGTGTAACTCCTTGAAATAAAGGTGGGGGGGATTTAGGTAGGGTTGGGGGGGGTGGGTTAGATAGGGGAAGGGAGGGGAAGGTGGGGGGGAGCAGAAGAAAAGTTCCCTCCGAGGGTGCTCCAATTTCGGAGCGGCCTCGGAGGGAACGGGGAAAGCCATCAGGGCTCCCCTAGGGCTTGGCGCGTGCAAGGTGGACAAGTGTGCACCCCCTTGCGCGCGCCGACCCTGGATTTTATAACATGCACGCGGCAGCTCGTGCATGTTATAAAATCGGGTGAACATTTGAGCGTGCTGGGTAGTGCGCACAAATGTACCCCACGCGCGCTCATTTAAAAATCTGCCCCATAGTATAAGTAGAAGTAGTGATGTCATATTAAAAAAAAACTCTGCCTCCATCGGCTGCAAGTGGGATGAGCTGGTGCAGCAGAAAGTCAAGGAAATTCTTTTACTTTGTTTCCATAATGCAATTAATTTAATGTTTAAAATGTCATTATGTAAGAGTAAGGGGAGCTTTGCTTTCCGTCAAATAGAAAGAAAAATCCAGAGGTAGAAATTACTGATGGTTCTACAGTGAAAGTAAACTGCACTTTGAAAGATAATTAAAATCCACATGAGGGAATGCTTCTAATCTATTAATCTTTTCAAAGCATTTAAAACATGGGAAAATAACTCTATGGGCTTTAAAATATAAATATTTCTCACCACCTGCCTAAATTAACTGCAGATAAGTTGATATCATGACCTAAAATGTATTTGATTAATGTCTAATACTGAACATTTGGAGGAGGACCCTCTGTGGTCTTCAAGGCTCGGTACAAGAGCATGGTTGGATAATTCTTACACTTGGGCCGATACAAAGTATCACGGCCTGAAAAGAATCCCCTCCTCAACAACACATCAATTTCTGAGCATCCTATTGTCATCTAAATCTCTGTCAAATATTAATAACATTTCTCCCTAAGCACCACCTACCATAGTATTTCTAACTTTCATAAGCAATGCAAGGGTGGCATAATATGGCCACACGCAGGGTTTCTCCACATCTATTCTCTTGGCCATATTTATTTATTTATTTATTTCAAATTTTTATATACCGGCATTCGAGACAGCAGTCACATCATGCTGGTTCACATAAAACAGGGGTGCATAGTAAACATAACTATAACAATGATGCTGTAAAGGCAGTTACATATAACAGGGTGATAAGAACTTGGCTTAGAAGAGAAAGGACAGGTTATTAATTCACACAAGTAAACGATAGAAGATAAGGTTAACCATGGTGTAGGTGGAGATTAGGGGTGGCTTGGAAGTGTAGATCAATTAGCGTCCGGGAAGGCTTGTATGAATATCCAGGCTTGTATGAATATCCAGGTCTTTAGTCTTTTTTTGAAGGTTGAGATGCATGGTTCTGTTCTGAGATTTGAGGGGATGGAGTTCCATAACGGTGGGATGGCTGTAGAGAAAGCTCGGTCTCTTAGTGTGCTGTGTCTGGTGGATTTGGGCGGTGGTACCTGTAGCGAACCCTTGTATGCATCTCTTGTCGGTCTTGACGAGTTGTGTAGTCGGAGAGGGATCTGTAGGTCAATGGGAGCCAGTTGGTGGATGTTTTTGTATGTGGTAAGAATGGCCTTGTATATTATTCTAAAGTGTATAGGTAGCTTTTTAGAATGGGGGTTATGTGGTCCCTTCTCCTGGTATTTGTCAGAATTCGTGCAGCTGCATTTTGCACCATCTGAAGCGGTTTGGTGTATGAAGCGGGAAGGCCAAGTAGGATGGTGTTACAATAGTCTAATTTTGAAAAAATGATTGCTTGCAGAATGGTTCTGAAATCTTGGGCATGGAAAAGAGGTCTAATTCTTTTCAGCACTTGTAGTTGGTAGAAACATATGCAGAACTTACCAAACAAAATGTAGCTCATGCAGTGACATGATTCCACAGGGGAGGGTCAGCACAGCCGCAGGCATCCCGGGGCAGACAGTACACGACTATTCATTAGCCAGCCAGCAGGAGCAGTATGCAGGCTTGAGTACAATTATCCAAGAGTTTTCTTTCTTTCCACTGGGCGAACATTCCACAGGGAAGAAGCAGGATTTGATACTGAAAGATTAGATTTGCACATGTAATAACTGTGTCCTTCCCTGGACATAAGCCCCAGGGCTATTACACTTAATGCAACTCTTTTCTAAAATATTTGGAGGACTACAAATTGTTAGTTTTAGTAGCATCTTCTGCCTTCCACTGAGCATTTAATTTGCTTCTGCCCTGAAATTTTACTTCAAATAAGACTGGAAATTAGAGTTTTATGCTTGATGGATTTGTTTCTCCACCCCCCCTTTCAGTCTGGCATTTACTTTCCTTTCAAATCCAAATTTTTAATAGTCAATGCCATGCTATGGGGAAACAGAATCACTGCAGGTTAACTGGAAAAGATTGACCTCATTATCTTTCCCTTAACAAATCTTTTCTATAAATCTCAGCGGCGTAGGAAGAGAGACAGAGCGTTGTAGTTTGGCACCAGTTTTCTTGTATTCTGCAGTAATCTCTCAGCCTCAAACCTGCTCAAAAGGATGCAGCTCCCTAGTAGAGCAGTTTAACCATTTCTAGGAAAGCCGATGAGAAACACAATGCTAGTCTCCCAATCCGGGAGGTGATAGATTGATAGTGTGGCCTCTGTTTGGCCACTAGAGTTGCCTCCTCACCTCCCCCCCACTGCCTATGGGTGCATGTCATCTTAATCTGGCCCTGATATACAGATAAAATTAAATGCTCACTGTTATCCTATGGACTGAAGTGTCTGTTACATGTAGTTTGTGAATAAAATCGGAGAGTCTTAGATCCTCATGAAGGATGAAGAATGCTGTCATTTAACCCTCAATGCATGGGTACATAACCACAGCAACAGAGTATTTATTTATTTATTTATTTGGAGATTTTTATATACCGCGGTACGTAAAGGTCTACATCACCTCGGTTTACAGTAAACAATAACTTAGCACAAGGCTTTACAATTAACCGGTTATACAGTAAGTGAACAATAAATAGCAACAGGTTTTACATAAAACAGTTAATAGTAATGTAAACAATCAACTTCAACAGTAGGTGACAACTTTAAACAGGAAAGCTGATTTTCAAGTAGAACTAATTTTCAGGTTAGAGTAGAGTAGTGCCCTTCTAGATCTGTAAAACTGATTTGAAGCCAAAACTGTGATTGGATATTAGAATTCTGCCAGTGGCAACATAGGTATGTGCAGCATTACATGGGGAAAAAATATTTCTCTCCCTTCTGGCAGATGCCTAACATCCTATAAAGTCAAACTTACATTACATAATCCCATCCCTCTTTCATGCAATTTACTCAAAGCTGCTTTCACATCCCTTTTTGCCTTATTTAATGATGGTTGAAGGACATTTACTTTGCATTTTAAAATGGGTTTGAAACTAGTTTCCAAACTCTTGGAGTAAGAAAGGGCTGCATGTGTGTACACTCATTCTTCTTGTAAGTGGAATATTAGAGCAGGACAGTCATATTGTTAACTGGTGAGGAGCAGTTGAGGTTGCATCACACTTGATTCTGATCTGCTCTGGAGGTGGTAGTGGTGGTCTACTTCCCTAGGACCACTACAAATAAGCATAACTGTTCAGAGTGAGAGGACACCACATGGCGTTAAAAAAAAAAAAGGACTTTCTCTTGTTGGGAGAATACAATAAATATTCAAAATGTAAGTGATGTTAAAGCTTAAGGCATGAAAAAAATTAAAAACAACTTCTAGACTCATAGATCACCCTCTCTGGCTCTGAGAGTTTGATAATTAAATTAAGCAATCATGATGACCTCATTACTGCCCCTCCCAGAACAATCCTGTAACAACACATAATTGGACATAGGGAGGACAATTTTCAAAGGTGTCTGCATTTTAAAGTTAGGCTCCTAAATTAGCCCTTTTGAAAATGTATTAAAGCGAAGTACCTACATTTAGGCTCCTTGGTCAATTAGGTGCCAAAATTTAGGAGTCTAAAAAGTGAGTGGTGACAGATTTGAGTTAGGGTGGGGAGACAAAGATAGGAGCTAGGCACAGCATCCATATTGCACAGTGGTGCACAGGCACCACCAACTTTGAAACGGGGTTTGCCGTGCACTACTAACTGCGTGCACACCAGGTGAGCAGCGGCGCGAAGAGGAAGAGTTCCAAGAGGCCGCCTCGGACCCCATTTCGCTGGCGGCTGAGAAGAGGAGAGGACTGGGAGGCTGCCAACAGACTTCATTTCACTGGCGGCTAAAGAAAGAAGAGATCCA
The DNA here is from genome assembly GCF_901001135.1 of Rhinatrema bivittatum. NCBI lineage: Eukaryota > Metazoa > Chordata > Amphibia > Gymnophiona > Rhinatrematidae > Rhinatrema > Rhinatrema bivittatum. The sequence continues at coordinate 257,177,528 of NC_042616.1, read as the reverse complement.
AGAGGCCGATGGCAGCCGAGAAGAGTAACAGGCCTGGGAAGCTGCTGGTGGCCAAGAAGAGGAAGAAGTCTGTTCTCCCGCTTCTCTGTGTGTCTGCCTTCAAACCACGTGCATCCAGTATGTACCCTATGCTGATCTCAGGCATCGTGAGATTAGCATAGAGTAAGTGATTGCTCCAGAGTTTTGAATAGCACAGGGCAGGCACACAAGGAGCAGCAGGAGAATGGGTTCCTTCCTCTTCTCGGCCGCCAGCAGCCTCCCAGGCCTGCTACTCTTCTCGGCCACCAGCGGCCTCCTGGACCCAATGGGGAGCCTGCCTGTGAATGGTAAACTGCCTGGATGTGTGTATGTGTGTGTGTGTGTATGTGTGAGAAAGAGAGAACATGTGGGTGTGAGATCCTGTGTGTGGGTGTGAAGGAGTGTTAAGGTGTGTGGGAGTGGCAACCTGTGTGTGAGATTGAGAGCCTGTGTGTGTGTGTGTGTACGAATCTATGGGAGTGGGAGCCTACATGTGAGAGCTTGTGTGTTTGTGTGGCAATATGAAGCTGTGTGAGAGAGAATATGTGTGTCTATGGGGAGGGGAATGGGAGCCTGCATGTGAGAGACAACATGTGAGAATGAGAACCTGTGTGTGTGAGTAAATGGCAGCCTGCATGTGAGAGTAAGAGCCTGTGTGTATACATATTAATGACAGTGGGAACCTGCATGTGAGAGCTTGTGTGTCTGTGTGTGAGACAGCATTTGAAAGTGAGAGCCTGTGTGTGAGTGTTTGTGAGAATGGGAACATGCGTTTAAGAACATGTGAGTGTGAGAGCCTGTGTGTTTATGTGTGTGTATATGTGTGGGAGTGGGAGTGGGAGTGGGAGCCTGTGTGTGAATGAGAGCATGCAAGACTGAGAACTTGTGTGTGTGCGTGGGAATGGGAGCTTCCGAGTGAGTGAGAGCATGTGAGAGTGAGAGCCTTCATATGAGAGAGAGCATATGAGAGTGGGAGCCTGTGTATACATGAGAGAGAGCATGCAAGAGTGGGATACTTATGAGAGAAAACTTGTGTGTGAGAGCCCGCATGTGAGAGAGAGCCTGAGTGTGTGAGTATGGAGGAAGGAAAGAAGACAGGAGGAAAGAGAATACACAAAGTATAAAAGAGACCCTGAAAAAGGAATAAGAAAAAGACAGACAAGGGGATCAACTAATTAGAAAAATAAGATTAGACAACAAAGGTATAAAAAGAATATTTTGCCTTTCAGCAATTGGAATATGCCATCTTTGGGAATGTGCCTGGTGCGCAAACAAAAGTACTCGCAGGCGTACTTTTATAAAATCTACCCCCAAGTGTTTGGGATGCAGTTAGAGGAACTTGTCCCTGCTGTAGTGGAGGGGAGAGTTCAAAAGCTTGTCGAACAATGGAATGGTGTCTGTTTTGGATAATATTGATTCCCTGAAATGGATTCCACAGCACAAACAACCGGTCCCTTGATTTAATGATGATTCAAGCAAATCAAGGGGGAATGTACATCATTTGGAACACTGTTGGAAATAGACCAACTCTCCTTTGGTGTTTAAGGAGTGGAGGATGAAGGCCAATAATTATAGGAAGATGGTAGTTCAGAAGAAAAGGGAAACTTTCTCTGATGCTATTAAATCTGTGGAATATGCTAATAAGTAATTATTTAAGGTAGTATGCAAGTTTTCTGGGCAAAAGGAGACTGAGGATCAAGTCAATATACCTTATTATGGTCAGTTTATCCATTATTTTGAAAGAAAAGTTTCCAGTTTGCGTGCAAGGTTATTGAATTCAATTGATGTGGTACCATTAGAAAGTATAAGCTGTGTGGAGGAATTGGATGATTATTGCATAGAAGAATTTCATCTTACAAATGGAGTGGGTCTTAAGGTGTTAGTAAGTGGAATGAAGTTATCTGGCAGCCTGTTAGATCTTTATCCTCTGTGGTGGTTAGTTTGATGTTTATTAAGAGGTAGTTTGGATTGGTTAGGAAATATGGTTAATACATCACTTGAAAATGGACTTCTGCCAACCTGCCTTAAAAGTTCAGTAGTGTGGCCAATTTTGAAGAAGCCCCAGTTAGATCAAATATTTGTCAGAGTTATCAACCTAGTTCTAATATTCCTTTTTTATTAAAGATCATAGAGAAAGAGGTCACAACTCAGGTTTTGAATTTTTTGGAGCACTCTGGGCACTTGTCAGATAATCAGTCCGGTTTTCTTCTAGGGTACAATAGAGTCAGTTTTATTATCTATTTCTGATGATGTGTTGTGCTCTTTAGATGCTGGGCATTCTTTGTTTCTGATTCTGCTTGATCTAGATTTCTGATTCTGCTGATTTGTTGATAAAGATGTCAACTGTTGGGACTGAGGGGCAAGGTAAGGGATTGGATTTTGTCACTTTTGGAGAGCAGGATACAGTTGATTCAGGTGGGGCAATTTTGCTCTGCAACAGTCAGGCTGAATATGGGCGTGCCGTAGGCCTCATGCCTCTCCTCTTTAATGTTTATCATTTCTATGAAACTGTTGGCTGATTTGCTTTTGGAACTGGATGTCACTGCTCATATTTATGCTGATGACATCCAGTTCTTAGTTCCTATAGATTCCGGCTTGGATGAGGCAGTGAAGCTTATGAACTATTGTTTGGTGATTTCATCCTGGCTGTTAAATAATACATTGGAGGTTGAAAGAGCATATGACACTTGATTGACTTATTTGACTAGTATTTCATCAACAATAAAGAGTTTGGGTGTTTTGATAGATTCAGGTTTTTCAATGGAATCTTTTGTGTATGCGGTTGCATGGACAGCATATTTGTAGTTAAAATTGGTGTGGTACTTGAGGCCATATAAAGTAAAGACGTGTTTGTTATAAAAACTGTGGTATCTGCTTTGGTACTGAGTGCCCTAGATTATAGTAATGTTTTGTTTGTAGGGTTACTGGCTTGTCCTCTTTGGAGCCTTCAGTTGTTTCAGAACAGTATGGCAAGATTAGTTTGTAAGAAATCATGTTATGACCGTATGTCCCCATTATTGCAGAGTTTATATTGGCAACCAATCACTCAGAGAGCAAAATTTAAGCTAGTGTTTCTCAACCCTCTCCTGGAGGCGCACCTAACCAGTTGGGTTTTCAGGACATACGTAATGAATATGCATGAGATAGATTTGTATACATTAGAGACCAAGGGTACGCAAATCTATCTCATGCATATTCATTGCGATAATACCGAAAACCAGACTGGGCAGGGTTGGAAAACATTATTTGTGTTTCGCTTCATAAGAGGCAATGGACCAAAGTGTCTATTTGATAAGTTGTCCTGGTATCAACTAGGCCATGCCCTTAGGTCCTCTCAGATAGTCCAGTTGGAAGCAACTAGGATTCAGAAGTTTCAGCTGGTTCATTATGCAAGGTGGGTATTTGTGCCAGTTGCACCAAAATTGTTGAATGATTTGCCTACCCATGTGAGAACAGAACTTAATACTGTGAAGTTCTGTAAATTAGTTAAAGTGCATCTGTTCTCTGGGAGACAAACAGTGAACTTTTAAGCATGGTTGCTTTCTGTACAGGGAAGGTATTTATTTAGAGGCTAGGTCAGTAAGTTTGACTAGTCATCTGTGGAAATGCAATTAGGTAGCAGCAGGGCATTGGGTTGGTTTAGTCTGCTTGTAATTTTTTTTACATTTTTACTGTGTTTTATTGTAAACTTTTATAGTTTGCACTGGTTATGCAGTATTTAAATGTATTAAATAAATAATGGTGATAATTGGTTTTGGACTGGTAATGATGGAGGGGCTGCAGCTCTCTAGCAATATTTTTTTCTTCATTTTCTCTGGTTCAGGGAAAATAATAGTGTGCATCTTGTATGCAACCTTGGCAACCTTTATCCTCAGTAGGTGGCAGCATTTCTTTTCTAGGTGACACACCTCTGCTGGTCACAGGGATGTCAAGGAGGCACCAACTGGTATACATCCACTGGATTAGAAGTATGGGTTGTGCTATCTCTCACTTGTGATATATATTGTTCTTATGTTATATATGAGGTGTGTGATATAGAAAAAAAAATGTCCCTTTGATTTCCAATTTTAAAAAAATCTTGGTGGAGGCGTGTATAGTGCTGTCTAGGCCCTAATATTCTTTAAAAGAGAGAATTTTCCAGAAACGGAAGGTACAGGAGTTGCAGGTATGTAAAAAGTTAGGAGGGTCCATCCCCCAGGGGATGGTTCAGTAGCTACAGGGTACATAAGGTGACTCAGTGAGTTATAGAAGGCCATATAGAGTTATGGAGTGCCGTGAGAGACATTTCACCAGGAGCTTGGGGAGAGGTAGCCAAGGGGCTATGTTTTGTCTTGGGCACCTAAAATTCTGCTAGAGAAGGAAGTTGTTTTGGTTTTTTTTTGTAAGGGTGAAAGGCCATTTAGGAAGACTGGGACCCCTATTCCTGCTGGGAAAGAATTTGACTAGGGAAGTCTGCAGTCAGTAAGTGATTGGAATAAGGAGATGGTAGAACTGCCAAGTTACTCAGTTCCAGGAGGGAGATTTTTGAGCAGACCTGGATCTCTAACAACCCTATCCTGATGCATTATGGAACCTGCAGCACTGATTTCAATGGGTTAGGATCACACTGCATTGGGATCTAAGTTCAAAACCAGGACTGGCCAAAAATTCTTCCTTCTGGAACTGGGTAACTTGGCTGCTCTAGAGAATGAGTTTCCTGTCTTTCACATGGGCCTGTGGAAGAAAGAGGCCTTGGTGGGGAATGTTCTTCTATTTGACGGTATTCAATCAGCATGATAAGATAATGAGTGGTGATTGATTTAATATTGGCAAGTGCTGTGATATTGTTGAACTGTTTTGCTGAATTTTTCTGTATTTGTTGACGATATATATTTAAACTTTAAGTAAACTATTTTTCATTTGGAACACAACACCTGGTAAGGACTTTTAAAAAAAAAGTTTCTGGTGATCCCCCTGCACATTCTAGATGGTTCCTGCTACCTTCAGCACGAATCCACGCTTGCACTGTGCACAGCAAAGAGAGGTCAGTGCTGTGAAAGTGACCCCCTTGCCAAGAGGGTTTACACACAGGAAGTGTAACATGCCTGCTGGCTGCTGGAAAATCCCCCATGCAAACTGGCCTGACATGAAAGGCATAGTTAGCAGGGGGGAATTTCCTCCCCTCAAGTCCCCTCCCACCTAAATAATGTGCTGATTCTGCCCCCGAATGGCATCACGCAGCCCACCAATGCATCTCACACACACACACACACACACACACACACACCAGCAGTAATATTGACCCCTCTGGGAGGTGCTCCCTGTCTTCACTAGCAGAAGGGACTTCAGAGCCCTTCTGCAGGCAAGGCTGCTGAACTGTGAATGATGATGCATGGTGGTGCTTCACAATGTTGTATAGCAGTGTCATTTGCAGTGTGGTGGCTTGGCTGCTACAGGAGGGCTTGCCAGCACCCATTTCAAAGGGCAGGGGGTGATATTGGACAGAGGTGCCCTGGGCTGTATAATGGGAGGGGGGAGAGAGACAGAGTCCCACATTCTTTATGAGAAGGGATTGTGGAGGAAGTCCCACATGCTAACAGGTCTCTTTCACTTTGGGCTGGATAGCAGGGAGGATTTTTCACCAGTTGATGTGGATGTTACAATGGGCCTGCTATAACTGAACACAAGGTCCAAGTTGAAGAAGGCTTACAGGATTGTCATGTCTGTGTTCCTAATGACAGTTGTGTTTAGTGTCCTATCCATACCAAACTTTCAGGACATATCAGGGGTATAAAGATCCTGATAGGAGTATATGCAGTTTTTTGGTTTTTTTTTGATCCACATATGCATGTGGACATGTGTGCATATGAATTCTGGAGAGAAGGTGTGATGGGCCTCCCAAATAGTGCCTTATTATTACAGAGTGCTTTGGAAAGGATTCTAAATGGGGGAGACTATTTAACCCCTTCTTGGGTTCTAAGACTAATTTTGTTAAATGAAGCGACATGGAGAGACTATAGGAGAGCAAAAGGTGTCCATGCAACCTAAAGTCAAGAGATATGCTGGGAAAGGGTGTGAAATGACACTCATTTATGAGGTAATTGTATTGAACTGCCATCAGATGGCATCATACATAGTAAAATTACACTATGCATGTGTTCTAAGCAAAATGTAGGTAGAGTGTTAATTGGAGTACAATGGGAAATGTCTCTTTTTAGAGGTGATGGGAGAGATCCTTTAGGAGTAGTGTATTGTAGGGATGTGCATTCATTTTCAACGAATGCGCAATCCGCAACTAATAGGTCGTTTTTCATTGCATTCGTGGGTCCGCGAAACACATGGCGAACCCCCACAAATGCAACATATCATTAGTTTCATTCTTTTGGTTCCCGATGTTTTAGTGGCCGTTTGAAATAGAAGGCCATGTGAGAGTATCCATCAAGGGCGGATTGGCCTATCACGGGATTGGGCTTACCCCGGATGGGCCGGACTAGCTGATCATGTGGCCTCCTCTGCTCCTGCTCACATTTGAGGGTGCTGGGCCGAAGAAAAGAAGACCGGCGCAGTCAGCCACCACCGGAGAAATGAAGACCGCAGCCAGCCGCGGCCGGAGACCAGGCTGGCGGGATTTAAGGAAAAAAGACCAGCGCAGCCAGCCGCTGCCAGCCTCTGGCAGGGCCAAAGAAAAGAAGACTGGTGCAGCCAGCCACCGGCAGAGAAATGAAGACCACAGCCAGCCGCCGCCGGAGAGCAGGCCAGCGGGGCTGAAGAAAAGAAGATGGGCGCAGCCAGCCGCCGCCGGAGAGCAGGCCGGGGGGGCCGAAGAAAAGAAGACTGTCACAGCCAGCCGCCGCCGGAGAGCAGGCCGGCGAGGCCAAAGAAAAGAAGACTGTCACAGCCAGCCGCCGCCGGAGAGCAGGCCAGCGAGGCCAAAGAAAAGAAGATTGGTGCTGGTAGCCGCCGCCGGAGACGAGCTGTTCAGCTGGGGGCCTTTGTGTATATGTATTTGAGATCGGAAGGGTGCTTCTGTGTATGTGTATGTGAGAAAGGAATGATGCTTCTGTGTGTGTGTATATGAGGTGTATATGTGAGTCAGGGAGGGTGCTTGTGTGTGTTAATGTGTGTGTGCGAGAGAGAGATGGAGCATGTTTTTGGCTGGCTTGTGGCTGTGAGAGAGGGTATGTGTGTGTGATTGAGCCTGTTTGTAAGTGAGATAGAACATGTGTGTGATTGAGAGCTTGCGTGTAAGTGAAATAGAGCATGTGTGTGATTGAAAGCCTGTGTGTAAGTAAGAGAGAATGAGAGCATTGTGTGATTGAGAGAGACTGGTCAGAGAGGTGAAGTGTGTATGTGTGAGAAAGACTGATCAGGGAAATGACTGGTGTGTGTGTGTGAGAGAGAGAGTGAGAGATAGAGAGAGACTGGTTGGGGAGATGACTGGTGTGCGAGAGACAGAAACTGGTCTTGAGGGTGTGACTGGTGTGTGTGTGTGTGTGAGACAGAAGAGACTGGTTGTGGTCCCTAAGGAAGAGGACCGTGAGGATAGCTTCAGCAGCTACTGCTGCTTCTGGTGTGGCCTGCAAAGGAAAAGAGTAGGAGAACTGCTGGAGAGAGTAAGTAAAGGTGGCTTTTAATGTTCATTTTTCTTGATTGACTACCATTTTAATTATTGGGTAGTATATGATGTGTCTGCTGTTTGAAATATTTTATTGGTATTTGGTAAAGCTTTCTAAATATGCATGAGACTTTCATTATTGGATATTCTATTCATCAGCTGTTTCGAAATTATTTTATTAATATGATTTTACTATTATGATTAATGATTTATATATATATCTTGATTTTATTGATTGTTTCATGAGGAATGGTGACATTTTTGTTTTTCCATTATTGCACTGTATAGAGTCTGGTGTTAAGTTTTTGTCTGCACATTTCTATTTATACTTTATTCTGTATTTGGTGTATTTATACTTTATTCTGTATTTGGTGAGGGTTTGTGTTCTGCATGCAAACTGAGAGGAAGCATTCTTTTAGCATGTGATTTCTCTGTAGGGATCTGTAGTAGCTTGGCCTGTTCTGTTTTCCTGATAGGAGGTATATTGATATTTTAGATTCTGGTGTAATAATTGTGGTATTCATGCCACTTTGGTGCCACTTTGTCACAGTCTAAGTACTTTGGAGTTCTTTTCCCCTTCTGATGATTGCTGCCCAGACGTTTCATCAGAATTGATAAGAAATCCCCAATTCTGCAGCCAAAAATAGGCTGCAGAATTGACTTTAATGGCAAAATGAATGAAACTAATGAACAAATTGGTTTTTCCCCCTATGAAATTAATAAAACGAATTTGGGTCCCAGCAAAACGGAAATGGAAATGAAACAAATTTTTTCCTTCTGCACATCCCTAGTGTATTGGGACTATAAAAGACTGAGTTCAAACTTTGGTGGAAGGGGAACTAGGCATCTTCATGGACAGTATGTTGAAATCCTCTGCTCAGTGTGTGGAGATAGTCAAAAAAGCTAACAGAATGTTGGATTTATTAGACATGGAACTGAGAATAAAATGGAGAAGATCATAATACCTCTGTATCACTCTATGGTGCAACTGCATCTAGAGTATTGTATGCAATTCTGGTCACTGCATCTCAAAAAAGAAACAGCAGAACTAGAAAAGATACGGAGAAGAGTAATCAAAATGATAAAGGGGACAGAACAGCTCCCCTATGAGAAAAATTTTAAAAAGTTAGGGATCTTCAGCTTGGAGAAGAGATGGCTGAGGGGAGATATGATAGAGGTCTATAAAATCATGAGTGGAGTGGAATGGGTAAATACAAATTGGTTGTTTATTCTTTCAAAAAATAAAAACACTAGGGACACTGCATGAAGTTGCTAAGTAGCACATTTAAAACAAATTGTAGAAAATATATTTTCACTTAATGTAGAATTAAGCTCTGGAATTCATTGCTGGAGGATGTGGTAAAGGCAATTAGGAACTTATCTACACCTTTTTTAAACTCAGCTACACTAACTGCCCTAACCACATCCTCTGGCACCTGGGAGTCGGGTCTGCTTGGCTGGGCTGATCCGAGCCTAGCCGGGCCCTCCCTGGACCCTCCAAACCCAACTTCCATTCCTAAAATTAAGTTATGGGCTCAGTGCACAGTCAAGATGTGCAATCTGTTGCCAGAGGACATGGTCAAGGCGACTAGCATAGCATGGTTTAAAAGAGGATTGACCAGACCACCAGGAATTTGCACTGTGAGGGTAGAGGAGACAATTGTTGGTTCCCACCTTAGATGGTAACTTTTAAACAGGCATGCGGAAGCACATGTGCACTTGCTCATCAGCCCACGCCCAGGGAAGCAGTCATTTTATAACATGCAAGCGTATATGCATGCACGTTATAAAATGGACTAACCGCGCGCTCATGTGCACTCAATTTTAAGTGGACATGCCTATGCATGCAAATGCTGCTTCTACCACTTAAGTGGGGGGATGTTAATCGACATGTACCCCAATGCATTTGCCAGTTTTCCCAGTTCATTCCCAGTTCACCCAGGTAAGGGATAGGACTTCCAAACCCCGCTAGTTTAATAGCCTCCCTTCTCCCCTGTGAGCACCGACCCTTAAAATCCTGCTGATCTGACTATTTATTTTTATTTTCTCACTTACAGGTCATCCATAGCAGAAGAAAGGTTATGTGGCAGAGGACCCCAGCGCATGCCTGTGTACAAAGTATTTACGCACAAATTTCAAATTAAAATCCAGGAGCAACCATGCCCATGCTCCGCCCCTTTTTTGAACTTTTCATTTGTGCATGTAGCGGCATGTACGCGTGTACCCTGGCAGCTTTTATAATCCTCTCGGCATACACCGGCCTAACCTGTGCACATATCTGTCGGTTTTGGAGCACGCTGGGCTTTTAAAATTCAGCTTTTATTGAGCATAGTGGGCCAGGTCATGGGAGGCCGGTGAAACTGTCACTAGCACCTGGTTTTTATTAAGGATCAAATTCAGGGTGAAAGAGGAGGGATATTTTCCAGATTGGGGCTTAAAAATCCGATGAAGGGGGTGAGCACTGCTTCTGGGGAGGGACGTTAGGAGTATTTTACAGAATGGGGCATCAGTTTTGGGAAAAGTGGGGGGTTTTCCAGATGAAGAGTGGTGATGAGCGCAGACTCCAGGGGAGAGGGTGCGTTGATGGGGTTTATTTTCCAGATCAAGGCTTCATGATCAAGGTGGAAGGAGGGGTAGTGAGCACCAGGTCTGAGAGGTGGAAGGTTTATTTTGTAGATTAGGCCACCAGGACAATTTGGGGTAAATTTTCAGTGAGAGACACCCAGCAGCAACATAGCCAACTATGTTACTGCCATCTAGGTTAAGTCAGATATATTTTCAGCCTCAGCCTACGTTATGACTGAAAATTCTCTTAAATTTAGTCATATAAACAGTCAGCTATCTTGACCACTCAGCAGCTTTTTGAATATTGGTCCCAATGTAGTTACTAGGACTCTGTACTACATATAAGGACAATAATATCTATGTTACAGTCTTTATTATAAAAGCAATATCTCACAGATTTATATTCAAGGGAAATTAATTTTAAGTAGAAAGTGTTTTGTTTTTTACTAAGTAAAATGTAAACAGTTCACAAAATGGAGATAGTGGTATTTGTCACATCTTACACCCTTGTCACATTCAGCCCTACTAATACCACCACTGTGAGAATCCGGCCCATTGCCAGTAATCGCACCGGAAAGCTCGCTATGCATGTGGCTAGAGTGAGAGAGGTACAACGAGTAGATGCAGAGGAATTGTAGATAGTTGAAAGAGAATGAAGTCAGTAAATGCAGTCCAGTACTACAAAGCACTTTTGAAATGTGAAACATAGAAGAAGGCAAACTTTCTTTCTCCTGGGGGCAAGCTGTCCATTTTTTGAACTCATGCACCTTGCCTTTCCAGTAGCCCCCAGCTCAGCAATACCGTGTCCCCACCCTCTCACCAACTTCCACTGCCTGACAGACTGACAGACACTCTACTACTACTCCAAAGCAGCCTCACCTTCCTACCCAGTCACCTCCTATCAAACCTAGGTGAGAAAATAAAATAATGTTAGCTCTAGTAACACATTTGCTACAAGTGTAATGGAGAGACAAGGAGCCATGGCCTTGTCATATTTTGGGCTGATACAGTAGGGTCTGTCAGGGCCTGGGGTTTCTGGAATGGAACTTGGCCACTGACAAATAGAAAAGCAAAGTCACGCAGCCAACAATGGCTCTCCGCAGAAAGAGGAGAAGCCCAGGCTAGTCAGCCACAATTCTAACTTTCTTATCCCTCTTTTTGGTGCGCTGCAACCAATATGCATCATTCGGTGGTTTCTGCAGGAACAGGCAAGGAAAATAATTTGCTGTGAGCTCTTCCTCTATGTGCCACAGCATAGATTTCATTTCAGAGTAAGACAGCAACAAGTAGCAGATGTGAAGGCCAAAGGCATTTTACCAAGACTTTTTTTTTTTCAGTTCTTTATTTATAATTTTCAAACAATACAAACTTATTCAGATAGTTTGCAATCAAAAAGACATGGCTTGGTAACCATCACAAGAAGTATTAAGATAATAATATAATATTATCATTTTACAGAAGAAAAACATTCTTAGTACCAATACCATTAATAATATCAAAACAAAAATGAGAGCAATGTGCATGGTGGGAGAAAACTAAGGGGAGAGCTCACAAGCTTAATAATACATAAGTAAAGGCTATTTAGCATAGAACCTGCATTACTTTCTACATTTTATTGACTATTAGACACTGGGGATGAGATTGGTAATTTCCTTTGTTCTAAAAAGTTTTTTAGCTGTTCAGGTATAAAGAAAATGTACAAATCATCTTGTTACTTAATCAGACATTTACATGGGAAATGCAACGTAAATGAGAAACCCATTGAAATTACTTCCTGGCGGAAAACTAGAAAGGCTTTCCGCCTTACTTGTGTAGATATTGCTACCAAGACATTTTTATTTGTTTCTAGACATATATATATTTTCAGCTTTGTCTGAAGAAGTTCTTTTGTAGATGCTGAAAAGAGATTGCAAGACTGATGAGCTGTAGTGAAATAATGACATGAAAAAACTTCAACAAGAAGTTCCACACAGAGCTAATGGAGCCTATGGAGTCCTCCCTGGAAGGGCACATAAAATGTGAGAGGGTCCGGTGCCAGTTTGGGAGTACAGCACCGGTGTTTTGGTAGGGTTCACTGGAAGTTGAGTCAAGCAGGTGGTGAGGTGGACCAAGACCCAGAGGCAAGAGTGAGATTTTCATTTTCCTGGGCTGGACAGCATCAGATCCCCTTCTATGGGTCCTCTTCTGACTGCTCCTCAGGAACACACTCAAGTAGGTAAAGTAAGGACTCACTTCACTGTATAATCAAACAACCAACTTTTTTATCTTTTGGGGTTAGCCGCAGTCAGAGATCACAACTGAATTCAAAACACACAAATTGGTTCAGGTGTTCACAAGCTTCTACAGCCAGGCTTTAGCAGCATTCATTTTCAAACAATAGGTTGACATATTTTCCTTTATCAAAGTTACTTTTCATGAAAGTACTCAAAGCAGTATTCCAAGTACTTCCCCTCTGGCTACTCCATGCCATCCCTTTACAGAATGCCACATCACAACTTTTCTTCACTGAGTACCTTAGTACCCTTTTCCCCAACACAGAAATATTTTTTCTCTTATCGCCCTAGGGTCGCCTCACTTCCCAGGTCAGCTTGACCTGGGTTTCCCTGGATTCTCCAAGTCAAGTGGCCTCTGGTCCATGTTCATCCTAGATCCTCCCTTGTGATGAGACCTTCAACCACTCCTCTTCCTCTTGTACCCTGGACGAGTCCCTTTGGTTATTTCCTCATGAGAGTAAATACCTTCCAACCTCGGGCCTTTCCCTTGATGGGGAAAACCTTTGCAGAGCCCTATCCCTTTAGAGAGGCACCCCAGGCCATCCACTCCCCTTGTATGTCCTTGCAATCTCCTCATAAGAACATAAGGATCGCCATACTGGGTCAGACCAAGGGTCTATCAAGCCAATATTGGGCCGGATTTTAAATGCCCTGCACGCGTAAATCTGGCCGGATTTACACGCACAGGGCCCTTGCACGCCGGCGTGCCTATTTTGCATAGGCCGCCGGCGTGCGCACAGCCCCGGGACGCGCGTAAGTCCCGGGGCTTTGTAAAAGGGGTGGGGAGGGGGCGTGTCTGGGGTCAGGGGGCGGTTCGGGGCGGGACCGGGGGTGTGGTGCCAGCCCGGGGCATGGTCAAGGCCTCCGGACCAGCCCCTGGGTTGGGTGATGGCGCGCCAGCAGCCTTCTGGCACGCGCAGATTTACGCCTGCTTTCGGCAGGCGTAAATCTGCCAACAAAGGTAAGGGGGGGTTTAGATAGGGCCGGGGGAGTGGGTTAGGTAGGGGAAGGGAGGGGACAGTATGGGGGGGTGGCAAGAAATTTCCCTCCGAAGCCGTTCTGATTTCGGAGCGGCCTTGGAGGGAACAGGCAGCGCGCGCCGTGCTCGGCGCGCGCAGGTTGCACAAATGTGCACCCCCTTGCACTCGCCGACCCCGGATTTTATAAGATACTCGCAGCTATGCGCGTATCTTATAAAATCCAGCGTACTTTTGTTCACGCCTGGTGCGCGAACAAAAGTACGCGCTCGCGCAAATTTATAAAATCTACCCCATTCTGTTTCCAACAGTGGCCAATGTAGGCCACAAATACCTTGCAGAATCCCAAATAATAGATTCCATGCCCAGCAATAGGAGTGACTTTTCCTAAGTTTACCTGGTTAATAATAGTTTACATACTTTTCCTCCAGGAACTTGTCCATCCATTGTACCTGAATACTGGAGGGTGGCCAATATAACCCCAATATTTAAAAAGGGCTCCAGGGTGACCGGGAAACTATAGACCAGTGAGCCTGATTTCAGTGCAGGGAAAAATAGTGGAAACTATTCTAAAGATCAAAATCGTAGAGCATATAGAAAGACATGGTTTAATGGAACACAGCCAGCATGGATTTACCCAAAGAAAGTCTTGCCTCACAAATCTGCTTCATTTTTTGACGGGGTTAATAAACATGTGGATAAAGGTGAATGGGTAGAAGTAGTGTATCTGGATTTTCAGAAGGCATTTTCAAAGTCCCTCATGATAGGCTTCTAAGAAAACTAAAAAGGCAGGGATAGGAGACAATGTCCTTTTATGGATTACGAACTGGTTAAAAGGCAGGAAACAGAGTAGGATTAAATGGTCAATTTTCTCAGAGGAAAAAAGTAAATAGTGGAGTGCCTCAGGGATCTGTACTTGGATCAGTGCTTTTCAATATATTTATTAATGATCTGGAAAGGGAGGTGTTCAAATCTAAAGATGATTCAAAATTATTCAGAGTAGTTAAATCACAAGCGGATTGTGATAAATTGCAGGAGTACCTTGCGAGACTGGAAGATTGGGTGTCCAAATGACAGCTGAAATTTAATGTGGACAAGTGTAAGGTGATACACATAGGGAAAAATATCCCTTGCTGTAGTTACACAATGTTAGGTTCTGTCTTAGGAGTTACCACCCAGGAAAAAGATTTAGGTATCATAGTGGATAACACATTGAAATTGTCTGCTCAGTGTGCTGCAGTAGTCAAAAAATCAAGCAGAATGTTAGGAATTATTAGGAAGGGAATGATGAATAAAACAGAAAATGTCATAATGCCTCTGTATCAACCCATGGTGAGACAACACCTTGAGTACTGTGCACAATTCTGGTAACCGCATCTCAAAAAAGATAATAGTTGCACTGGAGAAGGTACAGAGAAGTGTGGGATGTAAACAAAGAGATGCCGAAAGTCCTCAAAAAAAAAAATTTTTATTGGTTAAAAATTATTCTTTATGTCCCTTCATAAAGAATTCAGTACATTTCGTGGACCCCAATACATGTGAGACTACAGTATAAGTGTTACCACAGTCAGGACAATATTGATCTCCGCTGTTAGCAAACAAAATACTCAGCGATGTTTTTTGGAACCAGTCTGAATGACAGAATCTGAATTGTGCACATTGTCGCGAGCTTAAAAGCTCCTTCATGGAAAACGTGGACTGAGCATATCAACAAGATACGTTTTAGAATTCATTTTGAATGAGGCATGAGAACATTAAAGCGCATCTTGTCAAATGATAAAATTTGCCTTTAACAGCCCTTCACTGGGCGAAACTCAGGCCTAGAGTCGGCATTCATAGAATAATTTTTAACCAATAAAAAAAATTTTTTGAGGACTTTTGGCATCTCTTTGTTTACATCTCACATGGCTTTGTTAGACCAACTTACTTCTTATTTTTTGGGCCGAAGG
This sequence comes from Rhinatrema bivittatum, assembly GCF_901001135.1. Taxonomy (NCBI): domain Eukaryota; kingdom Metazoa; phylum Chordata; class Amphibia; order Gymnophiona; family Rhinatrematidae; genus Rhinatrema; species Rhinatrema bivittatum. Next base: position 257,162,152 of record NC_042616.1, on the reverse strand, counting down.
TACACAGAAGGCAACCAAAATGATAAATGGGATGGAATGGCTCCCCTATGAGGAAAGGCTAAAGAGGTTAGGACTGTTCATTTTGGAGAAGAGACGACTGAGGAGGGGTATGATAAGAGATCTATAAAATCATGAGAGGTCTAGAACAGGTAAATATGAATCAGTTATTTTCGGATATATGTTTCGGATAATAGTTAGCAAGTAGCACATTTAAAACAAAACAGAATTTTTTTTTTCACTCAACGCACAAGTAATCTCTGGAATTTGTTGCCAGAGGATATAGTTAGGGCAGTTAGTCTAACTGGGTTTAAAAAACATTTGAATATGTTCCTGGAGGAGAAGTCCATTAACTGCTATTAATCAAGTTGACTTAGGGAATAGCCACTGCTATTACTGGCATTAGAAGCAGGGGTTCTACTTAATGTTTAGCACTTGCCAAGTACTTGTATCCTGGACTGGCTATTGTTGGAAACAGGATGCTGGGCTTGATGGATCCTTGGTCTGACTCAGTATGGCAACTTCTTACATTCTTATGTTCTTACGAGGGAAAGTGCTTGGAGGACTGTGGGAGGCCTGATTCATCCTTTTTTGTTTTAGGGATTTCTTTGAGTTTTAATGTTATTTTTCGGGTTAGGAAATGATCTGACCTGAAAAAAGAGAAAAACAAAACCCACAGCAAAAAAATGAGAAGAACCTACAAATTTTAAACTGCACATCCTTACCATTTACCTGTGAGTCATCACCATTGATCCCTAGAATCTCCTGAGTCTCCTTAATCAGTGAAAACTGACATAACCCAGTGCTCAAAGTCCTATTATGATTAATTGAGATCAAAACATTGCCCACACAAGGCGACTATTGCATTCCCCAGAAATAGAGGTGTTCCCCTTCCCATAAACATATTTCTTTACTGCCAAATTTAGGGGGTCATTTTCCTGAAGGATCACATGCGATAAGGGACGTTTCGCATGCGAAAACTCCCTTATCGCGTGCGATACCAAGATGGGGGCGGAGTTGGCCCCAGAAGAGGAGGAGTCGGGGCGTCACCGGGGCCAACTCCGCGAAGACGCCGCGGACGATGAAAAGGTAAGGCCCTTTTCGCATCCTAGTTCACGCCCAATAGCTACACCTTCTATGGTGGCGCTATTGGGTGCGAAACTGGCAGCGATCGCACCGCGGCAGTGCGATTGCTGCCGGCTAGCGCAGGACCGCCCCCCATTTCGGCCCCCACCCCTCATTTCCTAAAGTATCGCAGGCCTGCGATACTTTAGAAAATAAGGCCCTTAATGATCCTATTGAGAGACGATCTAATGACTTAGTTCCCTGGAAGTAATAAGATGACTGAATAATACTAATTGCATTTTCAAAATATGATGCAAAATCTTCACTAGATAGAACAATCTGAGGACAGTTTAGTCACCATGCCATCATAATTCGCTGGTTGGGGATGTATATATTATGAGGCTGATTTTCAATTGGTTTCGGCTCCTAACTTTTGGAGTTAGGATCCTAAATTGTACCTTTTGAAAATTTACTAGGGATGAATTTCTAAATTTAGGAGCTTAAAAAAGGGATGGATTAAAGGGTGGAGCTAGAGAAGGGAAAATAAATTAGAAACTTAGCACTGATTTTCAATATTAGGCACTTAATTTAGGCCTAGATTCATCACTTTGCTATAAATAGAGTGAAAATAGCACCCACGGTAAAAAAAAAAAAAGGGGCATGTTTAGGATAATTTTCCTGGTACCACATAGGTATTTTAACGCAACGCACATTAAAATCGCACACATGTTATTTTCGTATCGTAAGCTGAGAAGTCAATCTAGGCTTTTATCGCTTTGGGCTACTGGAGAGAGAGAGAGAGAAAGAGAGAGAAACTCTGTAGAGACTCACAAAACATTTAACTATTTATACCACTGTAAGACGGGACACTAGTAACTTGGGGTGAGGTTTGTGGGTATGAATAGGTAGCGAGAGCATGGTACATATCTACTCTTCTTTCACCTTTCATCCCTCCAAATCACATTAAATCTTCACTGATGGTAACTGTGCTGTTCGTACATATGACCGTGCATGTAAAACTGCCCCCCAAAACCCAACTCAGCCCACAAACCTCACCCGAAGTTCATAATGCACCCTCTTACAGTGGTATAAAATGTTCAGATCCTACAAAATTCCATGGCGAGAATCATAACCAGTACGCGTAAAAGGGACCACATCACCCCTATCCTAAAGGACCTACATTGGCTGCCCATTTCCTTCCGCTCACAATACAAAACCCTCACCATCCTTCACAACTCCCTACATAAACATAATCACACCTGGCTCGATGAAATGCCCCGTTTCCGCGCCTCTGACCGCCCCACAAGAACAACCCAGACAGGTACTCTCCACACCCCGTCCCTCAAATCAGCACATTCAACTCACACCAGAGGAAGAGCTTTCTCCATCGCTGGCCCCACCCTCTGGAACTCCCTCCCCACCTTCCTACGCCAAGAGTCATCCCTCCACACTTTCAAGAAAGGAGTCAAGACATGGCTCTTCCGACAGGCCTACCCCGACACTAACCAAACTTAACTTCTCCTCCCAACTCCACCCGCCCGACTTTTCACTCCTGCCACCACTCCTCTCAGTTTCCCCCTGCCCTTTCATCCACCCTTTACTCCCTTCGCCCAACCCATCCCCTTCTTCTCTAGCCACCCTCGATCCCTGGGCCACCTGGCCTCAACCCTCTCCCCTGTACTCCTCCCTCCCCCTACACCCATAGTTTCCCACTATTTAAGTTATATCCTAGTGAATACCGCCGCCCAATCAATACGGCCGGATGTCCAATACTTCCTTAGTACTACTTAAGTTAATAGTACCTGTACATTTTCCCACTGTACATAGTCTCCCTCTATTCTATTTTATCTTTGTTTATATATTCATCTAGATATGCTCTTTCCCCTCCCGCTCCCCAGCCCCCCTTTCCCACTCCCCCCTATCCTCCTTCCCTCCCTACGGCCTTCCTCCCCCTTTTGTTATTGCTCCATTTTGGTTCATTTTGTATTTCTGACTCCTGTTTCTGCTATTCAATGTTATTTTTTTATCTTTTTTTATCTTGTTATATTATATTATTATATTGTTTATATTGTTTTATTGTATTTCCCGCCTGAGTTCTTTGTAAACCGGCATGATGTGTTTCACGAATGTCGGTAAATAAAAGTTAATAAATAAAAAAAAATAAAAATAAAAAGTGAGCTTCCCTCTCCCTCTCCCAAACTAGCATTTGCAATAAATACCGTTTCGGCCGCTAGTGCAGGCATAATGCACAGAAAAAAGATGTGGTTATTTCCAGCGTTAAATCCTGCAATAGTGTGCATTACTTTATCACATGCAATGTTAACTGACCCTCATTTCCATTTACTCCTCCCACTCAAACACTAATTTTAAATTTGTATACACATTTCGTGATGTGGTATATATCGCGTGCATTACGGCATTATCACTGGCATTGGGGCCCTAACATACACGATAACGCCCTAACGCATTCTGATAAATTATCCTCATTGATTCCTAAATGAAGGCAAATGAATTACAGGCCTAAATTTTAATCATGCATATATGGGTTCGTGCACTCATGCACATGAATTTTATATTGTGTGCATGCAAATGCATGTAACGTTCAAGGGAGAGTGCAGGGTTGATACTACCCAATATGCGGAGACATAGATTAGTCCCCCGAAGGCGGTAGCAGATACACTCTTAGATTAGATCAGGTAGTTCTATGTCTTCACCTGTACTGGCCACTTCCCCCACAGTTTGAACCCTTGGGTTCTGGGGGCTGGCAGGGCTAGGATAGACCTGCTAGGGTCAAGGCAGATGAAGGGCAGTGAGATGAGGTCCAGGCAGATCCCCCACAAATTAAGCCCTGCTACCTCCTCTCCGAGGAAACAGGTGGCTGAGGAGGAAGGCCCCACCACAGCTGCCGGCCTATCTTCTCAGCTGACTCTGAACCCTGAAGGCCCCTGCAGCAGATCCATTGATGTGCCATTGCTCCCAGGTCCCATGCCCTCCAAGGCCAGCATCAGCAGTAATAGGACACTGCTATGGAAGAGTGACAAAATTGGACAATCAAAGCAAACAGAGCTTCCCCCACCCCAAAAAGGAGGGCAGCTATGGAAGCGCTAATTTCATTTAATATATTATTCATCACATTGAACACACCTTCTAAAATGTCTTTGTATCAGAGTGTTCATTTCCTCTATAGCCTGCCGTTGAATTTGATGGTATATCTCCTGCAATCCCTCCTGACTAATATCTTCTTCCACCACCTCCTCATCATCTAGATGATCTTCTAGTCCCTCTAGAGAGGCAGACCGCTGGTCTTCACAAGGTTATAAAGCATATTGCAGGCTAGAAAGATCTCCCAGATTTTAAGGGGATTGCAGAGAAGGCATCCCCCACATCTGTCCAAGGAATGGAAACACGTTTTGAGTAGGCTGAACATTATCTTGATAACTGCCCTGGTCTGCCAGTGGGCCCTGTTGTATCAAACATCTGCAGTGGTCTGTGAGTTAGTCAGTGGGATAATGAGCCAGGTTTTGTGTGGATACCCTCTATCACCTGTAGGGGAGAAGGCAGAGAAGAGCAGTTAGATATGCCCTTGGGTTGGGCAGCGGGGTAGTTCACAGGGCAGGATTAGAGTAATCCTTCTGGTCCAAATCTGTCAGTCCACTTAGATTTGAGGGAAACAATAAGAAGAGGTTAGTTGATGTGTGATGGTAGTGATAAGTGCATTCCTATCTTGTAGCCAGCCCCGGTGATGTGGCCTTCCTGGAAGCATTCATAAATTCCTAACTGCAAGAGTATGTAGGCATTGTGAATGAAACCTATAAACCTGGGCATGATGTCCATGATTATTTTCTTGGCATCACACTACCTACATATTGAGGGAGTAGAAGCCCTTGCAGTTGCCTCCCCCTGGTGTCCTTATACGGATGTCACTGCAATCAATAGCTCCCAAGACAGAGGGGAAGCATGCTATTTGATTAGATATCTGCTATGATTTGTTCTTGTTGTCTGCTCTGAAGGAAGGATATATAGTGACGTGTTTCCAGAGAAATGAGGCCAGGAACTGATCAATTCATATGGAGGTGGTAGACTGGCTTCTTCCAGCTGTAACCCCTAGAGTTGTCTTGAGATGCCAATGGCCAAAAATGGCAGAGTGGTAGTGACCTTGATGTGTGCTGACAATGAACCTTCCGGTGGTAGATTTCAGGTCCTGCTCTAACTGACAGCATAGGTACAGTATGGTTTCCTTATTTGAACTTGAACATGTGCATGACTTTCTCCTCTGAGAAATCCAAAAATTGTGTTTAGTCCTGTACACTATCTGTAAGGGGTACTTCTTCATCATAATCCTCCTTCTCCTCTGTTCTCTCTTCCTCCTCAATCATTGTGCCATAAATATCCATAAGGCAATTAGAGTCATTTTTAAAAGGTAATCTCCATCACTGACTCCCACCCCCAGTAGGTCCCAAAAGGTCCCCGTAACATACACTCCCACCCCCGTGTAAAGTCCTGGATGTCTATATTATCTCCCAATCTGTTCCAGTAGCCCCCAGTAAAAATCAGTATGTCCCAGTTACCACCCAGTATAGCCCAGTCTATCACAAGTACACTCACTCCACCTCTCTTTTGGACCCCCATCTATCCCAGGTACCATCACTCTTCCCTCCCCATATGACTCTGTATGTCCTGGTGAACCCACTGTATGACCCAGCTGTGACACAATTTGGCCCCAGTAGGTCTCTGTCTGTCCCTGGTGCACTTCCTCCAACTCCCTTGCCTGCTCCAATGTGTGCATTCACCTGGAAAAGCCAACCTGTCAAATGCCAAGTCAAAAATCATAATGAAAGTTTACACTTGTTTATTTATTTAAAAGTTCTTATATACCATCTACCTGTGTGCATAACTAAGCCGCATAAGTTGAATGATGATTGTGTGAACAGTGCTTTCAAAATATCTCATTATGGGCCTATGTGCTAACCCCATCCCAACACACCCTTTTTTATGCATATACTTTGTTTGCATATGCATATACACATGCATATGTGGTCCCTTTTTAAAATACGTGTTAAGTATGATTAGAAAACATACATGCGTAAATGGACTTTTTAATGTGCGTAAGCCTTTGAAAATACATCTTCAAGTTTTAGGGTCCTAAATTTACATGAATTTTCAATTGAAAATTTAGGATTCTAAGTTTGTCTGAAAATAGGCACCTAATTGAAGCACCTAATATTAGGGATGTGCATTTGTTTTCAACGAAATATTTATTTTATTTATTTATTTATTTATTTATTGTTTTTTATATACAGATCTTCTTGCATAGGATGCAAATCAAACCAGTTTACAGTGAAACAATTCAACTTGCCTAAGAGCATTACATGGAACAAAGAACATGGAACAAGTGCATTACATGGAACAAGAACATGGAACAAATAAGAGTGCTTGTGAGCATTACATAAAAAACGGGGAACATTTAAACATTTAAACATTTAGAAACCTTTGGAAATAGACAATGGCAGCAAAATTGTCTGACATCTTGTTTCTGGAGTGCCACGAAATGAAAAAAAAAATGAAATTTCGTAAAAATTAGTATTTCGTGTGCACTAGTTACAGTTTTCCTATATTACGTACATAGGGGCAGATTTTCAAAGGGTACGCGCGTAAGATACATGCGTACCCCCCCAAAAACCTGCCCAAGGTTCCCCCTGCGCACGCCGAGCCTATGTTGAATAGGCTCGGTGGAGCAAACAAGCCCCGGGACGCGCGTGAGTTACGCCTGCCTCTGGCAGGCGTAACTTTTAAAACAAAGATGGGGGGGTTTAGATAGGGATGGGGGGTGGGTTAGGTAGGGGAAGGGATGGGAAGGTGCAGGGGGATGGAAGGAAAGTTCCCTCCGAGGCCACTCCGATTTCGGAGCGGCCTCAGAGGGAACAGAGGCAGGCTGCGTGGCTCGGCACGCGCAGGCTGCCGATTTTGGGCAGTCTTGTGCGCACCGACCCCGGATTTTAATGGATACTCATGGCTACGCACGTATCTATTAAAATCTGGCTTACTTACTTTTATAAAATCTACCCCTTAGTGCACACTAATGGGACTTGGTGCGCACAAACCGGATGTCAGTGCGCACTAAGTCCTAATAGTGCGCACTAACTAGTTTTCCTAATTTCAGAGTTAGTGCACACTAATAGGACTTAGTGCGTACTAGCTGGATGTTTGCGAGCACTAACTATAGTTAATGTGCACTAACTAAAAACGTTACCAATAAGTTAAAAAGTGTTAATTGGGGAGCAGTTCATTAGCTAGAGGTATGGTTCTGCATTCCCATTGGCTGTCTCCTTAGTTACTTGTTTGTGTTGCCAAGGTTGCAAGGTTGTATTTGTGGGGGGATGGCCAGTGCCTGGTAACAAATGTAAACAAACAAGTGATATATTAATACCATCAAGTTCTAGTCAGAATAAGCAAAAGCATGTAATTCAAATGAATATTTTAAAATTTGCCAAGCCCTTTGTAATTTAGGGAAGGAACTCTGGCATTTTAGAATATGCATACTATTAATTCCCCTGGTGTCTGTGTGTTTGGGTGAGGGGGCAGTAACTGGTAGGGGTGTGCATTCGTATTGACCGCATATGTAAAACGCTACGCATATTTTTTTTTTAACTTAAAAAAGTGATGTAACATAAACGATCGGATTTCCCACATATCCAACATAGCTATGTTGGATATGTTGGAAATCGCGATTGTTGAGCCAAAATAAAAATTTAAACCCCCTCACCCTCCTTAATCCCCCCCCCCCAGACTTACCACAACTCCCTGGTGATCGAGAGAGGAGTGAGGACGCCATTTCTGCAATCCTTGGCGAGAAGCATGTGACGTCGGCGCCACGTCGAGTGACGCGGCGTCACGTGATTCCCGGCGAGTTTTGGCCAGCTTGGGGGGGCCTCCTGACCCCCCCCCAAGCTGGCCAAAAGTTCTTTTTGGGCCGAACGAGCCTTCCGGCGCGAACTCGCCGGGAATCACGTGACGCCGCGTCACTCGACGTGGCGCCGACGTCACATGCTTCTCGCCAAGGATTGCAGAAATGGCGTCCTCACTCCTCGCTCGATCACCAGGGAGTTGTGGTAAGTCTGGGGGAGGGGGGGATTAAGGAGGGTGAGGGGGTTTAAATTTTTTTTTTTGCACATATGGACATATACCCAACTCATTTAATTTTTTTTATGTCCATATTGACCGCAAATGGGACCCCCTTTGGACATATTGACATATGGACATAAACTTTTGCTCTGCACATCCCTAGTAACTGGTGAGAGGGGAAGTGACTGGGGTGAATGTGTAAGGTCACAGGTGGGAGAGAGATTAGTTGAAGTGATATCTAGTGAGAAAGGGCAGCCTGGTGTGTGTAGAGGTGATTAGTTAGAGGGGGAGTGACTGGGGTGACTATATGGGGTGACAGGTGGGAGAGAGACTGGTTGGTGAGTGGTGAGAGAAAGGCATCTTGGTGTGTGGGAGTGATTGGAGAGAGGGGAAGTGACAGGGGTGACTATATGGGGTGACAGGTAGAAGAGAGACTATTTGGTCAGTGGTGAGAGAAAGGCATCCTGGTGTGTGGGGGTGACTGGTAAGGGGGGAGTAACTGAGGTGACTATATGGGATGACGGGGGAGAGAGACTGCTTGGCATGGTAATTGATGAGACAGGCAGCCTGGTGTATGTGTGAGGGAGGGGAGGGTGACTGGGTTAACTGTATGGGGTGACAAGTTACCCCCCACACACATCAGGTTGGATCTCTCTCTCTCTAGTCACCACCCCAGCTACATTCTCTCCCACATGTCACCCTGTCCATTTACCCAAGTCACTTTCCCTCTCAATAGTCACCCCCCACCCCTACCCAAACACACAGACTCACACCAGGGAAATTCAAAGTATACATATCCCAAAATGCCATGTCCCCTTTCCTAAAATATAAAGGGATTGGCAAATTTTAAATAACCATTTGCTTTACGTGCTTTTGCTGACTAGAACTTGATGCTATTATTACATCACTTGTTGTTTACACTTGTTACCAGGCACTAGCCATCCCCCCACAAACACCACCTTGCAACCTTGGCAACAGAAACAAGTAAATAAGGAGACAGCCAATGGGAATGCAGAACCATACCTGTAGATAATGGACTGCTCCCCAACTGACACTTTTTATTGGTAACATTATTAATTAGTGCGCACTAACTATAGTTAGCATCCAGTTAGCGCGCACTAAGGGGTAGATTCTCAAACCCCGGTGTGCCTAAATCCCGGGGTTTATGCGTGTGGCTGGGTCTTATGCGCGCTGGACCAATTTTCAAATGGCCCAGCCATGCGCGTACACCCCAGGATGCGTGTAAGTCCTGGAGCTTGAAAATGGGTCAATCTGGGAGGTGGGGTGGTCCGGGGGTGGGGCTAGAGGCGCCCAGCACAGTGGCTGGGCGCCTCTATGCCGGGGTATCGCTCGCCGGCAGGGTGCCGGAATGCTCAACTGGCTCCTGCTCCTTGGCAGGAGCAAAAGGTCAAATAGAAAAATTAGGGCTAGTTAGGACAGGGATAAGGGGAGGGTAGGATAGGGGAAGGGGAAGGGTGGTTAGGCTAAGGAGTTGGGAAGTTCCCTCCCAGTCCGCTCCTTAATTGGAGGGAACTGGGGAAGGCCCAGATGCATCGCCACATTCATTTGCTAAACTATACCCCCTCTTGCGCGTGCCAATACGAAATTTTATAACATGCGCTTGCCATGGACGCTGGGTAGCGCGGGCACATGGATGCGCACGCAAAAGTTTTGAAAATCTACCCTTAAGTCCCATTAGTGCGCACTAACTCCAAAATTAGGAAAACCCGAAATAAAAATGTCCCAAACCATTTTAAAAACGAAATCAAACAGATAACGACCCAAAATGAAAAAGACACAAAAAAAAATCAGTGCACATCCCTACGTAATATTACATTTCATGGCTCATGGGTAGGCCCCATTAGCCATGCTACCTACCTGACATCTCGACCAGCTAGTCCCTCTCTCTGGAGCAGGGTGCTGTCATTGCTGAGCCCTCCCGAAGCCCCTCTAGGTGCATTTGTGCTGAACTATGCACTACTTAAAGGGCCCACAGCAGGAAAGCTATGGTTGTCAACTGTCTAGTTTTGGACCGGGCAGCCAGGTTTTCAGGCATTCTGTACAGTGTCCAGTCAGAAGTACCGATCGAACACTAAATGTCCAGTTTTGCAGGTGGCTCCTTCTTTTTCTCCACAGCCTCTTAGGTTCTGTCCTGCCTTTCTCTTCCTCTAACTATCTGAGGAGACCTGTGCCGTATCCCTGCCTCCTTTCCCATGCTGTGATTGGACAGCATAGCACAGCCCTCAGCTCCCAGTGGTTCTGCAGATGCATAGATACACTGTTTAGGCAGTTCACTGGCAGGATCTAAAATTTATGCAAATGAGGGGGTGCCATTCCCCCATCCCACCCCCCAGTCCTCAAGTGTCCAGTCCTAGTCCTTGGAAAAGTTGGCAACCCTAGGGAAAGTGCCTGTGGTACACACTGATGACATCACCTCAGCCCTATAAAAGGCCTCCTCCCAGGATGTCCTCTCTTCGCCTCAGCAATGGGTCACCTGCATCTCATATGTAGAGTGAGTTTCTGCTTTCCCTGCATTCCTGATATTGTCCTTAACCTGCCTTGTCCCCCCCAACCCTGCCTGCCTTGTCTCTCCAGCCCAGCTTGGTCCTTCCTGCCAGTTCTTCTCCTTGCCTCCTTCGCTTGCCCTTGGACCGACTTCTGGATTTGACCTTAGATTGGTCTCTAATCATTCTTGCCTTCTGCCTGCCTCTGACCTGAGCCTGGACCTTGACCATCCTTGTCTGCCACCTGCCACTGACCTTAGCTTGAACATTGAATATCCTTATCTGCTACCTGCCTCTGACGCAAGCCAGACTTTGGATCTCTGCTTTTGTCTACTCCTAAGAGACTCTTGCCCAAGACCTGCTGGCCCCCAGGAACCGAGGGCTCAACCCAAGGGGAAACGGGTTGGTATAAGTGAAGCTCCTGATTCATCTCTTCTCCACTGAGGTCCACCAGCTGTCAGTGAGGATCTACAGGGCCTTCCCTGTGGGTTGAGCCAACTTCACCTCAGCAACAAGGGTCCATGAATCTTACACCTAACTTTTGGCCTGATTTACTAAGCATTTTTCCCCGTATACACACAGAATGGGAGAAAAGCCTTAGCAAATTCGGGCCTTAGATGCCTAAATTTAGAATATCAGCTTCTAAATCTATTATGTGCTTAATGCTCCTTCTGTGCATTCACCATGCTGATGTTCTCTTTCCGATAGTTGTTTTTATTCCTTTTAAGATAAATTCTTTTTGATCTCTTCGCACGTGAACTTTAAACTCTGGGGAAAATTTCATTATTTCTTTCTAAATGTTTTAACAACAAATTAATGAATCTCCTGTCTTATTTCTTGTCAACATTTGTTATGTTTGATTAATGTTTGGAAAAACCTTGGGGTCCATTTTCAGCCAATGTGCATCTCGGGTAGTTAAGCCAGATAAACATATCCGGCTAACTAGCAGGGTATATTCAGTGGCACGGTCGCTATCTTAAAGTTACTGTATACCCGGCTATCTTAAACCGGCTAACTTTAGGACAGCCCTATGGCCCAACCAAAGTTAGCCGCATCAGTTCAGCGGCTAACGCTGAACTGATGCGGCTAACTCCACTCGTCTTCGAAACGCCTCTTGCCGGCTCAGCTAGACAAATAAGGGCTAAATATAGGCCTTCTACATGGCTTTTGAATATGGACCTCCTTATAAATAATAATAAATCCCCCCCTGTTAATCTCGACTGTGGCGTCCCCCAAGGATCCTCCCTCTCTTCCACGCTATTCAACATTTACATGCTCCCCCTCACAAACCTCCTTTCTAACCTTGGTATTACACACTTCATCTATGCAGATGATGTGCAAATACTCATTCCTTTCACAGATACTGTACTCACTGCTCTACATAGATGGGACACCATTCTCACTTCCATTAACCAACTTCTCACCGACATGCACTTAGCCCTCAACCCTCAGAAAATTGAACTCCTCCTCATCTCCTCCAAACATGCACCCATACCCTGTCCCTCCACGCTTCAGACTCCTAACTTTATCCCCGACACAAGAAACTTGGGTGTTATACTTGACAACCAACTAACCTTCAAACCATATATCAAATCTATCGTTAGCAGTTGCTATTTCAAACTCCAAACCCTCAAAAAACTCAAACCCCTCCTCTACTTCCATGACTTCCGCACAGTACTCCAATCACTAATTTTTTCAAAAATCGATTACTGTAACGCACTCTTACTTGGACTCCCTGCCACCCACCTCAGACCTCTCCAACTCCTTCAAAACGCTACTGCACGCATCCTCTCTAATGTCAAGAAGAAAGACCACATTACCCCCACCCTCATCAATCTCCATTGGCTGCCCATCCATTCACGCATCCTATACAAGACCCTTACCCTCATCCACAAAAGTATTACTAATGAACACTACAACTGGTTAAGCCCACCCTTCCTCCCTCGTACCTCCACAAGACCTACCCGCTCCTCCCTTCGTGGAACTCTTATCCCCCCATCTATAAAATCCACAAGACTCATCTCCACCACCAATAGGGCCCTATCCCTCGCAGGCCCTTCCCTGTGGAACTCCATGCCACTTGACCTTCGCACCGAAACCTCCACACCCACCTTTAAAAAGAAACTCAAAACCTGGCTCTTCCTCCAAGCATACCCCCAATCACCTTCACCACCTATAAACACCTTAACCCAACCTCCATCTAGTACCAGTACTAACACCCCCACCACAGGACCTACACCCATCCCCTCAAGACAACCACAAACCCCTCACTTATCATGCACACAATAATTTATCTCTTATTAGCACCGTACATATCTTCTTACCCCTTTCACTGTTGCCCTTGCGCATTTTCAAATATTGCACACAACCTATGTACATACCACTTGTTCATTGTTTCCCTGTACATATTTTCTCCTCACGTTTCCGTCTTCACCCCCCCTGCCCCCCCCCCTTTGTCTCGACCACCCCCTCCCCTCCCTCCCCTATTTATTTAGTTATTGATCTGTTACTATGTTCTAGGTTACACAATGTTCCTTGTAAAGGCTTTGCCTATATATATCCTTGTTTTAAGTTATCTGTAAACCGGCACGATGTGCAAACGGTTGCCGGTATATAAAATTAAATAAATAAATAAATAAATAATGTTCAAAATGCATTTTCAGAAAAAAATCTTGCAGTGCTTTTCTGGTGCATGGAAACCGGTCATTAAGCTATTGGCAGAATTTCCAAAACAGCTGCTATTTGTACATTTCCCAGAGATTCTTGCTTGTGTAATGGCTCCAGTCCTCTTCTAGGCTGTATTCATTTCACTTAACACCTGGTTTTGTTAATGAATGGACCAAGCTGAAGCCAATGATTGCTTATTAATTGGCCAAAGCAGTTATTCTATGCAATATTTTAGATGCACGACAACCCTCCTGTGTTTGTAAATCTTATCAATTTATGCCTATCGCTCTTCAGCACCGTCCAACACCAAATGTAACATTTGTAACTTAAGTGATTAGCACAAGGGCTGTTCTTTTGAAACTTTGAGTATCTCTGAGCTGTCCTTTTATTTAGTTGTTTTTTTTTTTTTTTATTTTGGCACACATAATTAATGCTAATACATACTGCCCTAAACAAATTTTCAAGCTGTTCTGAGAAATAATGCAGTGTTAGTTCTATAATTCAGTGCACCGAGCACATTTGTGCAAAAGCTTTTATAAACTGGGCCTGTGGTCAAAAGAAGCAATTAGCACTTTGTTAGTATGCAATGAAGTACTAATCTCCACAGTCCGCCAAAAGCAATTGTCTGTTTCATTTTGCCCTCATGTGCAAATTTCATACAGTACATGTAGCACTGCTCCAGCAGTATCACTTTATCTCCTGCCTCAGCTGTATAGTAAATTGTTTGTTGTATAATTAGTACAGTCATAAGAAAATATGAAAATGACAGTAATATTACAGAATTAACCCTAATATTAAAATTAGAGTCTGTAAAGGGTATAGAGCAGCATCTTAGTCTGGAAGCTGAATTCTTAAAGGGGAATTTTCACAAAATTATGTTGGGGGGGTTGTACATATAAAATCGGCACATTATGCATGTACACTGTCTCTGTGTACAGGAAGTGAATTTTCAGAAGGGTGGGAGCTCATATATATTGCTGCCACATGAAAATATATGCGTGCACAAAGAGGGCATTTGGAGGGTTTTGAAGTACACACACGTTTACATATTGGTTAAAGGACTATGCGTATACATCATCAAACATGTGCACATGTTTTCAGGCTAGCTCATCAAGCTGCGGAAATTAAATCCAACTTCCCGTGTGTAGGCGGTTTTTGGGTGGGGGAATCTGAAGCAAATGTTGGAAGGTGTGGGTGAACTGGTGTAGGTCTTGGCAAAGTGGTGTTTGGAAATATGGCACAAGTCTTTTCCTAAGCAGAATACGCGCGTACATTAGCCAGCTTTTTAAAATACCCATCTCCGTACATAAGTTGAGGGTTATTATGCACACATTTTACAATTATTGTGTGCCTAAATTAAATGCAAGTACTTTTATATACTTACAAAAACCATACGCACCACTTCATTACTAATTTGTACGCACTGGCACATACAAGTTTACTTTCGAGGCAGGGATATGCAGTGTTTTATAAACTGTAAGGCTCACGCTGCACAGTTTATAATATAAAGCAGAACTTTAGGTGCACTGACACACATGTATCTGCTGAATTGTGCACACAACCGAAAATGAGCATTTACATGCTTAAAAAAGACAGTATTTTGGGGTTTGTTTTTTTTGTCTAAGTGGCATGTACATGTGGGAGAAAGACTAAGAGACACAGGTTCTATGGCATGATTTCTTTAATAGGCCCAGAGACAAATTTCTCAGGGTCTATTATATATCTGAAGATTACAACGTCCATAAAATGAAGGTTCAATTGGAAAAGTGGAGGCATTGCTAACCTAAGCCACTAACCACTGCTAGCCCACCACCGAGCGACAAGCATGTCGTGTTCTCAGCTGAACAAGCTGCTGACGAGCCAATCATGTAGCATCACAAACATTTCCAACAGCTACACCTTATTATAGATTAACCACAAACCTATGCAAACAAACACTTGCTCTCAAATAATGTATGCCTCATTGTGGGAAACAGACTGAGGGACCTGCATCTCCCTCTGGGTCACACTTGAGTTTCAACAAGCGTAAGAAAACAATAAACATCCTTTAGAGAGACAAAGAAATGTTTCCAGTTATCTGCCATGCTCTGACTTTGTCAGCGCTCAGAGCCTTATAAAGGGAAGTGGTAATAATGGCATACTTACTATGATCTCCATTCAGTCAAATTATTTTTGGCCTAGAGAGGGTACACTACACATACTCAAGTTTTCATAATTAATTAGGGTCTTAAAAATACAAGTTGGGCTTGAAAAAGAGAGAGATTCACAAGTGGTGCCTAAAAATGTTCAGGCCACGCAGGAAGTGGACTCTCAACAGACCCTCCACAGTTGCCACTGCCCCTTCCCCCTCCCAACTTGAGCACCTAACAACTGAGCCTGGTGCTCCTGCCTTACCTTACTTTTTTTTTTTTTCCCCCATATTCCTATAGGTTCAGAATGTTCTAAAGTTAAAATGCCTTTTACAGCACTTTCTTTTGGCCTCCCTTTTGCCCCTCAACCTACTTCTTGGGTTGTATTGAATTGATAGCAATCTTCAAACTGGAACAACAACGGGCACTTTCCATACCTGAGGCCTAAGAAAACGTTACCTCCTCCTTCATCCGAAATGCCCATAGGTGTTGCAATCCTGCCCGTGAGGAGCGCGGGCAGGCTCTTACCTTCGCGGCCAGTCAGGCCACTGACGCTGCTGCTTCCCCTGAATCAGCTGGGGCCGTCCCCACAGCTGTTTCCATGCTGCCGGGAGCTCCTCCATGCGGCCAGGACTGCTGCTGTTGCTCCAGCTCTCCCCCGATGTCCTGCTTCACTGCCGGGGTCTTCAGCTGGCAGGGAGGCCGTCCCTGCCGGTGCCCGCAGCCTGCTACAGCTCCCACAGCTCCCTGCAGCCAGCCTTACCTCTCTTCCTGCTTCCTGCTTCTGTCTTCACAGCTGGAAGCCGCTTCAGCAGCCTGCCACCTCTCCAGCTTCAGGGCAGGGCTGCTCCGCTGCCTGCCTGGCTTCCATGGGCCCTCCATGTGGCTGAGGACGCCACCAGCTTCCAGCTCTCTTCTCTCCAGCTTCCTTAGGCGCGGGCGAGCGCCTCTCGTCTGTTCTTCAAGGGCCAGCCAGGTGTGGCCCCCTGCTGACCCCTCCCTGGGCGTTGTCCTCATCAGCCCTACAAAAGGGCTCAGCGTCCAGTCTAACTTTGCCTTCGCAAGGAGTTGGTCACTCCTGAGATCCTTCGCTCCAGGAGTCGTCCGTGTTCCAGCACTTCTGCAAGGTCCTGTGTTTCCTGTTACTTGTTGGAGCTCCTCGTCCAGTCCTGATGTCCGCCTTCTGTTCCAGTCCTGATGTCCGCCTGCTGTTCCAGACCCAAGGTCTGTCTCTTGATCCAGTATCAGTGTTCCAGTCCTGATGTTACCTGCTGTTCCAGATGTCCATGTTCCAGCCCCGAGGTCTGTCTCTTGTTCCAGTATCCTTAGTGTTTGTTCCTGATCCTGATGCTTTAACCTGCCTTAGGCTGCCAGTGTGCAGCAACTCGCCTTCGGCTGCCAGGAGTGCAGCACCAGCTTTCGGCTGCCAGGAGTGCAGCAACTTGCCTCGACTGCCAGGAGTGCAGTAAACCACCGCTTCTTCTTCCCTGTGCTCTCCCGTTCTCAGCGTGGTCCGCGACCAGCCTTCCTGGGCTGTGTAGGGTGCACATGGGACAGGGTGGTCCGCGACTCAGTCCCGCGGGTGGCCTGAGTAGGGCGCCCTGAGGGACAGTGCCCATGTCTTCCTTCAGTCCTCATTCCTGAGTCCACCTCTGTGCATCCAATACCTCGTCCTGAGTCCACGTCTGTGCCTGAGTCCACGTCTGTGCATCCAGCCCTTGTTCCTGAGTCCACCTCTGTGCATCCAGTTCCTCGTCCTGAGTCCACGTCTGTGCCTGAGTCCATGTCTATGCATTCAGCCCTCGTTCCTGAGTCCACTTCTGTGCATCCAGTACCTCATCCTGAGTCCACGTCTGTGCCTGAGTCCACGTCTATGCATCCAGCACCTCATTCCAGACTCCACGTCTATGCCTAAGTCTACGTCGTTCCTGAAGTCTCGTCAGTATCTCTATGTTCCAGTCTTCACTGCCCTGGCCTCCATCCGGTCTACCGCTTCGTGCCGTACCCTGCGGCAGGTCCGAAAGGGCTGGGAACGGTCGGAGGACCGTTCACAAGACCAACATTGCGTTGTTGGGTCTTCCGAAGCATGCAGGTCCGGAGGAGGATCAGTGTCCCCAGTCATCACACCAGCCTCGTTCCTGTCCAGCCCATGCTTGGGCATGCCACGCCTACCGCGGCACCTCCTCAGAGTCCCGCTGGGGTCGAGCCGTGGCCCAAGGACACACATCTCCTGGGAAGTGGGACCACTCTCCTAGCGTTCCCCAACAATAGGAGTAAAGTTTTGCTTTCTTTGGGCCATTTCTATATCCACCTCATCTGCTGGGCAAGGAATGACTTAAAGTGAAAGTTTCAATGATGTTGGAATTGCCTGGGCACTATCTTAAACCTACAGAAATATAACTAGGGCTCCTGAATTTAGGTATTTATAAATTGCAAATTTAGATGTTAATTTTCCAGTTAAATAAGTGATCTTTGGGGGTTACCAAATATCAGGGACTTTTCTTGGGTACCTCTTCGGGTTGAATGAAATACATACATTTGTGCAGCTGAGGAGTTGTTAGCGAGGAAGAGGCACAAAAACAAAGCAGAGAATCCAGGGTACGCAAATGAGAGATGAGAGAGTACTAGGAGAAGTTCTGTTTTTCTGGTGTTTATTAAACATTGTTTGTTTGTTTTTTGTATCGGGGTGTTTTATCAGGGTTTATCAGTTAAAACCTAAAATCAGAATCCCTAAATACAAGCGACCACTCTTCCAGTATTCATGATGGTGTCTGTGTTAAGTGTAAGTTTGTACTAAGCCATTCTTAATTTTCCTATGCATGTTAGCTCAGGGTACAGCTCCATTTTGCCATTTATTTTCACGTTTATGGGCCTCCAACTGACAAACAGCATAAATATATTCAAGATCTGATGAAAATCAACTGTCATAAAAGGGGTATTGATGGAAGATGACCATCTCATCTGTATGGTTTGGAAAAATAAATCTGAGATGCTGAGGTGGCAGAGTCATCATAGATGATCCATTAATGCCTTCCAGTTTGTTGCCAAATTATTAATTAACCCACAGAGGATTATTACCCTTCCTCCCACACTCCACTTATACATCTTTAATAGTCTGTCCCATTCCTTGCGATCAGCCAGTCTGCATTTGTTGAGAACCCTTAATGTGAAAGCGGCACAGTTGCAGGAGACCCACCACCATGCTTTTTCCCTAAGAGATCTCATTTTGTGGAATAACCTCCCTTTAGATTTGCGGCAGATGCAGGACTATTAATCCTTTAGGAAATTGTTAAAATCTTAGTTGTATCAGGAGGCTTCCATGGCATTATATATATCTTAAGATGTCTCAGATTTTATTTTGCTTTATTATAATGCATTGATTGTTGTGTATTTGTACGTCATTTTTTATATTTATGGCTCTATTGTAATCTGCTTAGTACACAGGTTCTGGTAATAGGTGGAAAAGAAATATTTGTATTGACTCCAGCTCAGAACAGGAGTAGCTTTTTGGCAACTACCTTTGATTTTCCCTCTTCTCTGAGAGGGAATTTACTACAATATTGTTGCGAGGGTGGACCCTTGGACAGAGGTGGAGTTGGTGCAGCCTGCAGAGTGGAGCCCTGCAGGTCTCCCATTATCGGCAGGAGGAGATGGATGAGGCAGAGGTTTAACTGGAGCTTTGTATATAACACCCCACGTTCTCCTCAGGTTGAGCCTTTGGCTGCTGGGGCCAGCAGGTCTTAGGTGGGGGCCTCTGCTGACCATCAAAAGATCCATTGAGGATACTAGATAGTACAGGCGAATCTGGAAGCAAGCTGAGGTCAGTAGCAGGTGGTGTTCAAGGTTGTCCAGGAGGTAGGCAGTGGTCAATGGCAGGTGGCAAAGATGTCCAGTAAGCAGGCTGGGGTCAGTGGCAGGCAGTGTTCAAGGATGTCCAGGAGACAGGCAGTGATCAGTGGCAGGTGGCGCTCAAGGGCGGTCCAGGAAGTGAGCTGAGGTCAATACCAGGTATCTGTCTGAAGGGAAGGCGGGACCGATAGGCAGGGCAGGAAGGCAAGGAGCAGGAGAGGTGGGCAGATGAGGAGATGGAGAACGCTGGAGAACTGACCACAAGAACTGAAGAACAAGGACGACGAACACTGGAACCAAAGAACAGGACAAAGATGAAGACATAGGAACCAGAGAGCAAGATGCTGAAGCAACTTATGCTACTTGGACAGTAGGGAGACCTGTTGCTGAGGTGAGGGCTGCAAGGAGAGAGGGCCTTTTATAGGCCAGCACCTGATAGGTCATTTGTAGGAGCTGTGGGGGTTTCCTGCCGTGGACCCTTTAACTCTATTGACATCGACCATGTGCGTGCCGGGGGGGGGCCATAGAGGAAGCTGGCAGTGGCCTTCCACGAGTCACATCTGGCTCATTGGAGCTCCATAGTGGCAGATTGCCACTTGGTCACATGGTGGGGTCTTTGGCGGTGGTGGGGCCCAGAGGTGATGGATCAGGACTGGTGGTAAGTGCAGCAGTTTGAGGGGGAGACCTGCAGACACCAAGCGTAACAAATATGTTATTCTTCTTGCATGGAAAATCCTGGGAGCTGTGCTGTGCAACCTTTTTTCCTTTTATTCTTTCATATTTCATCCACATGGTACAAGAGAGCTTGCCAAATAGAGAGTTGATACAAACTTTATGATTTGATCCTGTATTAGGAGCCTCAGAGTTTGGATAGACTCAAACCAGTCCTTCTGCTCGCATATTAAAACTATTATATGATCTTGGTTTTTTAAATTAAGAATTCTATGTGGTTTGAAACATCTCCTTGATCAATCTGATTTTTGTTTAATTGCTCAGGCAATTATAACAATATTATGTTATATTGTTGTAATATTTGTTTTTATGTAACCTGGAATTACATATGTTGTCTGTAAATCACTTAGAGCTAAGGCAATTACAGTTAAAAAACTGTAATAAAGATAAAGAAAGATAATTTTTGCGCTTGGGGGTGGACCCTTGTCCTGGAGCAGTGGAGAACGGCTCCCTGGTAGGGACCAGGAAGCACCTGCCCCCAGGGGGTGGAGCACTGGAGGAGACAGAGGCTAGGTAGGATGAGCTTCACCACTGGAAGCCAGCGGTCCCCCCAGGTGGAGCCCGTAGGGACCCGGGCCGCTTGGACTTAGGTGGGCCTCACAGGGTCTCCTGGAGAGATGAGAGTCAGGCATGCCCACAGACAGGAGGGGAGCGCGGTCAGGTTCGAGACTGGAGGTCAGATGGAACAAGGAGGACCAGAATAGTGTAGGTGATGACCAGGCTAGGAACAGAGCCAGAATCTAGAGATGTGATCAAGCAGGCAGAGGTCAGAGTCCAGGGGTCAGTCCAAGAAGTAATCAGCAAAGCAGAGGTCAGGTTCCGGAGGTCAGACAAGGTCACAGGCAAGCAGAGGTCAGAAGGCAGGCAGCAGGCAGACGAGTCTAGGAGCAGACTGGAGTCAGAAGGCAGGTGGTAGACAAGCAGGTCACGCGTAGGGGCATGGCCAACACAGCCGAGGATGCCGAGCTCTGGCGTGAGGCCTGATGCGCAGTGGAAGGCCCGGCAACCGCCACGGGAAGCCGAGGCCTGGAAGCGCTTGCAGCTGCCACTAGGGAAGCCAACCCTGGACCTGCCGTGGAACCATGGAGGGGAGCAGGCCCGTGCGTGGGGATGCGCAACAATAATGATGAGAGAGATATGATCTCTGAAGAACAAGCCAAAACCTGGATGTGCATTTGTTTTAAAATGAATGGTGTTTTGGAATGAAAAAGGCTATTTTCAGACTTAGCCAAAAAGACCCTAAAATACTTTGGATTATTTTTGGGTCATTGCAAATAAAGAAAGAAAGAAAAGGGGCCTCCCCGATCCTCTACCCCCTTCACTCCCCTGCCTCTGACATATCTTAGACCTTTCCTCTGCCCTGCAAATAAACTGGGACTGAGGACCACCCCTTCCGTTGATTCTGCAGCAAAGAAAGGGGCAGGAGCAAACCCCAGTCACTCATGCTCTGCTGCCATCCCTTTAAAAATGGCAACAGCCTGCACCGGTCCCAGTCCTGAGGCCGGTGCCATTTTGTTGTACCTTCATTCAACAAAATAGTGGTGACTAATCCTAAGAACAGTGCTCTTTTCTTATTGTAAACACTGGCACCACTTTCAGGTTAGCTGGCACCATTTTTGAAGGGACATCGGCAGGGAAGGAACAACTAGGGTTCACTCCTGTCCTTTCTTCTGCTGCAGACCTCCCCATGATCCATAAGTTGGGACCAGGGCAGTCCTCAGCCCTGGCTTATTTGCAACCTCCCCTTACTGTAATCATTAAGGAGCTGCAGTCCCTAAAGATATTAGTGGCAGAGAATCATATTGTAACAAGAGTTAAAAAGGTGGGATCTTCCCCTTTCAGTGCAATTCTCTTTATTTCCAAAGAGATTGGATGAACTGGAGGAAAGAACTTCCTTGCTGGAAGATACTGTGGCGTTGCTAAAGAAGTCCAACCTCATTGCTGAACTGAAAAAGGTCTTTTAGAGGGTAATTTTCAAACATTCTGCTTAACTTATTTCGCATATACATGTATATAAGTTACTTCAATTTTTAAAGTGGACGTATGCACATTATCCCACTAAAACTACCCAGCAAAAGTTGTACCTACTATTTAATAATACTCAAAATTTCCTAGAAAATGTATGTACAGTCAAATTTTATCAGGTAAACATGTAAATCCAAAACCCTCCTCACCTCCACCCCCAGAAACACCTCCACTCAGTCCAGGTAAATGTATGCATGAACAGGTGGCAATTTTGTAAAAAGCCACTTCTCCATGTATAACATTTTTACATGCAGAAGTCCCTTTAAAAACTACCCACTTCTGCCATCCCATAGGCATCCTTCTAAAGTTAGCAAATCAATGGTCTTCTGACTTTGATACGAGTGTAATAAGTGAACAGTACGTAACATATTTAAGAATTTGAACAAGATAATGGTCAATACCAAATTATAAGACATGCAGTACCGTATTTTGCATAGGAGTTATTTTACTCTATACTAAATGGGTCTTCTGATCTCTGATCAATACCTAAAATGTAAAATGACTCATAATTTCATATAAAATCCCATATTGTATGCTTTTTGGGCCCCTATGTTGGATATGATTTTTAAGCTAATTCATGTGAGACCACCTTTTCTGGTAGAAGTATTGTTGGGAGACGATTTGTGGGCTGCAGATTTGAGCATGGGCTTTAAAAAATTTTCACAGATTGCAATTTTATTGGTGAAGTTAGAAATCTTACAAGGTTGGGAGAAAGTAGATTCTCCATCCTCCCAAGCATGGGTAAATCAATGCGGGAATATGTAATTAGCTTCATTACCTGAGGTTGTATAAATGTTGGATGAATGGGGGATGTATGTAGGTTGGTCTAGTCCTGTTAGTTGTGGGAGCAGTTTTTGCTGCTTAAAACTAAAATGGATGATGTACAAAGTGTTTATCTTTTCTGATTTTGATCTTATTTGGATTGTTAATATGAAATTGTAAGATCTGTGCATTGCCTCAATAAAGATATATCTAAAAAAAAACCAAAACCTATCCACTTCTGAGTAACTTTTCAAAGGGGTTAAGTGCATAAAGATGGCACATACATTGATATAAGCAGCATGCGCATATATACCTGATTTTACAAAAAAGTGACAAAAGTGTGTACACTTGTGATTGAGAGCAAAAGTACGGATGAAAAAAGTGGGTGTGTCTGAGGCATGTCAGGGCATGGTTTGCAATGTCACATGATCTTTGCTATTTTATAAAGAACATACGTGCAAATGTTATCAGGACCATGCAAACACTTTTACTACTGCAATTTTACACATCAGTTTCAAAATTGAATTCTCATTTTTAACTTGATGTTTGGCAGTCGGCTTTTCCTGGTGAGTGGACACTACTGCAGGCTAGGAGGAGAGGCAGAACAGGTGCACATAGGCTGCAGTTGGGGAAATTTTGGTCTTTGCCCAGAAGTGTGTTTGCCTATAACCTTTAATTTTGTCAGGTTTGCTCTCAGCCAGATACAAGGTTTGCTGGTTTTCTTCGGAGGAACCTGTCAGTTTAAAGAAAATAGAACAGGGCTAAAAGATCTATTTTCTCAATGTACAAAGGTGATTAGAGGAGTACCCCAGGGATCTATATGGGGACCACTGCTTTTTAACATATTTATAAATGAGCTGAAAAATGGATGCAACGAGTGAGTTGATCAAATTTGTTGATGGTCCAAAATTATTCAAAGTTGTTAAATCTCAAGAGGATTGTGAGAAATTACAAGATGACCTTGTGAGACTGGCAGACTGGGCATCCAAATGGCAGATGACATTTAATGTGGACAAGTGCTAAGTGATGCACAAAGGGAAGAGCAACTGAAATTATAGCTACAAAAATCCACGCTTCCACATTGGGAGTCACCACCTAGGAATAGGATCTAGGTGTCATTGTCGATAATACTTTGAAATCCTCTAC
This sequence comes from Rhinatrema bivittatum, assembly GCF_901001135.1. Classification (NCBI taxonomy): domain Eukaryota; kingdom Metazoa; phylum Chordata; class Amphibia; order Gymnophiona; family Rhinatrematidae; genus Rhinatrema; species Rhinatrema bivittatum. Next base: position 257,138,154 of record NC_042616.1, on the reverse strand, counting down.
TCAGTGTGCAGCAGCAGCCAAGAAAGCAAATATAATGCCAGGAATTATTAGGAAAGGAATGGAGAATAAAACAGAGAATATCATAATACCTCTGTTTCACTCTATAATGCAACCACACTTTGAGTATTGGGTGCTGTTCTGGTCATTATATCTCGAAAAGATATAGCAAAATTAGAAAAGATACAGAGAAGGATGATCAAAATGATTAAGGGAATGGGATGATTCTTTTATGTGGAAAGGCTAAAAGATTTAGGGCTGTTCAACTTGAAGAAGAGATGGCTGAGGGGAGATATGATAGAGGTCTATAAAATGAGTGGAGTGGAACGGGTATATATGAATCGGTTGTTTTCTCTTTCAAAAAGAACAAAGACTAGGGGACAAGCAATGAAGTTACATTTAAAACAAATAGGAGAATATTTTTTTTACTCAATGTATAATTTAACTCTGGTAAAAACTATTAGTGTAGACAAGCTCCTTGGGAAAAAAAGTCCATCAACCATTATTAAGGTGGATTTGAGGAAATCCATGGCTTATCCCTGGATAAGCAGAATGGAATCTATCAATCTTCAGAGATCCTTCCAGATATTGTGACCTGGGATAGGAGGTAATGTCCTTTTATGGATTACAAACTGGTTGAAAGACAGGAAACAGAGAGTAGGATTAAATGGTCAATTTTCTCAGTGGAAAGGGGTAAACAGTGGAGTGACTCAGGGATTTGTACTTGGACCGGTGCTTTTCAATATATATATAAATGATATGGAAAGGAATACGATGAGTGAGGTTATCAAATTTGCGGATGATACAAAATTATTCAGAGTAGTTAAATCACAAGCGGATTGTGATACATTACAGGAGGACCTTGCAAGACTGGAATATTGGGCATCCAAATGGCAGATGAAATTTAATGTTGACAAGTACAAGTTGTTGCATATAGGGAAAAATAACCCTTGCTGTAGTTACACGATGTTAACTTCCATATTAGGAGCTACCACCCAGGAAAAAGATCTAGGCATCATAGTGGATAATACTTTAAAATCGTCGGCTTAGTGTGCTGCAGCAGTCAAAAAAGCAAACAGAATGTTAGGAATTATTAGGAAGGGAATGGTTAATAAAACGGAAAATGTCATAATACCTCTGTATCGCTCCAAGTTGAGACCGCACCTTGAATACTGTGTACAATTCTGGTCGCTGCATCTCAAAAAAGATATAGTTGCGATGGAGAATGTACAGAGAAGAGCAACCAGAAATAATAAAGGGAATGGAACTGCTCCCCTATAAGGAAAGGCTGAAGAGGTTAGGGTTATTCAGCTTGGAGAAGAGACGGCTGAGGGGGGATATGATAGAGGTCTTTAAGATCATGAGAGGTCTTGAATGACTAGATGTGAATCGGTTATTTACACTTTCGGATAATAGAAGGACTAGGAGGCATTTCATGAAATTAGCAAGTAGCACATTTAAGACTAATCGGAGAAAATTCTTTTTCACTCAATGCACAGTTAAGCTCTGGAATTTACTGCCAGAGGATGTTGTTAGTGCAGTTAATGTAGCTGGGTTCAAAAAACGTTTGGATATATTCTTAGAGGAGAAGTCCATTAACTGCTATTAATCAAGTTTACTTAGGGAATAGCCACTGCTATTAATTGCATCAGTATAATGGGATCTTCTTGGTGTTTGGGTAATTGCCAGGTTCTTGTGGCCTGGTTTGGCCTCTGTTGGAAACAGAATGCTGGGCTTGATGGACCCTTGGTCTGACCCAGCATGGCAATTTCTTATGTTCTTATGGATTGGCCACTGTTGGAAACAGTATTCTAGGCTTGATGGACTTTTGATCTGACCCAGAATGGCAAGTCTTATGTTCTTAGGTTCTTAAATCTTATGAGAAGAATGTATATTATTTAATGGCTGGATTCTATAGTTTACCAATACTATAACAAAGCTCAGAAAGGCAAACTACTTAGGTTGGAATAAGGTTTGAACAAATTATAAATTTGAAAATTAAGCAAAGAGCCTTCTTTCCTCTTTTTTTCACTTTTCAAACGCAGTGATAGTTGACCTTCATAATAGGCATCATTGTGTGGTAGAATATTACCTTAGTCACTCTGCCTTATGCTTAATCATAGGTCAGTTCTTATTTTTTAAGAATTTTTTTATGCATTAATTCACCCGGTGATAATTTCCAAATTTTTAACACTCATACTGTAATTTCAAAATTATAGAACAAACTTATCTGAATCAAATCATTATTTCTTCATGCTTAACGACCACCATTAAATTGAGCTTGATGCCCTCAGATGTATCAGCATTGCTATATTGCTGTTTTATGCCCGACATTGCACAATGTTTCGGACTAACATCGAGTCCTTCTTCAAGGGTGTAATCTGCGTTATAAAAGCATTATGTGAAAATGTTTTCATATTTCAAGAAACGTGGTACAAGCAAATTAGTGGAACAGCGATGGGTGCGACGATGGCTCCTAGCCTCGCGAATTTATACGTAAAACATTTTGAAGAAGCATTATTGTTTCCAGCACCCGAATTCCAATATATTTCTAACTGGACTAGATATATAGATGACGTTTTTTGTTTGTGGCACGCAGATGAAGCATGTCTGAAAAGATTTTTTCAATGGTTAAACACACTTGATGATAATTTACAGTTTACAATTACATATGATGCTACACAGATAAATATTCTGGACATTTTGATCACAAAAAAAGCAGGAGACTTATCCACTACTTCATACAGAAAAATTTGCGATCGTAATACATTATTGCATTATACGTCCTTCCATCCATATCAGCTAAGAGCAAATTTACCCGTGGGACAATTTTTACGTTTGCGGAGACTGTGTGATACAAAACAGGAATTCCAACGACAAGCAGAAATTTTGAAAAGCAGACTTCTGATACGGGGTTATCCGGAAAAATGTATCAAAAGAGCATACAAACGAGCTTACAACGTGGAACGCCAATGGCTTTTATTAGATAATACATCTACACGTTCAGAATCCAATGTAGTATGTACTTTACCATATTCTGACAAAGCAGGGGAAGTTGCGTCATTGATACGCCAACATTGGTCCGTTCTAAAAATACATCAAGTGTTTCAAGAATATCCCACCATTGCATATACTAGAGGTAGAAATATAGCAGATAACCTAGTACATTCTTTTCTGCCACCGGCAATTGAGGAAAATTCTCAAGATAAAAAAGGTCACTGGCAATGCAATCATTGTTCAATGTGTACCCAAACCATTGAAGGCATTGAATGGACAGACAAGTCTGGCTTGACACATAAAATATGGCAATCGACTAACTGTACATCTACCCATGTGATTTATCTGATAGTCTGTCCATGTGACTTATATTATGTAGGCCGAACTAAAAGACAGATTCGTACACGGCTAACTGAACATCGAAGTTGCATTATTTATTTATTTATTTAACATTTTTCTATACCGATCTTCAAGGTTGAATACCATATCAGGTCGGTTTACATCGAACAGGGGTAGATCAGTGTAACATAACGTAACATAAGGAACAACTTTTTATAATTAGTGGAGACAAAGCAGAGAAGTAAAAAAGTTACATAATAACAAGGACCATGAACTAGGAAGCTGAATTCAGCTGGAAAAAGAGAAGCCTTAAGAGGGTATTAAATTAAATACATAGTGAAATGACCGAGCTTGGTCTAGAACTAGTTAGCTTATTAGGGTAGGAAACTAGTAAATGAGGAGAATATTGAAGGGGCGAAGTTCCATATTCAATGCTGAGTAGTTGTAGTTATCTAGTGAAAGTTTGAAGGATCAGGGAAGGCTTGTAAGAAGAGCCAAGTTTTGAGGTTTTTTTTAAATGTTGGTAGGCACGGTTCCATTCTGAGTTCTGCAGGGAGGTTGTTCCAGATGGCTGGACCTGCTGTAGAAAAAGCTCGGTCTCTGGTAGAGATGAGTCGTGTGGCTTTAGATGGTGGGGCTTGTAGTGCTCCTTTGTAGGTTTCTCTCATTGGTTTGTTGGAAGTGTGGAGTTTGAGTGGGAATTCGAGGTCGAGATGGAGGAGGCTATGAATTGATTTGTGAATTAGAGTTAGAGCTTTGTGTAGAGCCCTGTGACTGACTGGTAACCAGTGTAAATTACGGAGGATGGGTGTAATATGGTCTCTCTGGTTGGTGCTTGTCAAAATTCTCGCTGCAGAATTTTGTATCATCTGTAAGGGCTTGGTTGTTGAGTTGGGTAGGCCAATGAGGAGAGCGCTGCAGTAGTCAATTTTGGCAAATATTAGGGATTGGAGAACAGTCCTAATGTCATGAAAAATTAGGAGAGGTTTGAGTCTTTTTAACACCTGAAGTCTGTAGAAGCACTCTTTAGTTGTGGTTTTGATCATATTCTTTAGGTTAAGACGGTTGTCTATAATTACTCCAAGAGAGTAATTATTTTAATAATTATTATAATTACTCCAAGAGAGTAATTACTCCAAGAGAGTAATTATTTGTTGCATTACAACAAAGAGAATCACAGCACCTATGGTAGTCCATTGTATGGAACAACAACATTCATTTCAACAGCTAGAGTGGCGAGTGATTGATGTAGTCCCTCGTAATTTACGAGGAGGAGACCCTAATTTCCATTTAAATTTAAGGGAACAACAATGGATTTTCAGGCTGGGTACAGTAGCGCCAGCAGGTTTAAATAACGCTATTGAGTGGTATTCCCTGTGACGTAGCAATACACGTCATTTCCGCGGGATATTTAAACTGGAGGAGTTTCACTACCGGAAATGAAAGTTAGTAAAAACGCCGAGATTCGCCATGCTGAAAAAATAAGTGAGTAAAGAGCTGTTAAATGTGATTGCGCCAATGTCTACAGCAACGTATAATTATAAATTTTTGTTTTTATAACGCAGATTACGCCCTTGAAGAAGGACTCGATGTTAGTCCGAAACATTGTGCAATGTCGGGCATAAAACAGCAATATAGTTAATTCGTATATTGCTGATACATCTGAGGGCATCAAGCTCAATTTAATGGTGGTCGTTAAGCATGAAGAAATAACAATTTGATTCAGATAAGTTTGTTCTATAATTTTGAAATTACAGTATGAGTGTTAAAAATTTGGAAATTATCACCGGGTGAATTAATGCATAAAAAAATTCTTAAAAAATAAGAACTGACCTATGATTAAGCATAAGGCAGAGTGACTAAGGTAATATTCTACCACACAATGATGCCTATTATGAAGGTCAACTATCACTCCGTTTGAAAAGTGAAAAAAAGAGGAAAAAAGGTTCTTTGCTTAATTTTGGATTCTATAGTTTCCAGACATTAGTGAATTCATTTAAGCTAGATCTTAGCTCTTTACTCTCCATTTTGGAAAGGTAGCTCATTTGTCCTGTCCTATCTATGGAGTAGCAGGCACAATTCAAATCACCTCCTACAATTTGAGGACCTACTACTTTGGTTTCAAAGTCTAATAGATAAGTTGTATAGAATAAAATTTTAGGACTGTTAGAGGCATATTGGTTCCTTTTAAAGATTAAGATTTCATTGTTGTCTATTCTACCTCTCATATTCTTCCTGTCCGGTCTGGTTTCTAAGTCAAATGAAGAGTAGTATACTTATCCATACCTTTTTTTCTGTAGCTTATCATTTTCCTGTGGTTTTAGGTTAGTTTTCTATATCAAATCTATGTCCACCTTTTGCTTTTCAAGTAATTTAGGAAATATTAGGCATGTTTCGCTATAGTGAGAGCACAGATTGTAGAGGGTGCGTCCATCTGGCTCTCTGTTCATCCATTGTTATGTTTGTGTGTGTATGCATACCTAATTGTGTGGCCATGCATGCTGCATATCTGTCAAGGGAGAATTCAGAGTGCATGTAGCAGTGGGAGTGAGTCCTGCTTCTCCAGCTACTGCTGCCAGAGCATGGGAGGTGAAGTGGACATTCGTGTCATCGCTTCCACCACTGTAAATGGAGAGTGAAAGGAGTAGCAGGAGTTTGAGTTGCAATTGTGGTGCTGACAAATTGTGGAGGAAGGGCTGCAGGAGAGGTAAATGCAGATAAACGCACCTTTGTGCAATGTGTTTGGCAGATTCTTTCAAACTTGTTTCTTTTTGACTGGGTTGTTTATATCACCCCATTAAGTGTGATTATATTAACACTAAATGTGTCGGGGTTTTTTCTATTGTTGTGGGCTTTTAGAGATGCAGGACTGGACATACCAGATTTTTTCAGTGGTGTCCATGGTGTATGAAGGTGAAATGGGGATCTAGGCTTTAGACTTTACTGACGGTAACATTACAAAACAATTATATATACTATGCTTGTGTGAAACGAATGTAGTTCAATGGCTTTCCTTCCACTGTGAATGATACACTATTTGATGAAGACAGATTCCACATACTGCACCACAGAAAACACCCAGGCAGCAGTTATCCAAGTCTTGAGCCAAGATTAGATCCCCCAGAGTGAAGAAAGAGGTAAAAATCGATTACATTTCCCAGGGTCCATAGCAGCCTGGACATATAGGACTCTAAGAGAGGAGTTCCCAAGAGTAGAGAGGGTGGAGATTATACATCCACATTCACCAAATGCACAGGTGGATTAAATCGGGATGCTCAAACCCGTCCCACAGCGCCCCCCCCCCCCCCCAGCCAGTCGGATATCCCTAATGAATGTGCAAGAGATTTATATACAAATATTTTAGCACCCCTGATTTAATCTACCTATGTCCCTCCTCTCCTCTCTTATTTGCATAAATCTCATTCATATTCATTAGATACATCCTGAAAACCCTACTGGCTGGGGGGGGGGGCATAGGACCGATTTGAATACCCCTGGATTAAATGATAGGGAGTGTGATTATCAGGGGGAGTGGAAGTGAAGGGAGTAACCATTGTTTGTAGAGGAACCAGAGTTGGGGTTTTCCACGCCTTCTGAGCCCATGGAAGTGATAACAACAGAGTTACCAGAAGAGCAGTAGTACATGGATGTAGATTAAGCCTTATCGACTCACAGCCTGCATCAATTTGATCTTACATTGAACTTGGTTTGTTTGCAAACTATGATTAGTGCCAGGACTTCAGAACAGAGCTTAAGCAACCCTGCAGAGAGGAAAGGTTTTGCACCTTTGTGCGCTACTTCAGTTTTTTCTGTTGCTATTGGGGAGGGACAAAGCCATTACAGGGGATTGTTTGCTTTTGAACTGTGAGAAGTGCAAGACTGAATTTGAGCAAACCTGCTGAAAGGAAAGGTTTTTTTCCATGTTCCAATTTTTTTCTGCTACAAGGGAGGGGCAAAGCCACAGCAAGTGATTGTTGGTTTTTGAACTGTGGTTAGTGAAAGAACTACAGGATTGCATCTAAGAAACAATGCTCCAAGAAGAGTTTTATTGATTTTTTTTTTTTTTTACTCCAGCATTATCAAGTGTCATAAGGGGGAGGGCACCAGGCCCTATTCTAGGATCCTGGGATTATAATACACTGTAGAAACTCCAGAGTGAATTGCTAACTGGAGGGTCAGGATTGGCTCCTGCAGAGGAAAGGTACCAGCCGAAGCCTCTCCAGTGGTGAGCGCCAGAACAGACCTCCACATCTGTCACATGGCTGGGTCACTGGACTTTCCTAGACTGTCTATAGCTGCTTTACAGTATTTGTAAAGCTTCTTTAGGTTTTCAGTGCTCCTCTGTCTCTCCCCTCTCCTATTCTTACTTGGTACATTTACAGATGAATTTTCAAAGGAGCTACGCCTGTAAATGTAACATACTAATGTAGCAATTTTCAAAAGCCATTTACCCAAGTTAGGTGCACTTGATGCTGGTAAATCCTATGGACAAATCAATGGTATATAGTGTAACAATTATCAAAAGCCCACTTACATGGATAAAGTGTATTTACACATGTGAAACCCAGTTTTAAGCAAGTAAATGTTTTTGAAAATTAGGCCCTTAGAGGCCAATATTCATTAGGTCAGTCAGTAGGAAAGGTACCCAGGTAACGTTACCCGGATTTCAGCATATAAATGTTCTGCTGAAAATATCCAGATAAAATTAGCTGGGGACAGTTATCTGGTTAACTTTAGGATAGGTATTTTCCTGACCAGATTTACTTGGCTAACTTTAGCCAGGTAGCACTGAATATCACCTCTCACTAGCTAACATTTATCCCCACTCCCAGAAAACCGCCATCACTGTCTCTTTTTAGCTGGCTAAATCATATGCCAGTAATGAGTTGCACAGAGAAAATATAACCAGGCAGAAGGGAAAATATTCAAATCCAGGACTTTATTTCCCATACTATGGGCATTAGTATACCTAGCTTTCCAGATGTTGCTCTTTTTTCTTTATCCATTCAAGTGTTTAATATTTAACTTATCTGATAGCTTATACTTATCCAAGGGCTTTTTTTTTATCCATTTTCAATAAAACTAGCTTAAACCCTCCTTAGTAGATTTGCCAGTATGTTCTGGAAAACATTTCACCCCTTGATAGGTAGACACTATCTCTGCTCAGCATTCCTTGCAATGCTATTGTTGATTCTGTGGACCCTTAGGCCGAGTAAAGTTGATGCAACCTGCAGGGAGGAGCGGCAGGCGGATTTGGAAGAAGCAGCGCCCCACTGGAGCTTCGCTTTTACCAGCCCACATTCCCCTCAATATGAGCCTTTGGGTACCAGGCTGGCAGGTCTTAGGTGGGTGCCTCTGCTGATGGGTTGGAAATCTGTCGAGGTCACTATCGGAGTAGAGGTTGTGGAGGTGAATCCAGAAGCAGTACAGGGTCAGTGGCAGGAGGCGTTCAACAGAGTATTCAGGAATCAGGTAGTTGTCAATACTGGGTATCCGTTCGAAAGGAGAGGCAGGACAGTTTGGCAGGATAGGGAGGCAAGAAGAAGAAAAAGCGGGCAGATGAGGAGACGAGGATGAACTGAACACAAGGGCCTCACTGGAACTTCAGACAAAGGCAAGAACTACTGGAACTGAAGACACGGAACACAGGCACTGGAGAATGAAGACAAGGAATGCTGAGGCAACTCACACTACAAAGATTTATGGAGACCTATTGCCAAGGCAAGAAAGGAATGAACTGGAGGCCTTTTACAGGTGTGGCATTGTGAGGTCTTGAAGGGATACTACCCCTGGCCCTTTATTGGGCGCATGTGTGCCTTAGGTGATCCTTGTATGAGAGTTGGCAGTGTCCCACCGTGAAGATCATCGGTGGCATTGTGGAGCACTGTTGTTCGGCATCCCGGCGCACTAGAGGGCAGCACAGTTCGGCAGCATCAGGAAACGAGAGGCAAGGCCCAGCCCAAGGGTTACGTGTGGGGTTAGCAGGAGGATCCCAAGGACCACCAAATGCAACAACTATCCCATTGCCCAAAGCTGAAATGCTCTTGTCATTGCCATTTATGCAACTATTCATTCAACGCCAGAATGCAAGCTTCTCTGTTTCAGCCTTTATTCTTTACTGGGAGAACTGAGGAGAAAAACCACCTGCACACCTATCTGCTTCACTGTCTCTCCCAGCTTGGCATCTGGAAGACATTAAACTTCCCAGGACAGCATGCCTCTAGGTCCCACAGCATGCCTCTAGGTCCCACAGAATAGAGACACCAATTACCAATACCCATCCTACGTTTTTAGACACAATGAAGATAAAGCTGACTGGTTAAACACAGCACTATGCTTACATGTACCCCAAAGAAATCTGAGATCAGCCAATAAAGTGCTACTAACAATCCCATCGGTAAAAACAGCGAAACTAACACAAGTTAGAGAGAGAGCATTATCCTTGGCCAGTCCAACGTTATGGAACACATTGCCACTAGAGACGAGATTACAGAGTGATCCAAAAATTTTCAAAAATAGTTTAAAAACCTGGCTATTCAGAAAAGCATTTCACAATGAGAACAGAGAATGAAAAAACTCAGAACAAGGTTACCTAGATACATGGTCCCACAACTTTTACTTTTATTTTATTTTTACTCAATAATTAAGTTAGAGAACTCCAGCTTAAGCATAACCCTTGTATGATTACCATTTTAATCATATACATGGACTAGATCCATGCCACATTTCTTATACATTATTTTATATGAGCATGTACCGACATTGTAATGGCACTTTTGTAAATTCATTTATAACCAAACCAAATATATGTGCCTATATGTAAACCGTTGTGATGGTGTATTACTAAATGATGGTATATAAAAGAGTTTAAATAAATAAATAAATAAATATGAGCGCACATGAGCCCATACACAAGTATTGGCACATGAGTAAGAATATGCTAGAATTTGTAATCGTGCATGCACTTACATGTATATGGTTTAAAATGCACCAACCATGCATAAGTATGCTCCTAATTTTAAGAGGTTACTCAAGCACAGCTAGTGTGCATGAGTCTTCAATAGGACCATGTTGGCTTTTATGCTCGAATGTCAGTGAAAATTAAAACATGCTCGCGTTAGGCAGATTCCCAGTTTTCCAATTAGTTCACCAGTTTGTCCTGTTAATAGAGAGGTCTTTCATGCCCCTCTGGTTCTTCATCCTGCACTCTGCCTGTTAACACGGACCCCTCACCCTGTCCTATAAGCCTTAAAACTTATGATCTACACACTTGCTCTTCATCAGGAGCAGCAGTAAAACTACACGGCTATCTAGTGTACACGCTTTGCAGGTTTCGTTTTTAAAATTTGGAGTTACGCACATGTCTTGACCCCACCTTGGAACACCCATGCCCTGCCCCTTTTCCATCCCCCTTATTCCTCGCGCACAGGTACATACATGCGTATTTTGCAGCTTTTTAAAATTTGTGTTGCTCGCGCATGGCCCATATACATGCATATGTGGTCATTTTTGCACGAACAATGCATTCAAAATTGACCTATCTGGTTGCTGATCCTGCAGCTTTGGTACTCACAAGTTTTGGTTCTTCCTCATCCTGGGATTGTTTCTCTACTTCCACTTCCAGTCGGGATGTGGATTCTACTGGCTTTGGTAATCTGTGTCCAGCTGTCATCTTGCAGTCCAGTTTCTTCCACTCTGCTAGAGTTTTCCATCTTAGATGCCTCAAGAAGCATTTCATCATTGTAGTCATAGCTATCTTTTCAGTATTGTGGCATTTCATTTATTGGTGTGGGATTTATATAGCTATGGCATATTGGGTAGTTTCAACCCTCCTTCATTGTCTGACGCATTTCAGAAACCAAGCATACCAATTCATATTCATTTGCTGTTATATCCTTCCTATTTTTTAAAACTCAGACCACCATATTCCAGTATTTCTTCTTCTTTTAAAAGCCATATGTGGACATTGGACTAGAGATTAATGAATTTTTAAAATATTCCATTGCTAATGTACAATACATCTGATACCTGATGCTAAAGGGGAGAAAGGTAAGATATACACTGATCTTCCAGACCCTCCTCCTAACGGAATAAAGAGTTCTCATATGTCTTAAGAAAATATGGTATTGCCAGGTAGGATGGCTTCAGATAATGGCAGATTGGGGTTTTTTTTATTCTTTATTTTTTCAGTTGTCAGGACCCCACTATGGTTGCCTTATATTTGGATACTGAAAATGCTTTTGATCGGGAAGAAAGTATGTAGTAGGGATGTGAATCGTTTTTTGACGATTTAAAATATCGTCCGATATATTTTAAATCGTCAAAAATCGTTAGGGCCACGATACAATACCAATTCCCCCGATTTATCATTAAAAAATCGTAAATCGGGGGAAGGGGGAGGGCAGGAAAACCGGCACACTAAAACCCCCTAAAACCCACCCCCGACCCTTTAAATTAAATCCCCCACCCTCCCGAACCCCCCCCCAAATGCTTTAAATTACCTGGGGATCCAGCGGTGGTCCAGAACGGCGGTGGTCCGGAACGGCCCCCTCAATTGAATCCTTTTGTCTTCTGCCGGCGCCATTTTGAAAAATGGCCGCCGCAAAATGGCAGCGGCCATAGACAAAAACGATTCGACGCAGGAGGTAGTTCCGGACCCCCGCTGGACTTTTGGCAAGTCTTGTGGGGGTCAGGAGGCCCCCCCAAGCTGGCCAAAAGTTTCTGGGAGTCCAGCGGGGTTCAGGAAGCGATTTCTTGCCGCGAATCGTTTTCCGTACGGAAAATGGCGCCGGCAGGAGATCGACTGCAGGAGGTCGTTCAGCGGGGGTTCTGGACCGCCGCTGAACGACCTCCTGCAGTCGATCTCCTGCCGGCGCCATTTTCCGTACGGAAAACGATTCGCGGCAAGAAATCGCTTCCTGAACCCCGCTGGACTCCCAGAAACTTTTGGCCAGCTTGGGGGGGCCTCCTGACCCCCACAAGACTTGCCAAAAGTCCAGCGGGGGTCCGGAACGACCTCCTGCGTCGAATCGTTTTTGTCTATGGCCGCCGCCATTTTGCGGCGGCCATTTTGCAAAATGGCGCCGGCTGAAGACAAAAGGATTCAATTGAGGGGGCCGTTCCGGACCGCCGCCGTTCTGGACCACCGCTGGATCCCCAGGTAATTTAAAGCATTGGGGGGGTGTTCGGGAGGGTGGGGGATTTAATTTAAAGGGTCGGGGGTGGGTTTTAGGGGGTTGGCTCACGATTTTAACGATTTTTCACGATATTTTTAAAACCCAAACGGCAACAATACGATTCCCTCCCCCTCCCAGCCGAAATCGATCGTTAAGACGATCGAGGACACGATTCACATCTCTAGTATGTAGTATGAAATGGTTCAGTTTTGACCTGAATTAATTTTGATAGGAAAGCTTTTATATTCTTCTCCTACAGCAAAGATATTGGTCAATAATTTTAATTCTGATATTGTAAGGCTTCAAAAGGATATAAGGCATGTTTCCCTTTTCACCCCTTTTGTTCAGCTGCAATCAAGCTAGGTAGAGAAAACATAGTACAAATCTACACGTCTTTCAGCTTTCATCACTCTAAATCTCATTAAATCTTCACTGATGGTAACTGTGCTGTTCCCACCCAACCCAACTCACCCCACAAACCTCACCCCGAGTTCATAATGCACCCTCTTACAGTGGTATAAAAAGTTCATAAATCAGTGGACCTCCACAGAGGCTCTCCCTCTTTCCTCTCTCCTCTCCCTCTCTCTTCTTCCCTCCTCCTCTCCCAAAACAGGATTTGCAATAAAATATCACAAATCCCAGTTCAGCCATAACACATAGCTATCACAGGCATAGCACCAAGAAAAAAGATGTAGTTATTTCCAGCATATAATCCCACAATGGTGTGCATTACATTATCGCGTGCAACATTAAACAGCCGTCATTTCCATTTACTCCACCCAAACCCCTCCCACTTGAATACATTTTTCAAATTTGCCTATGCATGTTGCGTTGCGATATTTACCATATGCGTTATGGTGTTATCATGGGTGTTAGGGCCCTAACGCCCGCGATAATGCTCTAATGCGATTTGATGAATGACCCCCTCAGTTGATATGAAATTCTTAGGGATTTGGTTGGTTTGGTATGGGCATAATTTTCTGATTATTTATTGGAGATTGCTGGGGAGTTGTCAACCAGATAGTCTTGCTCTCTTTTTTTATTCATCCTGGTGGGATAGTTTAGAAACTATAAAAATTATTATTACCTTTAGTTAAATTATATTCTTAGCATGATGTAGCTATCTTTCAAAAGTACTGTTTATAAATCTTTGGTGAACATTTCCTCTAAGATTACATTTAAAAAGTAAAAATTAGCCAAGGACTTGGGTGACTATCATTTACCACATTTTGCTTTATTTCATCAAGCATTTTTATTACATTAGCGTAGTCTGTGATGAGAACAATGATAAGCCAGTTTGACTGCTATTCAAAGAAGCTTCATTACTGTTGCACCAGAGGTGGACCCTTGGGCTGAGGTGGGTTTAACGCAACCCGTAGGAAGAATCCTATGGGTCCCCACTGTCGGCAGGCGGAATGAGCTGACGGACGGAGGCCGGCTGGCGCTTCACCAATACCAGCCCTCATTCCCCGCGGGTTGAGCCTTTGGGTGCCGGGGCCAGCTGGACTTAGGTGGGCCTCCGTATGTCGTTGTCGATGGAAGGATCGAAGTCAGCCCAAAGACAGCAACAGAGAAGAGGAGGAGTCAGTGCTGGATGAGGCAGAGTCCCAGAGACCCGGGCGCCAAGGAAACTAAAGTCAGATGGGGGGCGCCCAAGCAAGAACAGGCCGAAGCCTGAATGAGCCAAGTCCAGGACGTAGATTGAAGAGGCATCATAAGGCAAGCTGGTGTCAGGGCCGGTGGCAATCTGGAAGCAGTGGCAATTAAGGCTGAGGTCAGGACAAGGAGAAAGTCAAGAGAATGGTCAGGCAATGCAGAGGTCCGGGTCTGGAGAGAAGCAATGGAGTAGTCAGGCAGTGCAGAGGTCTGGGTCTGGAGAGAGGCAACGGAGTAGTCAGGAAATGCTGAGGTCAAGGTCCGAGATGGCAATCGGAGGATGGGTTGAGGAGCAGGAACATAGGATAGAGGAAACCAGGAACAGGAGTTAATGAGGATCAGGAACCAGGAATGAGAAGAATCTCTTAAGAGGCAACGAGTACTCGACCAGCGAGGAGATCTGTTGCAAAGGCAACTCTAGGGAGTAAAGCCCAGGCTTAAATACCGGAGCTCCGCTGACGTCATCATCCAGGGCCGCGGCTTGGTTCGCGCTGCGGGCCCTACTTAAAGTGCAGTGATGAGCATGCATGCGCTTAGGGAGGAGCGCGATGCTGAGTAGCGGCGTATCTCCACGGGCTGCGTGGGAAGGCCCAGTGCAGAGCACCAGCATCTGTAGCTGAACCGGAGGCACCAAGATCAGTAGCTGAGCCGAAGGCACCAGGATCTGTAGCTGAGCCGGAGACACCAGGGGCGGCCCAAGGATGGAGCTGGTGGCCTACTGCTGCCAGAGACGAGGGACCAGGCAGTGGATTTACTCGAGAGAGGTGAGGGGACCAATCTACGGGTCTGCTGCGGACGGCACATGTAACAATTACCTCCCATTCCACTTCATTTTTTTCCAGGAATGTGTTTGTCTTCTGTATAGGAAAATCAATTACTGTCTTATGTGAACTTAAAACCTCCACAAAATTTGGATTCAGTTTGTGACATTCCACAAAAAAAATGACTGTTTAAGATTAAAATTAATCATAAGCTTATAAATTATAGGTTGTGGTAGGGAAAATGTATTTAGACAATTTCTCAAATGTTGAATATCAACAAATTAAAATCATTTCATGACCTACAGCATGAGCTTGGTTTATTTGGCACACAATACTCTAGATGGCTAGTAAAAATATTTTGGTGTTCTTACTGAGAGTTGCAGATTGAACAAACTTGCTTTAACATTATGACATCTTCTAAACAGGCCTCTAGTTTGTTTTATTGAAATATATTTTTAAATGGTGGAGTTGTCATAAGATGTGTTGTTACTGAAAAGATTTGGTAAAAGATCTTGGTTCAGATTTGGATCTGAATAAGTGGTATATATTTGGGATAAATCTCTCCATGGTTCATTATCTACTTCAATTACTCAGTCTGTTTTTTTGTTGCACAGGGATATTTGGTTGAAGTTGCCAAAGTTACAAACTCTGTGGAGAAGAAATGTTAGTCTTATATTAAAAAATAATTTGATACTTTTCCCCATATGCTTTTTCTTTTTTTTGTTCTAATCTCCAGAGATTTGGGGGAAAAATATGGGAGCATGTCTATGAGATATTGAACTTCCATGAAGCATTATCCTATAAAGTTGTGATTTGGAAATCTTTAGCCTTATCAGGTACAATCACCAGCTAATGAAAGGAAATTATTAGATTTTTGCTTTCATTGCAATAAAGTGAATTTTAGATTGTTGGAAGGATAATACTGTGTTGGATATGAATGCTTGGTGGAATACTGTTGGCAATTATTGCAAATATGTAATGATTCCTGCTGAAAGAAATGGTTTTATAATTGCATTTTAAAAAAAAAACCTGTGGGAACCTATGCAATGCTTCATATGCTATAACTGAATTTTTTTGTTGGCCCAATTGTATTCATATAGTTTTTTTCTGTTCTATTATGCAGCTACAGTATTTTATGTTCTTTTCTTCTTGAAATAATAAAAAATGTTTGAACTACAAAAAATATAAGGTATTGGATATCCTCTTTTTTTAAACTTCTCTTGCATTTCCACAGCTTTTGATTTACATTCCTATATTGATGGACATAGGCATCATAGCCTTAAAAACAGAGATAATGGCAATGCTTGCTTTAACGATGATGGATAGCAACTCTGATATAGCAGGAGATTATTACAATCAATTTGTTTTTGATGTATAGAAACAAGGTGCCGTACTGGGTCAGACCAATGAACCATCGAGTCCAGCATCTTATCTTCCACAGTGACCAGTCTGGGTCACTTTGAAGTAGCCGGCAGATCCTAAGAGGAAAGCCCATTCCATGTTCCTCTATCCCAGGAATAAGAGATGGAGACACCCAAGACTATTAGCTAATATTTTAATAATCTGTCCAAACCTTTTTTTTATTATTATTATTTTATACTTTCCATTCTATATTATAGAATCAAAATGGAATAAAAGGACACATCCCTAAAAAAAGAAATGGACATGACCCAATAAATAATATCCGAGGGAAAAATTATTCAAAAGGGATCAGATCCCAACTCAAGTCCACACTCTGAAGGGGGACAGAACCCATTCAAAGAATAGGTAAAATGAAACAGGAAACACATTTGAACCTTTCTTAAACTCAGCTATGCTATTAGTCTTAACTGCATTCTCTGGCAATAAATTCCACAGCTTAATTGTGTGCTATCTGCAAAAGCACTTTCTTATATTTGTTTTAAATCTGATGCTAGTTAATTTTATGGAATGACCCAGACCTAGAATGTAAATAATCATTCCACATTAACTTGTGGATAGGGGAGGAGCTACTTATCCATCTTTTGCACTTGGATAGGTGCCAATATTCAGACTGCTCCATAGCAGGTCTAAAGTTAGCCAGATATGATATATCTGGCTAAGAACAATTTCAATGGGGATATTCAGCAGCAGTATCCCACTTAGGCCTAGATGCATCAAAATGTGATAATTTTCACATGAATACCACCTGTGATAAGTAGAGATGTGCATTCGTTTTTTCCGAATTGGAAAATTTCAACAAAATTGCCCAATTTGGCATGTTTCGGGGACCCCGAAAAATGATTGGGATTTTCTCGTTTTTTCACGAAAATTCATTTTTGGGTTTAGTGCGCGCTAACTCCCGTTAGTGAGCACTAACAAAAAGTAACAAAAAATAACAAAATCTAACGGTTTTGTTAGTGCGCACTAACTCAAAAAATGATTTTTCGCGAAAAAAACCCCCGAAACGCAAAAAAATGACATTTTCAGTGGCAGCTGAAAAACGAAGAACGACACAAACACAAAAAATGATTCACATCTCTAGTGATAAGGGGAATGGCTATGATAATTTAAGAGTTACTGCATCTTTATTTATTTATTTATTTATTTTATTTATTTAAAAATGTTTCTATACCGTCGTTTAGTAATATACCATCACAACGGTTTACATTTTGGCATGAAATATGTTGGTTTGGTTTCTAAGTTATCCATGGTGTGCCAATATTTTACGGTTACATAGTTCAGTAATATACTCTAAATGAGAGATGGGTTGGGGTTACCATTTATATGATTTTGTGATAATCATATGTGTATACTGTTTCAATTTAATATTTAATCATGGGTAACAAATAATAAAACTATCAATTTTCTGTTTGTTGGTGACTTTCAGCTGTATGTATTGTTAGTCATCGCTCTCATTGTGAAATGCTTTTTTGAAAAGCCAAGTTTTTAGTCCTTTTTTGAAAAGTTTTAATTGTTTCATTAATCTCAGTTCAAGTGGTAATGTGTTCCACAATAATGGTCCGGGCAAAGATAGAGCTCTCTCTCTCACCTGGGTCAACTTTGCTGTTCTGACTGAGGGTATGGTTAGCAATGCTTTATTGGCCGACCTGAGATTTCTTTGAGGGACATGTAATCGTAAAGTGGTGTTTAGCCAGTCGGCGTTTTCGTCATTGATTAATTTATGAATTGTGCAAAGTGTTTTGAATTGTACTCTCTGTTCTATTGGGAGCCAGAGTAAATCCGCAAGTGTTTGGGTAATATGATCTCTTCTGCCTTTTCCAGTAAGTATTCTGGCAGCCGAGTTTTGTAATATTTGCAGTGGCCTGCAATATTTGTAATTCACAAGTTGTGAAGTGCCCAGACAGGCATTTCTGACTTTTGGAAGAGAGAGAGCAAGAGAGCGCGAGAGAGAGCGCAGCTCTATATAAGGCTCTCCTAGTAGTCAACTCTTTATACCACTATAGGAGGGCCAGCTAGTAACATGAGGTGAGGTTTTGGTGGTGGTCTAGGGGTTTTGGTGGTGGGATGTACAAACAGCACAGTGCACATCTATCTTTCTCTCGTGCCACGTGTAGAGATAAATATCACATGCATTATAACATTATCGCAGACATTAGGGCCCCAACACGCACAATAACGCCATAATGCATTTTGATAAATGACCCTGTTAGCTAGATAAATCGGAACTTATCCAGCTAATTTGAATATCTATGCATGCGTAGTTTTTACCTACAGGCAAATGTTGCAGGGAAGAATTATCCATATTTTTTACCCCACACTTATATGATACATGTGGGTTATAAAATACTGGGGTAGATCTGCACACTGTCATATGCACCTCTATATGGGCAGGTGCAAGTCTTTTAAACTCCACCAAAATGTTGTTTAATTTTTCATTTATGCATATGCTAAATCCCAAAATGAATTAAATTATAAAAACAAATGAAACAATAATAAATGAAAAAAAAAACCAACACAAAAAAATGAAATGAAAAAGTATTTACTTCACTATCCTGAAGTGGAAGAATCGTGGGCTAGTCTAAAAAGAAGCTATACCAAAAGCTACAAATCTTTATGCTACTGAAGTAAAGTAAAGGAAAAGTAGATCAGTATAGTTTTCAAAGGGGCCAAAAAAATTAGCAAGGAGAAAGGATTAGCATTCATGAGGTGTAAGGGATCTCAGAAAGAAGATGAGAGAGAAGAATATCTGGAAAAGCTAAGAGAAGTAAATAAGCTAGTCAAGATGTCAAAGATGCAAGCAGAGGTAAAGCAAAATATCATGACTTTTTTCAGATATGTCAGTGGAAGAAGGAGGAATATGTTTAACATATTCAATAACTATTCAGGAAAGAGAGCAATGAGTGAGGTGATCAAATTTGCAGACAACACAAAATTACTCAATGTAGCCAAAACACGAACTGATTGTGTGGATTTACAGAAGGACCTTGCCAGGCAAAAAAAACTGAGCATCTAAATGGCAGATGAAACTTAATATGAACAAGTGCAAAGTGATGTACATAGGGAGAAATAATCCAATGCTGGGTTCCGTATTAGGAATCACTGCCCAGGAAAAGGATTCTGAAGTCATTATGGACAATATGCTGTAATCCTCAACTCAGGGTGAGTTAGTGGTCAGAAAGGCAAATAAAAGAATGGAAAATAAAACTGAGAGTATCATGTGCAGTTCTGGTCACCCTATCTCAAAAAAAATAAAAAGACATAGTAGAACTATAAAAAGTATAAAGAAGGGCAATAAAAATGATTAAAGGGATGGAAAGGCTCTTTTATGATAAAAGGCTAAAGAGGTTAGAGTTCTGCTTGCAGCAGAGATGACTGAGAGGTTGATATCCCCATGATTGGTCTGGGTAGCTTTTTGAGTTACTCAGAGAGTTGAACATTTTCCTAGCTCTTTGGACATATTTGGTCTGGGTAATTCATTCCCTGCTCAAAATTTAGCCAGATAAAAGGAACTGGTGATGGATGGAAACTAGAGGCATGGCTAGATTTTAGCTGGCCAGCATATGTCTGATCAAGAAAACAGCTGTCCTAAAGTTATCCAGGTAATCTTACCTGGCTACAGTATATTGACAGTACACTTTTCCAGGGGCATGATCTGCTGAATATCCAGGCAAGTTTACCTAAAGGATGTTACCTGGATAATTTTCCCAGGCTCACTGGCCTTCTGAATATCTTCCTGTAAGAAGAATATTTACCTCTTCCCCAGGCGTTACTTCTGATCGACTATACAAATACTTTTAAAGCTATGCACAAAATGCATTTTTTGAGCTAGCATTCAAATGAAGTTGTAACTTGGTTTTCATTTGAGAAGACTGTCAGTAGTTTTGTCCGTTTTTGTTTCATTGTTGTTTTAAATTATATATGTTTTACTGTACGCCACCTTGAGCTTCGGTAATTGGTGGTCTATAAATACCGATAAATAAACAAATATGATAGATGTTCATTTAAACTGCCGTACAACAAAATGGCACCCTCTGCTGAGGAGGAAGGTGCTCAAGTTAAGTTACTCCACTGTGTCCTCAAGCGGACGACGTCATTTTAAGAAGACAGAAGAAAGAAGAGGGGCTTTGCAGCCTGTTGTCCAGCCTCTGGGCCTGGCCCTGGACCTCAGCCTAGCCCATTGCCTAGGCGTCGAGAACCGGCCTCCAGGCCAGGCCCTGGCATCAGGGCCAGGCTCCAGTGCTGGGGCCCGAGTATTGAAGCCTGTGCTTATCCCTATGTGAGCCCCCGGCCTTGGGCGTGGACCTAGGCCCAACAGGTGACTTTATTTTTTTCTAAATGAAACTTCATCAGGTTTTCTATCATTTTGTTTTGAAAACGTAATACGTTGAAATAGGAAATATCATTGTCATTTCCTATTTTATTTCTGACAAATGCACATTCCTACTTCACAAAACAGACATTTAATATGCAGGTGTAAATTCACTCGAACAAGCTGCCAAATCTACATGCGAAAATATTGGACCTGTTGCGGAATGCCCCTAGCCAGTCCCTTTGTTAACCACAGAGGAAACGGAGGTTCTACGGAGCACCGGAGAATTTTAAACATCATTTCTACAAAGACAATTACTTATGAAAGAATGAACAGACCCTGAGGAAGACAGCAACCAGCAAATGTCGAAACTTGCGCAAGTCGGGAGTAAAAGAGACATTCTTTAAAGCTAAGAAATGTGTATTTGATCCTGGGACGGCTTGAAAAAGAAAGAAAAAACTGAAAAGTGCTAGTCACAGAATTAAAGAAGATTTTTAACAATGAATAAATAAAAATTTAAAAGAAAAAAACGGGTTAACATTCTGTAACCCAGCTTAGTATTTAATAATTAAATTTAAAATAAATAATTGGAGGCGGAAGGTGTGTTCATGATTAAAAGGAAAAACAGTTGCACCTGGATGGTGACTTAAAGTATATGAAACCATCTTCCTCTTTCCAAAAAAATGTTTTGTTTTGTACGTAAAAAATTGGTTTGCACATAAAGAAACATGATTAAGGTTGGTTACTGAGCAGGTCTATAGAATGTTATCCGGATATAAAATAATTATATAAAAATATACACCTAGTCCACCTTAAGGCACAGAGGCATAATGGATTCTAGGTCCTGAGAGGTTCCCTACCTAACACTATAAGGGATCAGGGCCTAGAGGAGCTAGGCAGGCCCAGAGGATCTGCTGTGAGCCCATGGCACACCCATGGTAGAATCCCAACATTCATAAATACCTAATGTATCTCATAGACGACCTTCATAATGCCCTGCGGTATTTTGGGCATTGCTGCTCCATTATTGAACTGCTAAAGGGCCATTTTTAATCATTGGTCGTGTACTGTCCAGCACTCAAAAATATATTTTTTTCTTTTTTTTAATTATATTAAAACTCAGTATTATATCATATCGCACAGTAATTTTAAAGTGCCATTCACCAATATCGCAACTCTAGTTACTTCCCTTGAATGGCGGAGCTCAATTCAGCTCTATTCAGTATCGGGTGGATTTTAAAAGCCCTGCTCGTGTAAATCCGCCCGGATTTACGCGAGCAGGGCCTTGTGCGCCGGCGCGCCTATTTTCCATAGGCTGCCGGCACGCGCAGAACCCCGGGACGCGCGTAGGTCCCGGGGTTTTTGGAAGGGGGCGTGCCGGGGGCGGGGCCGAACGATGCAGCATTTTGGGGGCGGGGCGCAGCGTTTCGGGGGCGGGCCCGGGGGCATGGTTGCGCCCTCCGGAACTGCCCCCGGGTCGGGTCTCTGCACGCCAGCTGGCGCGCGTGGATAAAGGTAGGGGGGTTTTAGATAGGGCCGGGGGGGTGGGTTAGGTAGAGGAAGGGAGGGGAAGGTGAGGGGAGGGCGAAAGAGAGTTCCCTCCGAGGCCGCTCCGATTTCGGAGTGGCCTCGGAGGGAACGAAGGCAGGCTGCGCGGCTCGGCACGCGCCGGCTGCCCAAAATCGGCAGCCTTGCGCGCGCCGATCCAGGATTTTAGAAGATACGTGCGGATCTTATAAAATCCAGCGTACTTTTGTTTGCGCCTGCTGCACAAACAAAAGTACGCGATCGCGCAGTTTTTAAAAATCTACCCCTATGAGCTTGAGTATTCCTCAAGCTATCTCCTCAAGAGGAATACTCGAACTCATACTGAATAGAGCTGAATTGAGCTCCGCCATTCAAGGGAAATATGTAGAGTTGTGATATTAGTGAATGGCAAACACTTTAAAATTACTGTGCGATATGATATAATACTGAGTTTTACTATAATTCAAAAAAAAGAAAAATATATATTTTTGAGTGCTGGACAGTACACGACCAGTGATTAAAAATGGCCCTTTAGCAGTTCAATAATGGAGCAGCAATGCCCAAAATATACTGCAGGGCGTTATGAAGGTCGTCTATGAGATACATTAGGTATTTATGAATGTTGGGATTCTAATATAGTTCTTACAGTTAATCTAAAGGCAATTCCATATTGACGTCATATTGAATATATAGTTTTGGAATCGTCAAAATTGTAAAGAGTATTTTATTATTTACACCCATACTAAATACATAAGAACTGCTTGATGTTTAAAGCAAGGTGAGCTACTTTTGTTTTGCTGTTTATTTTGACCTCTGTAAATAAATCCATGTTCCTGACCAGAACAGCCAAGTCTTGTTTCATTCCCTGGCTGTTCCAGAATCTGTGGCTCGTCCATAGATTACATGTGGTGGCAGTAGTGGGATCTGGTGGCCTAAAGAAGGAATCATAGGCACAGACCCAAAGCTGCAGGAAAAAAAAAACAAAACACTTCAGATGTTTTTTTCCCCATTTCCTGGAGTCTTCCTTGTTTCTCACCTAGTGGCGCTACAACTAGGCTAAGGGCGTAGCCTGCCTAGGATGGAGAGGGTTCAAGATGTGAGGCAGGGCCAGATAGGCCAGCAGGGTTTTGGGATTTTTTTTCTCACTTTCCCCTTCCCCAGAGAGGTATTTGCTTAGCCCCCAAAAATGCAGGCAAATATGGAGCAAGTCATACAGATTCTGGCTAATGGGCAACAACAGCTGCAAAGGGCTTTGCAGGTCCAGCCAGACCAGCAGCATGCACTGCAGGAGCAAGTGCAAATGGCAGTAAGTAAACCACCTCCCTTTTTCACAGCCGTACTGAAGATGTCTCTTGGAGAGGACCCTGACAGCTTTTTAAAGAATTTTGAGTGGACAGCTCAACTGCCCGGCTGCCCGGAGGACAGATGGGAGAGCTACCTAGGTAACTTACTAATTGGAGTTAAGACCGCCATTTTTCAGAGACCTATAGACAATGCTTCTGGTCCGGCTCCTGACATTTCTCTAAATGTTTCCATGACAGTGTATGAGCTTCAGCCTTCCTGTCCCTCCCGATGCAGCCTTTGTAATGAAACATGGTGTCCATGTCGGGGGACACGTCATTTGTTATCATACAATTTTGTTTAAAGTCAGGAGATTTTTGAATAAATTGCATTTGTTTCCATAGCATTTGTGCCCATAGTCTTCTACATTTTTCTCCTTGCCTTGTGGTCTCTCTGCATAGACAGTTTCATACCTGTTTCCCTTCCATCATGCCCTATGTTACCACAACATTCTCTATTTCTCTTATCTTAATCAAAGTCTCATTCTACTATACCTCACATACACGTATTTGCACTTTATACACTTTCTATATGCATATATAATTTCTCATACACTTTTTTCATTTTCTTTATCAGTCAGCACATATTTATGCCCAGGACTATAGGGAAATTAGTTGACACAGACACTACTATCTTACAGGAGACATGCATCCACTATACTGATTCCTTATACAACATAGTACTACATCATATGACAAATTCTCTAACACACAATCTAATGTACATATATTAGTTACACCTCACCTGTACACAGTACATACATTTCATCAATTTATAGTTACCCACTTATTAGCATCACTTTTGAGCATGAAAAGTAACACACAATAAATATAGAAATAATGTTTACAAAAAAAGCTATAAAATACATTTAAACACAAATTTTTGACTGCTTCAGTGCAGGTAGTTTTTAGAAAGCTAAGGAGGTAATATTCAGAAGGATTTATGTCCCTAAAAGTAGCATATATCGCAGCAATTTTCAAAAGCCCATTTACACACATAAAACCCAGTTTTAAACGTGTAAATCTTTTTGAAAATTACCCAACACAAAAACTCACACATGCACATGTCTGTCTATCTATATGCCCCTCCCCCCTCTAAAACCATAGGAGTTAATTCTCAAAAGGATTTCTGCACTTAAAACAGTTTTATGAGTGTAAATGCACTTTAAAAGGTGAATTTTAAAAGAACTGCGCACGTAAAAATGAGCACATGCGCACCTAAAGGGCCTGATTTTCAGAAGCGTTTACATGTTAAAAATGGGTTTTACACGTGTAAATAAATTGCTCAATATATGCCATTGAATGATCCCATGTGGCTGTTACCTGCGCATATTTGCATCTGCTAATTATCAGGTGAAAGTCTGAATATAATTCTTTATAGGCAAGTACTGACACGATGAGGGGACTCGGTAAACTGGAGGGGGTGGGGGGGGGGTGGAGAGGCTGAAGATCCAGGGGGGAGTCTTGATGCCCTAGAAATAGACTGGGCAAACTGGTGGACTAATTGGTAAAACTGGTAATTACCTTCATGTGTTATAAAATTAGACAATTTACACACGTGAAAGATGAGTGCTAAAGAAAATATGGCAGTTGCATTTCCTTGTGTAAATGATTAGAATTAGGAGCACAAATACAATCGCATAGCAGATATCCGCCACTTATCCGAATAATTTTCTCCTTATCCAGATAAGTTTTAAAAAGCACTACATAGCCGGATAAGTAAGATAGCCTAAGTCTTCAAACGCTAATTATCCATCTATCTTACCTAATCGCCTATATAACTCTTTTCTTTTACTTACCTGCTATCTTACATAGCCAAATAAATCTACTTTGCCAGATAAATCGCCACAGCCCCACTTAGTCGGATATTTATCACCACTTAACTGGATAAGTCAAAACTTATGTGTTATGTTTAAAATCCACACTGCATACTGTTTTGATATGCAAAAATGTTGTTGGGTAGACATGCATATTTTATACTGTGTTTGCGCTTTTGCTCGCATGATAAAAAATATGTATGCATGTGTGCACGTGTCCATGCATATATTTTAAAGTCCTCCCTGTATGTAAATGGGCTTTTGAAAATTGCCACAATGTATGTTATTTTTACATGCATAAGTCCTTTTGAAAATTATCCCATCAGGATCATTTTCAAGGAAAATGTAAATGTAATATAATATAAGGTAAAATTTAAAAGCCCGATACGTGCATCAATCACAGGATGCGTGAATATGTCAGGCCGGTGCGTGCTGAGCGAATTTTAAAAGCTACCCGGATATGTGCATAAATGCCTTTCAGACACACATCTTGGAACTTCGGAAAAAGGAGCGGGGTGTGGGCATGGTCTGGGCAGGTCATGGGAGGAACATGGGCATTCTGGGATTTTAACCTGAAATTTGCGCATAAATACTTATGCGTACTGGTGCACGCTGGAGTCTCCTGCCATGTAAATTTACTTCTGCTATAGATGATGTGTAAGTGATAAAACAAAACAATTTAGGCAGATCAGCGGGCTTTTAAGAGTCAGGGCTAACAGGGAGGAAGGAAAGCTATTAAGCAAGGGGTTTGGAAGAACTATTGCTTAACTGGGTGAACTGGGAGCGAACTGAGAAACCTGGCAATTGTGTCGGCGCACGTCCCTTTTAAAATTCCCCCACTTACGCGGTAGAAGCAGGATTTGCGTGCACATGCAGGAGCCTACTTAAACTTCTGTGCATATGTGCACATAGCCAGGCTATTTTAGAACATGCGTATGTTATAAAATGTTTTTAAAAGCCCATTTATCCTTGATAAGTGCACTTAATGTGGGTAAAATCTATTGACAATTCAACAGCATACACTGTAGGAGTTTTCAAAGGCTTTATATCCTGGAAAATTTCAATAGGAAAGAGCTACTTTTATTCATCAATTTACGAAATAGCTTTCTGTTGGAAAATTTTCCAAGTCCAAAATATGGATTAGTTGAGTCCTTAAGCCCAGATTTTCAAAGGCCCACGCGCTTAGAAACCGGGATTTACGCGCGTGGCTGGGCCTTGGAGCAGACTGGGAGGGAACTGGGGTAGGCCCGATGGCGTCGCCATGTGCATTTAGGGAAAATTCACCCCTCCTGCGCGCGCCGCCCGCACATGTGTGCGCGCGTGGCCATCAGATTTTATTACAAGCGCACACCAGCAGGTGCATTTTATAAAATCAGCGCATCCGTGTGCGCAGGCCAGGAACCTCATGCACATGGACAGCCGTGCGCCTGTTTTAAAATCGACTCCTTAGCGATCATTCCTCTGCCCTCAAGGTTTTACAATTTCAGGGTTCCATATACAAAAGCCACGATAATTTCCACAGAAGGGAAAATACCATGAGATTCACTGAGCTGAGTCCCGCAGCTGAGTAAACCCCATGGTGTTTTTCCTGGCAACAGTTCTTCCCCACCCAGGCTTACAACAGCCCTATCCCTGACTTTTTCCCTGTTTTTTTAAATTTCATCCACAGGGAGTGCCTCAAGGGGCAGTGGAGGGGTGGGATGAGGGTGTCACAAGATCCTCAGAGGTGTGGGCACTACTGGGGGGAGAGAGATTAATTGGGCCAGTTGGCCCCTTTAAACATGTCCCTGGGAGCGGAGGATGCTCATTAGCATACCGATGCTCCTGGGTAACGTTAGCTACAATTGAACACTTGTAGCTAGCTTTAATTCAAATAAAATGGCTTGTGATTTTGAAGGCAAGCCCCATTATTTGATTTACATATTTTAGGCTAGTAATGAGCTGATTAGCAGCTCATTCCCATCTGTGCCGGGGCTAAATAATGGGCAACATTTCAAATACCATGCATTATTGCTGCATTTAGGTAAACACCTAAGGCATCTAAGTAAATGCCATCCCCACTCGCCTCCCACAAGGAATTTAAGTGACTTGCCCACAGCCATAGAGTGAATATGAGATGGACACCAAGGAAAGGGATGTTACTACTGGTAAACCACAGCAATCAGTCCTTGGACCGATCCTTTTTCAATATTTCCATAAGCAATATTGCAGAAGGACAAATGGGAAAGGTTTGGCTTTCTGCAGATGATACCAAAATCTGCAACAGAAACCAAGAAAGGTGTGGAAAATATGAGGAATAATCTAACAAAGCTTGAGGCATCGTCTAGAGTCTGGCAGCTAAGATTTAACACTAACAAAAATGCCATATCGTGCATTTGGTCTGCAAAAATCCAAGGGAGCACTACAGTATAGGGGATGCTTTTAAGAACAAAACAAAAACAGGATCTGGGGATGATCATGTCTGATGATATTAAGGTAGCCAAAAAGATGGATAAGGCAATGGCAAAAGCAAGAAAGATGTTTGGGTGCCCAAGAGAGAAATGGTCAGGAGAAAAAGAGGAAGTGATATTGCCCTTCTATAAGTCTCTGGTGAGAGCGCACCTTCAAAACGATGTAAACCAGATGGAGTGAGTCCAAAAGTTAGCTACTAAATTGTCATTGGTCTTCACTATAAAGCATATGGGGACAGTCTTAAAGAGTTAAACATGTATACTTTAGCGAAAAGACAGCATAGGAGAAATATGATAAAGGCATGTAAATACCTCCAAGGAATCAATGCACAGGAAGTGGATCTCTTTCAATGGAAAGGAGTCTCTGAAATGAGGCATCATGGGATGAAGGTGAAAAGAGGTAGAGTCAGGAGTAAGGGAAATATTTATTTACAGAGAGGATGGTAGTTGCATGCAAGAGTCTCCCAGTGTAGAAGTGAAGACAAAGATATTAATTGAATTCAGAAAAGCATGCGACAAGTACAGGGGATCTCCAAAGGAATGGCAGCGATTGTAGAGCTAAGCAGTTGGTATGGATTGGCAGATTAGTTAGGCCGAGTGGTTTTTATGCCATCGTGCTTCTAAGTTTTTATGAATCACAGCTCAGTAGTTTAAGCACTCTGCTACAAAGTATACAGATGCACCAATTTTATAACTGCGTATGCCGCATCCCCTTCCCCTTCCCCTCTCCTCCCCAACCCCTAAATCCTACCAATTCATTTTTTTTTGTTTCAATACTTACTTCAGGACCCAACCTGAAGTAAGTTGCGTGCACTGGCAGCCTGCCGGTGCGCGAGGGTCCAGAACAGCGATGAATGGCGCTGTCCCAGTCCAACCCCCCCCCCCCCCCCCCTCCCCAGACCATCCCTCCCTGCCCCTGGGACCGCCCCTTGGAAGAGGCCTGACTCTTGTGCACGTAACGGGGTTACGCGAGTGGACGGGCCTCTTCTAAAATGCACACGGCGCGCACAAGGCCCAGCCGCGTATGTAACCTCCATTTTCCCCGCGCTCAGGGGATTAAAAATCAGGCTTAGAGAGTTAAAGAAGGACAGAAAAGCAGAGACAGATAGATATATTAATAGAAATCTACTGAAAAGCATGGATGTTGATGCTTGGTAGTCCTTAAATCCATGCTGCACCTGGAAAACCTCCTAAATTTATATTTCATATGTTCTTTGACTAGGTGGCTTCTGCTTTTCAGTGACTGACTCTGTAGACAGATAAGACAGACAAGACAGATATAATGTTATACCTTTATTTCCAAACAAGACCAACTCAATCACATTGTATATATTTTCCATGGAATTATTGGTCATGCCATTTTGTATTTGCTTTAATTCAATAATTTAGGCTGCCATCTTAATTACATTTCTGAAAAATTTATGGTAATGCATTAAAAAAAAACAAAAACATTTTTTTTTGCTCTATAAATAGACTAGTGATGCTCTTCCTTCAGTGTGAAATTTTGACCTGTTCCCATTTTATTCTATCCATGCAGCTGCCTCATAAATCAGATCAAAACACCAGAAATGAGCCGTGCATGTAAGGGGCTGGGCCAGGGCCGCACAGCATATGGCTGAAGTAAAGAACATCTTCTCTTTTGTTCAACAGTTTTTTTGTATTTCTTTCCGGTCTTCTGCTTTTCTAGTTCTCAAATAAGGCTAATTACAAAGAGAAAAAAAAAAAGTTGGAACTCATAGAGAGAGAGATCCTCTTTAGAGCCATTCCTTTTACAGTGCCGAACAAAGGAAAGCACCAAGAGGGCATGGCCAGACCTCGCAGAAAGAAAGGAGGAAAAAAGCCATCTAATGAGGATGTCGAGGTAAGTGCTTGTGAAGGAAGTTGGCAGAAAAAGAGCTTTTAGTCTAAAATCCATAAATAAGTGGGCATCAGATGGGTACTAGAACATTGTTAACAAGCCTGGCCATACAAAAAAAAAATAAAATAAAATAAAAATGGAATCTTTTCTGCGCTATCATAAAGTTTTCTTTTTCTTTTTTTTTTGTCCTTAATGAGATGTTGTTTTTATTTTATTTTTGGTTCAAATATTAATTTTAAGAAAGATGCCATAAGTGACAATTAAAGAGCTTTTCTCATTTCTTTTGATCCGCCCTAGGGAGTGCAAATCTGTATATAGCTAATTAGGAAAGTTACAGCCTGGCCAGGGAGCCAGGCTACCTCACTGGTGTATGATGATGACCCTGGGGTGAAGTCATCTGCGATCCTGGGAGGGGACCTGGGAAAGTTCTGAGAGGAAGAGGGGGGAGGAGGAGGAGGAGGAGCAGGAAAAGAAAGATGCAGCAGCTACAACCTTGATTCCCCAAACTATTTGAGGCCAATATTTAAAGAAACAGAAAACGGATAACTTAGCCGGATAAGTTATCAGGGATATTCAACCTGATAACTTCAAATCAAACTGGCTACTTTTGAATATCATCGGTCAGATATAAAATTACCCGGCTACAGTTAGCTGGATAAGTTAACGTTAACTGACTATATTCAAAAGAATATCGCCAGTTAAGTGCCGAGCTGCAGTTTTACAGGCCTCTTCATCCTTCACCATGAGCTCCAAATGATTGGCTTTGCGGAGCCTACCCTGCTACCTGCCCCTCAAAACTCCTTCAGCTTCGGTAATTACAAAAAAAACCCTGTAAGTCTAATCTTCCCACCCTCCCAGGGCCTTCTGGCTGAAAGACCTTCAGCCTGGATTGCGGTAGCAGCCTACCGCAACCTGGGCCCAGCGTTTCTGCAGTTGCTAGGAGAAGTACGCTGGAAGCATAAACATTGCTAGAAGTGATATGCTGGAGGCCTTTGCTTCTAGTTTATTTCCCCTAGCAACTGCAGAAGCACCGGTGTTTGGTCGAAATAGGCTGCTACCTCAATCCAGGCTGAAGATCTTTCAACCAGAAGGAACTGGGAAAGTGTGAGGGTTAGGGTTGAGGTGATGAGGTAGAGGGAGGGGGGAGGGCCCAGGAGGCAAATTAAAAATAAAATATTACCTGACCCAGGAGAAGGTGGGGGGATGGGGGTTGTTGGCGCAGGAGACTAGGACTGTTTTTTTGTTTTGTTTTTTTTACTAGAGATGGAGGGATTTCGAGAAGGGTTGCAAGAGTTGGATTTGCAGGGCTGATTATTTGGAGCAAGGGGGCTATAATAGGGCACTAACCCCATAATTGGGGTTTTTTTAAAACTCTTCAGTTTTGCACTTTGCCAGATATATTTAGACCTGCTTTCAGGCACATCTAGAGTTAGATAACTAATTTATATGACTAACTCCAAACATTGAAGTTAGCTAGATAAGTTATTTGCCCCAGGATGCCCCCAGGATGCCCCTTTCTTAAGAACATAAGAAATTGCCATGCTGGGTCAGACCAAGGATCTATCAAGCCCAGCATCCTGTTTCCAACAGTGGCCAATCCAGGACACAAGCACCTGGCAAGTACTCAAACATTAAATAGATCCCATGATACTAATGCCAGTAATAAGCAGTGGGCTATTCCCTAAGTCAACTTGACTAATAGCAGTTTAAGGACTTCTCCTCCAGGAGTTTGTCCAAACGTTTTTTAAACCCAGCTAAGCTAACTGCCTTATGCACATCCTCTGGCAACAAATTCCTGAGCTTACCTGTGAGTTGAATGAAAAAGAATTTTCTCTGATTTGTGCTAGGTGCTAACCATATGGAGTGCCTCCTGATCCTTCTTTTATCTGAAATGGTAAACAACGATTCACATTTATCCGTTTCTAGACTTCCATCCTACCTCTTCTCAGCCATCTCTTTTCCAAGTTGAACAGCCCTGACCTCTTTAGTCTTTCCTCATAGAAGAGCCATTCCACCCTCTTTATCATTTTGGTCACCCTTCTCTTTATTGTCTCCAGTGCATTTATATCTTTTTTGAGATGCGGCGACCAGAATTGAACACAGTACTCAAAGTATGGTCTCAACATGGAGCAATACAGAGGCATTATGACATTCTCTTTTTCCTATCATTCCCTTTCTAATAATTTCTAACATTCTGTTTTTTTTTAATGCTGCAGCACACTGAGACGAAGATTTCAATGTATTCTCCACTATGACACTGTCATGGACTGGCAGGCTGGATTTAGGAAGCATCCTCACAGAGGCAATACAGGGCTACAGGCATGACTGGTGTGGTCTTCCGTAAAACCAACCTCCTCCCCCGCAAGTTGAGCTTTTAGTTTCTGGGGACCGATAGGACTTGTCTTCTATGGAACATCAGGGCATGGACAGGAAGCTGAGTACAGACTGGGAGCTGAGATCAGGTGTAAACCAAACGAAATAGGGCAGGCTGAGGGCAAGCACAGACTGAGAGCTGGATTCAGGTACTGGCTGAGGACTAGATTCAGGTACTGGCTGAGGACTGCATACAGGTACTGGCTGAGCACTGGATACAGAGCACAAGCTGGGGCTGGATCTGAGGCAAAGAACGAGAGCAAGGTCTGGGAAATAGACAAAGGACTGAACTGTACTGGGAAGGACAAGGAGCAGACAAGGACAGGACTGGACTAGACAAGGACAGGACTGGATTAGACTGGTAACAGGGAGCAAGAAAGCCCAACAGGGCATAAGACTGGGCAAGGTAATCCAAGTATGCCTGGAGGCTGTAAAGTAAGACAGAAAAGCCCAGGAGGTCACAGAGCATGATAGGGAAGCCTGAGAGGCAACAGAGCAAGGTGAGAGGCCAAGAAAAGCCACAAGGCAAGGCAGGAGTCCCAGATGGGCTGCAAGGCAAAGCAGAAGGCCTGGAGGCTACAAGGCTAGACAAGGCAGGAGATCTGGAGGCCACAAGGCTAGGCAAAGTAAAATAGCAAGGTAAGAGTGGCCAGGTTAGAGGGCTGAGGTGACTCAATGAAGAGGCACTGAGGCATTGAGCAGGCTGAGTTAAGTAGGGCTGAGGCCGAGGCGTAGTGTGACCAGTGAGGAGGTAACTGGCAGAGCTTTGAGCATGGCTCGCTGAGGACCCCTGGAGGAAGGAAGATTGCGCAGCAGGCGAAACCTTGCACAAAGAGACTGCATAGCAGGGGAAACCATAACAGATGCCTAGATCTTTTTTCCTAGATGGTAACTCCTAACATGAAACCTAACATCATGTAACTACAGCATAGGTTATTTTTCCCTATATGCATCACCTCGCTCTTTCTACATTAAATTTCCTCTACTATTTGGATGCTTAATCTTTCAGTCACACAAGGTCCTCTTGCAGTTTATCTGCTTGTAATTTAACAAATCTGAATAATTTTGTGTCAGCTGCAAATTTGATCTCCTCACTTGTCATTCACTTTTCTAGATAATTAATAAATATATTAAAAAGCACCAGCCCAAGTACAGATTCTTAAGGCACTCCACTGTTCACCTCTCTCCAGGTAAATCTCAGCCAGATAATGACTTTGTTATGTACGGCCTTGAAAGGCCTTGCATTCTGTTACGTAACGGTGTTTTAGTGTACCCATGGGCCTCAGCCCGACCCAGACCTTCAGGGCTGAGCAAAGGGTTGACGGTGGTTCCGCGTGGCTGAACAATCGTGCCCTCGGCCAGGCCGGCAAGCTCCAATGGCCAACATCCAAGGATGTTGGAAGATGAATGGTCCTCCGACCAGTCCGAGCCCTTTCGGACCTGCTGCGAGCAGCATGGAACAGCAGGCCTGGCCTGAGGTTGAGGGCAGACGGACCTTGACACGAAGACACTAAGGATGATGCAACGGCATCACATGGCACAAGACTTGGGTTGATGCGATGGCATCACATGGCACGAAGACTTGGGTTGATGCGACGGCATCACATGGCATGAAGACACTTGGGCTGAAGACATGACACCAGGACTATGAATACGTGACACCAGGATCGATGCAGACGGCATCGCAGATGAGGCACTTGGGATCGATGCGGACGGCATCGCAGACGAGGCACTTGGGATCGATGCAGACGGCATCGCAGACGAGACACTTGGGATCCACATAGGCAACACAAGGCATGGACATTGGCACTGTCTCTCAAGGCGCCCTACTCAGGCCACCCGCGGGACTGAGTCGCGGACCACCCTGTCCCATTACGTGCCCTACACAGCCCCAGAGGCTGGTCACGGACCACGACGGGAGCGGAACAGCACAGGAACAAACATCCGGGACATGACGGCTCAGGAGCACAGGACAACCGTCCACCAGCAGGCAAGTCCACTCAGGAGTACTGCATCTGAGGGAACCCCGGCCTACCGGACCAGAAGGCTCGAGAGCGTTGAAGACGAGGCGTAGGAAGGAACATCAAGGAAGGCAGGAACACTAGGACGAAGATCATGAAAACACCAGGACACCTGGATGAGGACTTCAGGCACGAAGGCATGACGAGAAGATATCACGATGAGGAGCTCCACGAGACAAGAAGACCTTACACAGGCTCTGGCAGGCAGGAGCCTCCAGAGCGAAGACTCCACGACGGTGCAAGGCCGGGAACAACAGACGGAGCAGCCCTTTATAGGGCTGAAGCAGGAAACAGTCACCAAGGTGGGGCCAAGACACTTCCTGTGTCTGGCCCTTTAAATCCTGAAGAGAGGCGCGCGCCGGCACCTAAGGAGAGTGCAGGAGCTGTGCAGGACCACGGACAGCAGCCTGCACTGACGCAGAACGTGAGAAGAGGCACAGCTGGCCTGGGACACAGGCCCGACGTCGACAGCGGCTCCAGCCGCTGCAGGAGGCCCCGGGGACGGCTCCAGCCGCCACTCCAGCCCGGGGCTGCGGCCTTAGCACCACAAAGAGGAAGCAGCGATGGGGGCGGTCCCAGGCCCCGAAGAAGGCCGCGGCTCCAGCCGCGGAAGCCAGGAGGATACAGGGCAGCCTCCGGGCCACATGGGCAAGCCGACGGCGGCGTCCTGCCGCGTCGGCGAAGAAATGACAGCACGGTGAGTCAGCAGAGCCTGCTCGCGGGGGAACCCGCGGGCAGCGCAATTCATAACAGACTTATCCAGGTATTATGTCAGATAAAAAAGGGAATATTCAAAATGTATGAGTTATCTATCTAAATGCCTTTGAATATTGACCCCTATATGTTTATTCTTTGAAAGCAGCAGCTCTCATACTCACTGTAGCAGCATGGATGAAACGAAACAAATGTTTGTCTTCTGCACAACCCTAATGAAGAGACACAAAGTAGTGCCAGGTCATTGAAAAGGACTGAGAGTTGCTATGATTTTGGCACATGGTCCTATAACCACACAGAGCATTAGCAGCATCTTTCTCTATCTGAAATTAGCAACATTTGGTTTTACTGATATTTACCTATACATTTCCCTAACAATTAATTTAGTTAAAATAAGGAGATACTGTCCTGCTGTCATGTTCAAAGGGATAATTCTGAGAATTCATTTATTCAAAAGCAATTGAATAATTTCAGGATTTTAATTCTTTTGAAGTTAGATGATATAATTTATTTATTGGCTGAATGTAATGAGCCCTGTTTTCAAAAGTGTTTTGATATAGGTGCAAATAGCAGAATCTCATGTCATGGGGTTGTAAGATAGGGCCTGTGTCACTAGAGTATTGCTTTTTAGAGAGTCTGGGTGAGGGAGTCCTGTCACCTCTTTTCTGGAGATTTGCAATTGATTGATAATGTTAATGAATATACATGTAATTGAAAAGTTTTGGCATCATGGAAAAATACTGATGCCCAACAATTACCCTGAACAACCACAAGAAGGCAGAGTATATGGCAGAGGATTATGGTGTATGTAAATGAATGGGAAGTTTATGAATGGAATTTCTGTTGATCTAATTATGTGTCCCCTTTAAGTGCCTATTGGAGAAAGTTCCGCTAGAGGGAGTATTCTGAGAACTAGATAATCCTGTGTTCAAGTTTTAGCAGGGTGAAAATGGAGAACCCTCAACAAGATTGGGGTGCCCAGAGGTCCTCTTCTCAAGGAGAGGGCTCTGCATGGGCTTTCCCCCTCAAGAGGAAAGGCCCGAGGTTACAGTGGTGTTTCTCACCAAGGGAAAGTAACAAGGGAATCAGAAAATGCTCCTGATGATTGAGTAGTGATTTGAGTCTGTGGAGTGAGAGCTTGGGAAGTCAGGGAATCCCTTGCAAATGCCTTAAGGAGAATTCTGGAGTCAGTTTGGGAAGGTTACAGAATTGCCTTGTGCATAAGAAGAGTCATCCTGTTTCAAATGAGTGAGTACTGATATAGCTGTGGTTGATGTTAACATGGTAAAGAATGTGAGTATCATATTCTACTGGAGTAGAGAGCTGGGGGAGTACTTTTTAGTATTTCTTTCTAAAAGGATAAGAATTACATAGTTGAAAGAAAACATTTTGGGGCCGATTTTAATTCCTATATGCGTGGGGTACATTTGTGTGCGCTACCCGGCGCACACAAATGTACACCCGATTTTATAGCATGTTATAAAATCCGGGGTCGGCACACGCAAGGAAGTGCCCAAGGGGAGCCCCGATGGCTTCCCCCGTTCCCTCCAAGGCCGCTCCGAAATCGGAGCGGCCTTGGAGGGAACTTTTTATAGCTCCCCCCACCTTTCCCTCCCTTCCCCTATCTAACCAACCCCCCAGCCCTACCTAAATCCCCCCCTCCTTATTTCTTTGAGTTATGCCTGCCTCTGGCAGGCGTAACTTGCGCGCCGACCAGCTGCCGGCGCACCAACCCCTGGCACAGACTGCTGTGCCGGAAGACTAAGGACCGCCCCCGGACTGTCACCACACCCAGACCCCGCCCATGGACTGGCACCACGCCCCCCAGCCCCACCCCAGACCGCTGCCCCGCCCCATGGTCCCGTCCCCAGACCGCCCATTTTTTAAAGCCCCGGGACATAAGAGCGTCCCGGGGCTTGTGCGCGCCACCGAGCCTATGCAAAATAGGCTTGGCGCTCGCAGGGATAGGTTTTCGAGTGTTACGCGTGTATCTTATGCATGTAACCCTTTGAAAATCTACCCCTATGTTAATGTGTATTGTGTTGCTGAACTGCTGTAGCCTTTCTGTGGGTACCTGTGAACCCTGATTAAATCAGTATCTTTTAATATGTCTTGATATTCTGATAACTGGAAACCCCAGAAATAAACATTCTGTTTGTTAATAATACTTTTTTGTGTGAGACCTCCTTTTATCCCAAAGTGTGGGGTTTGACAGAGGCAGTGTCCTTGTTGTAGGAAAGTGGGAAACAGTTAAGAGGGGCTCGCAGAGGGCTAACAGGTGATGTTCCGTTTCCCTTTTCCAACTGGGACAATATTGTCCTTACCTCTGCGCATGGCCCACTTCATCATCTTTCTGACCAATTTTATAGTGAACCCAGAGTTTGACTGGTTCTCAGTTCACAAACAGGCTTCAGATACCTCTGACATTTTTTTGTGCTAAACAAGTAT
Organism: Rhinatrema bivittatum; assembly: GCF_901001135.1. NCBI lineage: Eukaryota > Metazoa > Chordata > Amphibia > Gymnophiona > Rhinatrematidae > Rhinatrema > Rhinatrema bivittatum. Next base: position 257,100,949 of record NC_042616.1, on the reverse strand, counting down.
CTACTGATCCCAGCCAACAAAGTAACATAACATAGAAACATAGTCTATGATGATAGATAAAGATTTTTAGGCCCATCAAGTTTGTTGAATTTATTGCCTGGGTAATGCTATAAATCTAATTTATCTCTGGTTTTACCTTCATTTCTTCACAACTAGGGATCCTTTGTGCCTTTGCCACCTCTACTAGAAGGTTGTTGCATGTATCCATCATGCCTTGCTCTGAAGAAATGTTTTCTGATATTACTACTGAGCCTATCCCTTTGCAACCTCAAATCATGACCTCTAGTTTTAGAGCTTTCTTTTCACTGGAAAACATTTGACTCTTGGTATTATTCACATATTTGAGGTACAGGAATCCCTTGATATATGGAAAAGTTAAGTTTCCATAATTTTTTCTTATTTCAAAATTTCATACATTGAAACCTATGTTCCCATTGACTTCTATTAAAAACCTTTTATATATTAAAAAAGACACACAAGTAATAACCCAAAATAAGAATTATTTTTTTAGAGATGGAAGATCAGTTAGATCATATTCCCATCCTTTGGATCATCTGCTTCTTCCTATAGATCAGAGATGGCAACTCCTCACAGGCCATATCTGGCCTGTGAGGAGTTGCCATCTAACTTGAGATGGTGATGATATATGTATTGGCCATTGTGGTGAGAGCATGTAACGTCTGGATGGAAGTGATATTAGCAGTCTGGAAGTGATGTTACCTTTATCCCTTCCCACATGCTTTTCTCATACACCCTCATTGCCTCTGCTCCCTCCCCCTCCAATCAGTCCCCAGTATGAACCTCAGGCGCAAAGGTTTGCTCACCTCAACTATAGATCATAGTCATCATCCCTTTTATCATCTGCCTCATCTTCTTGTTCTGGGTGAGGGGGAACATCCAATGTCCTGCTTTTCTATGTGCACAAAATGCATCTAAAAATAGCTGTTTTGACTTTTGAAAACCTCTTCTTCTCCTTATATAGCTCCCCTTAGCAGCTGAATATATTGTTCACTGCTCTGGAAAACTTATGGCTAAATTCACAACTTGAATCATTATCTGTGAAGATGTGCAAACCTGCATCAAACTGTGTGAAAGCTTTGGACAGTTTCCTTGTGTTTATATGATATGAGTTGAGTAGAGCTTCTAGATTCTTCTCCACCTCCTTCTTCCCTGCAGTTTGCTCTTGTTCCAGTTGCATCTGAACCTTATTAGATAGGGCTTTTCCATGTGTCTGTAGCAACTTGATCGTACCTGATTCTGCAATGTCTTCAAATCCAACACTATTTGCAAGGATAACTGTTTTCAGTTGTATTTGTGATTTGGTTTGTTTCTGACGAGTTCCAGACAGTGTGAACATACACTCATCGTCGATATTGGAACAGGGTGGACCACATGGGCCCTAGCCTATCTAAATTTTTCTCTGGGGCAGGCCATTGCAAAAGTGTTCACTGCTGACCTGAATCTACGTGGCTCTCTGCATGAGCATGCAGGTCTCACATATCTCGCAAGACCAGTGTGAGTATGCAGAGTGCTGCATGGTGCTGGGCTGGAATTGAGCCATTTGGGAGCAAAAAGAGATACTGTACACAACAGGGTAAGCTTCTGGAGGTATGGGTTTCAAGGCTTTTTGGCTGGGTGTGGGATACAAGGCTAGAGACTTGTTGGGGAGGGAAAGAAGGGTCTGAGTTTGGAGATGAAAGGAAGGAAGGTCAGAAGGGTCCGAGGCTGGGGAGGAAAGGAAGGGAGAGTCGAAGGCTGGAGGGGGGGGGGGGGAGGGAGGGAGAGGGAGGAAGGAAGGAAGGAATGGTCCAAGAGAGGGGAGGGAGTAAGGAAGGAAGTATCCAAGGCTAGGGAGGGAGGAAGGAAAAAATGGTCGGAGGATGAGAAATGAGATGAAAGCGGTCTGAGGCTGGAAACTGGTTACCCATAGCATGGAAAATACAATTAGTAACACTGATCCACTGAGCATTAGGTGACAAGACCACCATATGTGTGTGTTCTCTGCTGAAAATTTATAAGTCCTCAAGAACAATGTGGTCACTAGGGCAGAACTTACTTGATGTACCTTCTATTCAGCAGGCTTATTTGGCCAAAAGTAGGGAGAGAACATTTTTTGTGGCAGGGTCATCATTGTAGAACAGTTTGAGGTATACAGCTTTGGAAATAGAGAAACAATTGAGGAAGCAATTAGCACTCTCTGGGGCCGATGCAATATGGTGCGCTGAGTCCAGCGCACTGTTAACCTGCAGTCGGACGCGGGTAAAATAGGCGCTAATCAATCCCCTAATGCAATAAGTGGATTAGCGCCTATTCAACGCGCGTCTAATGCGGAGTGAATGCAATAGCGCTCTTCACATGCAAATGCATGTGAATGAGGCTATTAGACATTCACTCCCGATGCAAAAAGAAAAATGTGCCTCTCCGACGCACATTTAACTGTCATCTATTAACGCCTGCCAGGAGCAAGTTTAACGGCATTGGTTTTCATGACTGCCGTAAGTCACTTCCTCCTACCTCGCTTCTTCTAGAGCAGCAGCGCCTGCCCTCCCCGAGTTCTCTTGACTATTTCCTCTCCTTTCAAATGGTGATTTCCTACTGTCCGGGGCTAAGAATGACACAGAAGCAGCAGCAGCTGCCTTGCCCCCCTCTCCCGGGCCCCTGCTAAGGGAGTGTCTCGCTGCCTTTTCCCCTAGGACCACCCACCACAGCCAGGGAATTCCATTCCCGCCACTGCGGGTCTCCCTGGCACCGTCTCTGCTTCCTCCTCTGCCTTTCTTTTTCTCTCAGTGCACACCCCCACCTGTCCGGCCGTCTGTGCGGGACACTTGCCAGGTTTATCGGCATCAGTTTTCATGACCGGCAGACGGCAGTCACAAAAACCGCGACCCCCTAATTTAAATATTGCATGGCACCCCCCCTTTGTGGCTCCATGCGCACATTAAGAGAATGGGCACTGACTTTTCAGCACCCGCTTTCTACACGCGTTTATTGCATCGGCCCCACCACATTCTCTCTTTTATATTACATGCACAAATACCAACAATCATAGAGGACAGTAGAATAGCCATTTAGTTCAACCTGTGTGCTAGGCTTGGAATACATTCAGAAAAAAAAGCTTACATTATTCTCAAAGAGTTCTTCCTCTCAATAGCGAGTAATGGGGATTTTGAAATGGGACTTATCTCCAGGAATTTTGATAAATGGGCAGTTTTCGGGGTTGAACATATTGGAAAGTTAGCCTCAAACATCATCCAAACCATACACTCTTTTCAGGAATTTAAATAATGCTTTAATACAGATAATATAGATTTTTATGCATTTTTACAAATAAATGCACTATTTTTACTATAAATGCACTATGAAGATAACTTCCAAGCAACTGAGTATGTAATATAAAATATGTGTCTCTTTGTTCTGCATCACACATGCATATGTATGCTTACACACGAATACATTCAATACATTGAAAGTGAGTATTTCAATGCAGTGAACCATATACTTTTCCTTCCTATTTTAAAAATATACACATGTATATTTTATGTGCAAAAATAAAGTAGGACTTACTCGAGTAAATCAGAACTTACTTGCATAAGTCAGTACATTTTAAAACATGTACGCATAATTGAAATTGCCAGTTTTACCTAATACTCGACCAGTTTACCCAGTCCTTCTCCAGGTCATTGAGACCCTCCTGGTTCTTTGGCCTAAACTCCCCACAGTTCATCTACGCCTTCCACAGAATCATTAGTACACAATAAATACGTTTAATATCACTTACGCAAAAGAATTAGCAAGTATAAAATTACACAAGTAAGTTGGCAAATCTCCGCATGTAAGTATCTTTTAAAATATTAACTAATGCATGTAAATGTTGGCCCCTTCCTGGAATGCCTTTAGGCCACTCCTTTTTATGTGTGTATATGTGAGCATGAAAGGAAAAATATCTGCATATGTTTGATGTATATAAAATAATATGCACATGAGTAGATGCTACTTACGTGAGTATATGCTAATGTTTACGAGCGTAACTCTTTGGAAATTCACCCCTTAGTGTTGAAGTTTCTCTATGAAAACCCAATCCTATTGCAGTTCTCTATGCTAGATGAACATGTAGCAGTAAGGCTAACTTCTATCACTGAAAGTTATAAATTTCTAATAAAAAAAATAAACCCAGCTTAACCTCTTGCAAAAATGGTGAGTTGAGGAGATACAGGGCCTGACAATGGAATCATTACAAAATAGCTAAAAGAGAACCCAACACATCACAGAGAATGTGAGTTTAAAGGAGATCAGTTTTAAATTGATGCATCGTATATACTTGTGCCCCTTGAGAGCCCATAAAGCAGACTTGTCTGACACACCATTGTGTGGGAAGTGTCAAAAAGAACCTGTAACTAGGGATGTGAATCGTGTGATCAATCGTCTTAACGATCGAATTTGGCTGGGGGGGGGGGGGGAAATCAGATCGTCTTAGTTTTTTTGGTTAAAAAATTGTTTTATCGGGGGAGGGCGGGAAAACCGGCACACCAAAACAACCCTAAAACCCACCCCGACCCTTTAAAATGAATCCTCCACCCTCCCAAACCCCCCCAAAATGTTTTAAATTACCTGGGGTCCAGTGGGGGGGTCCCGGCGCGATATCCCGCTCTCTGGCCACGGCTGCGTTAATAGAAATCGCGCCGGTGGCCCTTTGCCCTTATCATATGACAGGGCAAAGGTAGCGCCGGCACCATTTTGGTTCCTGGCTCCCAACGTCACGAGTGCAGGAGATCGCTCCCGGACCCCCGCTGGACCCCCAGGGACTTTTGGCCAGCTTGGGGGGCCTCCTGACCCCCACAAGACTTGCCAAAAGTCCAGCGGGGGTCCGGGAGCGACCTCCTGCACGCGGGCCGTATTGCCAATATTCAAAATGGCGCCAGCGCTACCTTTGCCCTCACTATGTCATATGGGCGACTTCTTGTGGGGGTCAGGAGGCCCCCCCAAGCTGGCCAAAAGTCCCTGGGGGTCCAGCGGGGGTCCGGGAGCGATCTCCTGCACTCGTGATGTCGGGAGCCAGGAACCAAAATGGCGCCGGCGCTACCTTTGCCCTGTCATATGATAAGGGCAAAGGGCCACCGGCGCCATTTCTATTAACGCAGCCATGGCCAGAGAGCGGGAGATCACGCCGGGACCCCCCCACTGGACCCCAGGTAATTTAAAACATTTTGGGGGGGTTCGGAAGGGTGGAGGATTTATTTTAAAGGGTCGGGGTGGGTTTTAGGGTTGTTTTGGTGTGCCAGTTTTCCCACCCTCCCCCCTCCCCCGATTTACGATTTTTTGACGATAAATCGGGGGAATTGCTATTGTATCGCGGCTCTAACGATTTTTGACGATTTAAAATATATCTGACGATTGTTTTAAATCGTCAAAAAACGATTCACATCCCTACCTGTAACTTTATATCACTATCTGATCCTGCGCAAAAGTTTCCTCTTCTTGGAATTGTATATTAGATTACAAACTGTATATAAGATTACTGGTTCATGTATCCATAGAATACCACTGTTATGTGCATTTGATGTTCATGTTGATGCCTCTGTTGCACATAGTCCTGATAAGCTCTCCATACGCACAGGATAACTAATAGACAAAAAGTGTATAAAGTTGCAATATGATTGATCCTCAACCACTGGATCTGAAGTTATGCAGGAACCAGATCCATAGGATGATGACAATGGAATGATTGACAGTGAAAGAAGTGTGTTTGAAGAAGATGCAATCTTTTCAGTGTATCTGGAACCCAGTTCTGACTTCCAAGCCTTATTGTGTCAAGGGCAAATTCCCATAGATTATTGACTGAAGTCAATAGAATTTTAAAGAGTAAAGTTTAGAATCCCTATATGTAAAGCTAGTTTTGAAATAAAGAGATAGGTGTGCCATTACTTTAAATTGGGTTTAATGGACCAGGTGGAACTGTATAGAGAAAGGGGGGAAGGAAATTTGGGTGGGAAGGAAGGGAGGGAAATTGGTTTATGGTTAATGTTTAATGAGTTTGCATCCTTAATATAAATGTGTTTATGATTTTCATGACTCCTGTAAGGCTAAAGTCTATGGGTATGTTTTACTCACAAACTTTAATCAGAATTTTCAAAGTGGATTTATATACATAAACCTGCTTTGGAGATGTGCAGGTATGTGCGGAGCCCGGCGCAGTCCACATGCACAAACTTTCATCTGCTCAAGAGTGGGTGTAACTGTGTGCATGTGGATTTATATGCAAACTTTCCAAAATCAAAAGTATGCATGTAAATAGTTGCCTCACCCCAACCCTACCCCCAGAAAGCTTTCTTACCACAGAGTGAATTTTCGAAGAAGTTTCATGCATAAAAATCGCATATATGTGTGTAAGTAGCATATACGCACGTATGTTAGGTTATAACCCTCGAGTGGTTTTGCATATATATAATTTATTGGGGGAGGGGGAAAAGGGGCAGTCTGGGGCATTCTAGAGCAGGGTAAAGAAATACGTGCGGTAGTTGCTATTTTGTATGGTAGTTGCTATTTTGTACATTTGATAATGTATATATACATTATCAAATGTGTTCATACATATTTACACCTGCTAATTGACTCATGCAAGTTAAATTGGACTTGTCTGCAGTTTTTTGGGGTTAGAGGTGCGAGCGAACTGGTGGAGGGGTTCAGGGTGAAGGGCTTAAGGGTCTAAGTGAAGAGAAGGACTGGCTGAACTGGTGGAGGTATATGCATGTAAATATTTTCAAAATGATATACATGCGTGCTTTATAAAATACCTGCCTCTGCATTTAATTATGTGTGCATTAACACAATTATTTTGCTCATAAAGTTTACACACTTATGTTTATAAAATGTATAAAATATGGGGTAGATTTTTAAAAAATGCACGTTCGCGTACTTTTGTTGGCGCACCATTCGCAAACAAAAGTACGCTGGATTTTAGTAGATACTCGCGTAGCCGCGCATATCTGCTAAAATCCAGGATCGGCGCGCGCCGGCTGCCCAAAATCGGCAGCCTTGCGCGCGCCAAGCCGCACAGCCTGCCTCCGTTCCCTCCGAGGCCGCTCCGAAATCGGAGCGGCCTCGGAGAGAACTCTCTTTTGCCCTCCCCTCACCTTTCCCTCCCTTCCTCTACCTAACCCCCCCCCCCCCCTACCTTTGTCCAGGGATTTACGCCTCCCAGAGGGAGAAGTAAATCCCCGCGCGCCAGCGGCCCACTAGCGCGCCGAGACGCGACCCAGGGGCGGTTCCGGAGGGCGCGGCCATGCCCCCGGACCGCCCCGGGCCGAAACCATGCCCCCGGGACCGCCCCCGAAACGCTGCGTCCCGCCCCCCCAAACGCCGCATCGATCGGCCCCGCCCCCGACACGCCCCCGACAAAAAACCCCGGGACTTACGCGAGTCCCAGGGCTCTGCGCACGCCGGCAGGCCTATGGAAAATAGGCGCGCCGGCACGCAAGGCCCTTCTTGCATAAATCCGGGTGGATTTACACAAGCAGGGCTTTTAAAATCCGCCCCTATGTGTTTTCTTGCATGGAAAATATTTATGCGTATTGAAACATATTCGCCTACTTTCAGAACAGAAATCTGCAGTATTTTATAAACTGCACTGCTCACACCATACAGTTAATAAAATACTAACACTTATCTCCACGCGTGCACGCCAGTGCTGTACCATGAATAGGTTTGAAATAAGGGCTCTAAGCATGTATAAGTATGCACAAAATCAGGTTCTATGTGTGCTTGCACATGCACAGACTCTTGAGTTGATTTTGAAATGGCAATTTACGCACAGAAACAAAAGTTTCACCACATAAAAATCCTTTTGAAAGTCAGGCCCTACATGCACATATGCAAGTAAATGTATATTTGCCTCTTTTGAAGATAACTGTTATACAAATGGGCTCACCTTTTCTCTAATTTGACTTTGTCTGTTTACATGATAAGAGTTTCAGTCAATCATGGTTTCTGTCGGAAAAAGAAAAACAATATGTTCTAACCAAATTTGCTAAATTCATGAGTTTGTGGGGAAGCCTGCAATTGCACGGGGTTTCATCTTAACCCACATCTTAAAGTGGGCTTTTAAAATCCACCCCTATGTGTTTTCTTGCATGGAAAATATTTATGCGTATTGAAACATATTCGCCTACTTTCAGAACAGAAATCTGCAGTATTTTATAAACTGCACTGCTCACACCATACAGTTAATAAAATACTAACACTTATCTCCACGTGTGCACGCCAGTGCTATACCATGAATAGGTTTGAAAATAGGGCTCTAAGCATGTATAAGTATGCACAAAATCAGGTTCTATGTGTGCTTGCACATGCACAGACTCTTGAGTTGATTTTGAAATGGCAATTTACGCACAGAAACAAAAGTTTCACCACATAAAAATCCTTTTGAAAGTCAGGCCCTACATGCACATATGCAAGTAAATGTATATTTGCCTCTTTTGAAGATAACTGTTATACAAATGGGCTCACCTTTTCTCTAATTTGACTTTGTCTGTTTACATGATAAGAGTTTCAGTCAATCATGGTTTCTGTCGGAAAAAGAAAAACAATATGTTCTAACCAAATTTGCTAAATTCATGAGTTTGTGGGGAAGCCTGCAATTGCACGGGGTTTCATCTTAACCCACATCTTAAAGTACCCAGCAGAAGCAGGGAAATAAAGCAGCTTGGTGAGAGGCTCTAGCTCAGGCTGGTTTATGAGGTGATTATTTTTAGTTACAAAATCTCCTATGCATCATAAACACATAGCATGAACATAGCAAAGACATACCATTAAAAACATAAATTCCACTATAAAGGGGCAGAGTTGAAACCCCCTTTCTGGGCACATAAAATGAAAGAGTGTCTGATGCCTGTTTGGAAGCTAAGCACCAGTCTCTCATAGGCTCCCAAACAAACCAATACAGTCAAGCAGAAGGTGTGATGGACCTGGCACAGAGGCAATGGTAATATTTCTCAAGCTGGACAGGGAAAACAACATAAAAAACACCTCTTTCCCCTCTGTGACCCCCCTCTGACTGCACCCATCCTTCTCCTCTGAACCGATAGATGCCTCTCTGGAACCTACGAAAGGGTCTCACGAAAGGGTATCTTTAACAAAGTAAAACTTTTATTTCTGGGGTTTCCAGCAGTCAGAGTTGATAAATATTAAAATTCACTGATTAAATCAGAGTTCACAAACTTTTACCCTCTACCACCACCAACTGTGCCCTTTGCCCAGTGTCCACCCGCAGTCCTTCATTTGAGTACATTTGTTGCTCTGGATACCACTCCTTCCCAAGCTGGACTTTTTGGCCTTTACTTGGGAGGAAGAGGGATTCAGTTTTGTCAGGAACTGGGAAACCTTTTGGGGAAGGGGGAGTCTCTTCCGAAGGGATGGGCTCCACCTTAACCAGGGTGGAACCAGACTGCTGGCACTAACCTTTAAAAATGAGATAGAGCAGCTTTTAAACTAGAACAAAGGGGAAAGCAGACAGTCGCTCAGCAGCGCATGGTTTGGAGGGAGGAATCTTCAAAGGATACTAATGATGCATTAGAATTAGGGCATCCCGACAGTGAGGTTCCAATAATAAGAAAAGTAGTCCAAGTGCCTGTAACTAAAAACTCACCTGAGCTAAAAAATTCTAACTTATACCTATCAATTAAAAAGCAGAATGAAAATACAAACAAAAAACAAACTTTGAAATGTTTGTATGCTAATGCCAGAAGTCTAAGAAGTAATGTGGGAGAATTGAATGTATAGCAGTGAATGATGACATAGACTTAATTGGCATCTCAGAGACATGGTGGAAGGAGGACAACCAATGGGATATGCTATAACGGGGTACAAATTATATTGCAATGACAGAGAGGAGCACCTGGGAGGCGGTGTGGCACTTTATGTCCGGGATGGCATAGAGTCCAACAGGATAAACATCCTGCATGAGACTAAATGCAGGATGTTCACCTACGGACAGCGCATCCGAATTGAGGCCCTCTTGAGGCTTGCGCGATCAGCGCCACCCAGTCGGTGTAAGAGCCACCCCACCTCGACAATGTGCGATTGACTCCCGCAGGCCCTCCCACAGTCTCAGGGCTGACGTCACACAGAGCGACAAAAAAAGGGCCTTAAAGCCCAGGCACCAGCCCCTGGCATCGTGCGCCATGCGTCTCGCGACCAAAGGGACATGACCCTTAGAGCGCTCCTTTGAGCTGCACCTTTGACCCTAAACCTGTCAGCACAACAAACCAGCCTCCAAGATACCTGAGACACTCAACATACCTCTCTACATCCAAGATGAATCGCACAACCACAAAGCACCCCTTTGAGAGACACCGAAACCTGGTAAATATACACATCAATGACTCTTTAAAAAACATGATCTTTTTAGTTTTCCTCCTCATAAACGCTCAATCACTCACAAAAAAATTCATGCTAATCTCAGACATTTTACAAGATCAAAAACCGGACTTCACTGCTGTAACTGAAACCTGGTTTAAGAAAACTGACCAAGTAATAACAAACCAGATAACCAACAGCTCATAAGACCTATTCTCCATACCCACAACAGCACAGAGAGGAGGAGGATTAATGCTAATTATTAAATAATGTTTTGCTATGAAATTAATCCATCACTCACTCCCACAACAATATGAAATAGCCCTATTCGACTCAGATGATCTCCAAATCTGCCTGGTTTACTGCCTCCCCAAACTACTCTACAAAGACATCTCCCCACTAATAGAATTCTTCATAACAAATATCAACCACAAAAAACCCACAATTATTCTCGGAGATTTCAATCTTCATACTGATCTAAACCCGTTATCACACTCCTGCCAAACCCTGATAGACGTGCTATCCTCCCTCAGCTTCACTCTACTAGTAAACAACCCAACACATAAAGCAGGCCATACACTAGACCTAATCTTTACAAATGATAAATTCCTTTCAAACCCATTGTATCTTGCTCATCAATCTCATGGTCCGACCACTACCTCCTACACTGTCAGACAATAATTGACTCAAAGAGCAAATAAAAAAAAAACACTCCCTCCTCCTTCAAATACAGACCCCCATTCCCACTAGACTTACTTCAACAAGAACTCGAAAAACAATTAAAGAACATAGATCTATCCAACATCAATAATGCCTCTCAATATTGGCTTCAAATAACAACAGAAGTCGCTAATACTATAAACCGTGAAAGAACTAAACAGATTAATAACAAAAGAAAAGATTCCAAACCATGGTTCAATAGACAACTGAGAGATACCAAATCAACCCTAAGATGAAAAGAAAAAGACTGGCGCAAAAACAAATGCCCACTAGCAAGCTACCGAACATACTTAGCATACTAAAAAACATGATAAATAAAACCAAACGAGAATACTACAGCAAGAAAATCCTAAACTTTTCAAATAATCCAAAAACTCTATTCAATATAGTAAAAAACTTAATCGCAGACAACAAGACTACCAGCACACACTCAAACAAAAACCTACCGTAAGTGTTACGAATCTGCCCTTCCTGCAGTTTCTTCACCTTTTTTCCCCTTCTCTTCCCACGGCTCGGAGCCGCCGAACTTTCCCAGTGCAGCCATGCTACTCTCCCATCGTGGCTGGAGCCACGCTGTCATTGTCTGTCTAGCAGCCAGGAGGCTGCCGACGTCCTTCCAACGCGGCAGGAACTGCGCTTCTGCACACCAAGCGGCCCAGAGGCCGCCGACTATTTCCTCCGTGGCAGGAGCCACGTGTCATCATTTCCTGTGGTCCGCTGGCCGCCAACATCACTGCTGCCCTCTTCGGCGGCAGGAAGCCGTCCAGGTGCGCCTTTATGCGGCAATAAGCCGCCAACATCTTGCCTATGCGGGCCAGAGTCCGCTAGCCTTACCTGCGGGTCCTCCGAGGGAAGAGGGCCATAGCCCCAGCCTTTCCTGGTACTGGAGCCGCTAACAGCTCCATCTTCAGCGACAGGGAGACCGCCTACCATCTCGAGGCCTGTCCTGAGGCCTAGTTTCAGCGCCAGGCCCTGCTTCTCCTCCTCAGCGTTGCAGGGTCACTGTCCGTGGTCCTGCCCCTTCTCCTAAGGGCGAAGCCGTGCCTCTTTTCCCTTCTTAAAGGGACAGCATGGGAGTGGTGCACCACTGATGTCATCATTGGATCTGCCTGTTCTGCAATATATAAAGGTTCAATCTTCATTCCTTCCTTGCCTTCGCAAGGAGCCAGTCCTCCTTAGGACTTTTGTCTTCCAGCATCTCAAGGCTTTCGTTCCATGTAGGATCCTGTGTCTTCGTCTAGATGTTCTTCGTTCCTTGGTCTCTTGTCTCGTCAAGCTTCTGTGCTCCAGATGTCTTCACAGAACCTGACTTTCATCTCCTGATGTCTTCACATCCTGATCTTCATCTCCTGATGTTTTCACATCCTGATCTTCATTTCCTGATGTCTTCACATCCTGATCTTCATCGCCAGATGTCTTCTCATAACTTAATCTTCTTTTACAGAGTTCTCTTCGGATCCAGTCTTCATGTATCTTGATCTTCATGTCCTCCAGGGTAGCATTCTCTGAAATGCTCCCTGTTCCACACGCAGGTCACCAGAGGCAGGCAGAGCTCCAGAGTCTCAATGCGTTGATAAGATGATGGTGCAAGGAAGAGGGATTCAATTTTGTTAGGAACTGGGGAACCTTTTGGGGAAGGGGGAGTCTCTTCCGATGTGATGGGCTCCACCTTAACCAGGGTGGAACCAGACTGCTGGCACTAACCTTTAAAAAGGAGAAAGCAGCTTTTACACTAGAACAAAGGGGAAAGCAGACAGTCACTCAGCAGCGCATGGTTCGGAGAGAGGTATCTTCAAAGGATACTAATGATACATTAGAATTAGGGCATCCCGACAGTGAGGTTCCAATAATTAGAAAAATAGTCCAAGTGCTTGTAACTAAAAACTCAATTGAGCTAAAAAAAAGTCTAACTTATCCCTATCAATTAAAAAGCAGAATGAAAATACAAACAAAAAACAAACTTTGAAATGTTTGTATGGTAATGCCAGAAGTCTAAGAAGTAAGATGGGAGAATTAGAATGTATAGCAGTGAATGATGACATCGGTGGTGGGGCCGCTTGGCAATAGTGATCATAATATGATCAAATGTGATTTAATGACTGGAAGAGGAACAGTGTGCAAATCCAAGGGTCTCGTGCTAAACTTTCAAAAGGGAAACTTTGATAAAATGAGAAAAATTGTTGGAAAAAAACTGAAAGGAGCAGCTACAAAAGTATAAAATGTCCAAGAGACGTGGTCATTGTTAAAAAATCCCATTCTAGAAGCACAGTCTAGATGTATTCCACACATTAAGAAAGGTGGAAAGAAGGCAAAACAATTACCAGCATGGTTAAAAGGGGAGGTGAAAGAAGCTATTTTAGCCAAAAGATCTTCATTCAAAAATTGGAAGAAGGATCCAACAGAAGAAAATAGGATAAAGCATAAACGTTGGCAAGTTAAATGTAAGACATTGATAAGACAGGCTAAGAGAGAATTTGAAAAGAAGTTGGCTGTAGAGGCAAAATCTCACAGTAAAATCTTTTTTAAATATATCCGAAGCAGAAAGCCTGTGAGGGAGTCAGTTGGACCGTTAGATGATCGAGGGGTTAAAGGGGCACTTAGAGAAGATAAGGCCATCGCGGAAAGATTAAATTATTTCTTTGCTTCAGTGTTTACTGAAGAGGATGTTCGGGAGGTACCAGTAACGGTGAAGGTTTTCATGGGTAATGATTCAGATGGACTGAATCAAATCACAGTGAACCTGGAAGATGTGGTAGGCCTGATTGACAAACTGAAGAGTAATAAATCACCTGGACCAGATGGTATACACCCCAGAGTTCTGAAAAAACTAAAAAATGAAATTTCAGACCTATTAGTAAAAATTTGTAACCTATCATTAAAATCATCCATTGTACCTGAAGACTGGAGGATAGCAAATGTAACCCCAATATTTAAAAAGGGCTCCAGGGGCAATCCGGGAAACTATAGACCAGTTAGCCTGACTTCAGTGCCAGGAAAAATAGTGGAAAGTGTTCTAAACATCAAAATCACAGAACATATAGAAAGACATGGTTTAATGGAACAAAGTCAGCATGGCTTTACCCAAGGCAAGTCTTGCCTCACAAATCTGCTTCACTTTTTTGAAGGAGTTAATAAACACGTGGATAAAGGTGAACCAGTAGATGTAGTATACTTGGATTTTCAGAAGGCGTTTGACAAAGCTTCTCATGAGAGGCTTCTAGGAAAAGTAAAAAGTCATGGGATAGGTGGCAATGTCCTTTCGTGGATTGCAAACTGGCTAAAAGACAGGAAACAGAGAGTAGGATTATATGGACAATTCTCTTAGTGGAAGAGAGTGGACAGTGAGTGCCTCAGGGATCTGTATTGGGACCCTTACTTTTCAATATATTTATAAATGATCTGGAAAGAAATACGACGAGTGAGATAATCAGATTTGCAGGTGATACAAAATTGTTCAGAGTAGTTAAATCTCAAGCAGATTGTGATAAATTGCAGGAAGACCTTGTGAGACTGGAAAATTGGGCATTCAAATGGCAGATGAAATTTAATGTGGATAAGTGCAAGGTGATGCATATAGGAAAAAATAACCCATGCTATAATTACACAATGTTGGGTTCCATATTAGGTCCTACAACCCAAGAAAGAGATCTAGGCGTCATAGTGGATAACACATTGAAATCATCGGTTCAGTGTGCTGCGGCAGTCAAAAAAGCAAACAGAATGTTGGGAATTATTAGAAAGGGAATGGTGAATAAAATGGAAAATGTCATAATGCCTCTGTATCGCTCCATGGTGAGACCGCACCTTGAATACTGTGTACAATTCTGGTCTCCGCATCTCAAAAAAGATATAATTGCGATGGAGAAGGTACAGAGAAGGGCTACCAAAATGATAAGGGGAATGCAACAGCTCCTCTATGAGGAAAGACAAAAAAGGTTAGGACTTTTCAGCTTGGAGAAGAGACGGCTGAGGGGGGATATGTTAGAGATGTTTAAAATTATGAGAGGTCTAGAACGGGTAGATGTGAATCGGTTATTTACTCTTTCAGATAGTAGAAAAACTAGGGGGCACTCCATGAAGTTAGCATGGAGCACATTTAAAACTAATCGGAGAACTAATCGTTAGAACTTTGTATAAGATTCTGAATTTGATTGGGAGCCAGTGCAGGTTTTGCAGGATGGGTGTAATATGGTCTCTTTTATTGGTCTTGGTCAGAATCCTTGCTGAAGCGTTTTGTAGCATCTGTAAGGGTTTGATGGTGTTAGCTGGGAGGCCGAAGAGTAGAGAGTTGCAATAGTCCAATTTTGAGAAAAAGATAGCTTGGAGCACTGTTCGAAAGTCATGGAAATGGAGGAGAGGTCTCAATCGTTTTAAGACTTGAAGTTTAAAAAAGCAGTCCTTGGTGGTGGTGTTGATGAAACTTTTGCAGTTCAGTTGGTTGTCCATTATGACTCCTAGGTTTCTGACCTGGGGAGAGAAGCATGGTTGATTAGCAGGGAATGTGTTGGACAATGAGTAATTTCCTTCTTGGGAGATGAGGAGGATCTCCGTCTTCTTGGTATTTAGGATCAGGTGAAGGGCTGTTAGAAGATTTTTTATGGATTGAAGACATGTGTTCCAGTATTCCAAGGTTTTAGAGAGGGATTCAGTGATCGGTAATAAAATCTGAACATCATCTGCTTATATGTAATGAGTTAGATTTAGTTTGGTGAGGAGTTGGCAAAGCGGTAACAGGTAGATGTTGAACAAGGTTGGGGATAGAGAGGATCCTTGTGGGACTCCCAAGGTGGCACTGATGGGGTGTGATTCACTGTTGTTGATTTTGACCTTGTAATATCTATTTTGAAGGAAGGACTTGAACCAGTTGAGAGCGGTGCCTTTGATGCCGATGTCCGCAAGTTGATCTATGAGAATGGCGTGGTTCACCGTATCAAATGCCGCCGATAGGTCTAGGAGAATGAGCAGGCATGGTTGTTTTTTGTCGAGATTCAGGAGGATGGAGTCTGATAATGAGATTAATAGGGATTCGGTATTTCTGGCTTTACGGAAGCCGAATTGCGATGGGGAGAGCAATTTGTTGTTGTCCAGGAATTCCAAGAGTTGCTTGTTTACTATTCTTTCCAAAATTTTGGAAATAAATGGCAGATTTGCTATGGGGCGGAAGTTAGCCCGGTCGTCTGGAGATAGATTTGTTTTTTTCAGTAGAGGTTTGAGGATGGCTAGTTTGAGAGGGTCAGGGACTAGACCTTGAGATAGAGAGCAATTGATGATCTCTGCAATAGGTTTGCCGATGACTTCAGGGATGGTGATGAGCAGGTTGGTTGGGATCGCATCCATTGGGTGAGATGCCAGTTTTATCTTCTTTAGCAAGTTTTCGATTTCTAGAGAAGAGGTAGGCTCAAAGGATTCCAGGATTGTGGTCTGAGGTAAAGACATCGAGCTAGAGTATCGTGGATGGAGGTCCAAATTATCCGTACGGGAGGCGGATAATTTTGTAGACTTTTATCATATCCCCCCCACCCCCAGTTGTCTCTTCTCCAAACTGAACAGCCCTAACTTCTTTAGCCTTTCCTCATAGCGCAGCCTTTCCATGCCCCATATAATTTTGGTCACCCTTCTCTGCGGTTTCTCCAGTGCAGCTATATCCTTTTTGAGATGTGGTGACCAGAACTGCACACAGTATTCAAGGAGCGGTCTCACCATGGAGTGATATAGAGGTTTAGCTTCTTATCCTGCCTCATCAGGGTTCCATCCACAAAGCTCTCTCTCACTCTGGGTTTTAAGGTTGTCCTGGCATCTAGCCTTGTCCTGCATAGGTTAAGAAGGGGTAGTAGTAGTAGTAAGGACACTCCTTCACAGCTGAGTTTTAGCAGAATGTCACCACCCCTGCATCAGAATCAAATCTCTGCATATAAATTTCTGGAATGTATTTTGTACCTGCTTTAATGTAGATGGAAGACCATGGGTACTTTCTCTTCACATTCCGTTAACTGGCCTATTTTTAAAGATAAACTCCATGAGGAGTTTCCTTTTGAAAATGAGCTTGCAGTCTTCATGGTAAGGCTCATTATTGCCCTCCCCAAGGACAGTTTTCAAGGTGTTCTAGCTAGGTAACTTAGAAGTTAGTCAGCTAGACCAAAGGATTTGAAAATTTCCCCTTGCAGAATGGCAACATATAGCCACCTAGTTTCAATATGTCACTATATTTATAGTAGCTCAAAACGTGGGTGTTTTGAGCAGTGTGGTTAGATTGGGAGATTCAGCAGCAGATTCCCGATGAAGACCGGCCCGGGGATTCGCCGCCCAGGCCAGCCCAGGAGATACCACATGGTCTGCAATCCGCCCCTGGGGAGAGTAAACATATATAGAATTTTCAAATATGCACATGTAGGTTTCCCCATCTAGCTCTATCTGCAGATATAGCAGGAGCAAAGCATGTAGATATTTTGGTACCCAACTGAGTACCAGAAACTTTTTAAGATGAATTAATCTGGGAAGTTTCTTTTTGAAAATGTGTAACACTTACATGGCACAAAGGCACTTGCATTCTCTGCCACAAGACAATTTAGTTAAAATTGTCCCCATAGTGCACTATACTGTCAACTCTCTTCTCCATCCCTTGGAGACAATTTTATGAAGAAGAAATGCTGCAGGAGCTTTTCTTTCTCTTTCCCCTAACTTCCTTTCATTGAGCTGTTGACCTCACTATATCATTCAGCTTTATCATGAGCTTCTAAAAGTAAACACGAGCCTTGAAAAATGTTTAGGGGACAAACTCCAACTAATTTTTCAGGTTGTTCCCTTCCTTTTTTTCTTTATCTCACAGTGCTAGAAAACACAGTGATCTTTAGAAATCAAGCTGTCTCCCAGCTGTGCAGAAAACGTGTGAACAGCTCTGTCAAGCTCTCCTTATCTTTTTTTTTTCAGATGGCATCTTACATTCTAGCAGTCACTTCATGTTTGCCATTTGAGCAGCTGCAATATAGCCGCTGCCTTCTTGCCAATAGGAGAATTCCTGTGAGGAGTCTAGAGCAGATCTTTCATCTATGCTGTCCAAAAACTGGCTTATTCTCAGGACTTACTTTTTGTTGAACAAATAAGGAATGGTGACAAGATAACAAAAGACAATATACACGTCTTTGGCCTAGGTTGCTAACTGGTTAAGTAGTAATACGTGGGATGTATTTTCCAGCCTTAGATTAAAGAAGTAAATTAAACAGCAAACTCAGTTAATCCACTCCTCCCAAGAGCAAGAAATTCATCAAGGACCTTCTGAAAACATTTTCAAAAGTTCAAGACATCCAACCAAGAGAATGGGATAGGTTGAGAAATGTAAATAAATTACAGAAGAAGATGGAATGCATATAATGGCTAGTGATGTACATTTGTATTAAATGAAATAGACAATGGCAAAGCATTGTCTATTTTATCTTGTTTCAGGAGCGCCACAAACTGAAAGAAAAACTGACAAAATTTCATAAAAATTGGTATTTCGTGTTAGTGCACACTAACGGGACTTAGTGCACGTTAAATGCATGTTAGCATTAGTGTGCACTAACTGAAAATGTTACTGATAAGTTAAAAAGTGTCAATTGGGGAGCAGTTTGTTAGCTAGAGGTATGATTCTTCATTCAGATTGGTTGTCTCCTTAGCTACTTGTTTGTGTTGCCAAGATTGCAAGGTGGTATTTGTGGAGGGATGGCCAGTGCCTGGTAACAAATGTAAACAAACAAGTGATATAATGACACTATCAAGTTCTAGGTAGCAAACCAAAAGCATGTAATGCAAATGCATAATTTGAATTTGCCAATCCCTTTGCATTTTAGGAAAGGGGCTCTGGTATTTTAGGATATGCATATTTTTAATTCCCTTGGTGGGTGTGGGAGTGGCTGGTGAGAGGGTGGCTGGCATGACTGTATGGGGAGACAGGTGGTAGATAGACTGGTTAGAGTGGTGAGTGGTGAGAGAGAGGCAGTCTGGTGTGTGTGGGAGTGACTGATGAGAGTGGGAGTGATTAGGTTGACTGTATGGGGTGACAAGTAAGAGAGAGACTGTTTGAAGTGGCGAGTGGTGACTAGTGAGAAAAAGGCAGCCTGGTGTGTCTGTGGGTGACTGGTGATAGAGGGTGTGACTAGGGTGACTGAATGGACTAACGGGCAGAAGAGAGACTGGTTGAGGTAGTGATTGGTGAGAGAGAGGCAGCATGGAATGTGGGGGTGACTGGTGAGAGGGGGAGTCACTAGTGTGACTGTATGGGATGAGAGGGGGAGAGAGACTAGTTGAGATTGTGACTGGTGAGAGAGAGGCAGCCTTGTGTGTGTGGGGTAACTGATAAGAATGGGAGTGACTGGGGTAACTCTAGGGGGTGACAAGTAGGAGAGAGACTGTTTGGAATGGCAAGTGGTAACTGGTGAGAGAAAGGCAGCCTGGAGTGCATGGGGGTGTCTGTTAAGAGAGGGTGTGACTAGGGTGACTATGTGGAGTGACAGGTAGGAGAAAGACTGGTTGAGGTAATGACTGGTGAGAGAGAGGCAGCCTGGTATGTGGGAGTGACTGGCAAGAGGAGGAGTGACTGGTGTGACTGTGGGGTGAGAGGTAGAAGAGAGAATGGTTGAGGTGATGACTAATGAGAGAGGGGCAGCCTGTTATGTGTGGGGTGACTGATGAGAGAGAGAGCGACTGGGATGACTGTATGGATAACAGGTGGGAGAGAAACTTGTTGGAGTGGTGACTGGTGAGAGAGAGGCAGCCTGGTGTGTCTGAGGTGGTGACTGATGAGAGAGTGATTGACTGAATTGACTGAATGGGGTGACATGTGGAAGAGAGACTGGATGGGTGGTGACTGGTGAGAGAAGGAAGCCTGACTTGTATGGGAGTTACTGGTGAGGGGGGAATGAATGGGGTGACTGTATGGGGGGTGGGAGACTAGTTGAGATGGTGACTGGTGAGAGAAAGTCAGCCTGGTGTGTGTGTGGGCGACTGATGAGAATGGGAGTGGCTGGGGTGAAGTATGGGGAGATAAGTGGGAGAGAGAGATTGTTTGGAGTACCAAGAGGTGACTGGTAAGAGAAAGGCAGCCTGATATGTGGGGGAATGTTTGGTGAGAGAGGGTGTGACTAGTGTGACTGTATGGGGTGACAAGTAGGAGAAAGATTGGTTGAGGTGATGACTGTGAGAGAGAGGCAGCCTTGTATGTGAGGGATGACTGATGAGAGGGGGAGTGACTGGTGTGACTATGGGATGAGAGGTGGGTGAGAGACTGATTGAGGTGGTGACTGATGAGAGAGAGGTAGCCTGGTATGTGTGGGGTGACTGATGAGAGAGGGAGTGACTGAGGCGACTTTATGGGTTTCAGGTAGGAGAGAGACTGGTTGAGGTGGTGACTGGTAAGAGAGAGGCTGCCTGATATGTGTGAGGTGCAGGGTGACTGATGAGAGAGGGAACGACTGGGGTGATTGTATGGATGACAGGAGAGAGACTGGTTGGAGTGGTGACTGGTGAGAGAGAGGCAACCTAGTATGTGTGAGGGGGGGGGGGGGTGACTGATGAGAGAGCAAATGATTTGGTTGACTGAATGGGGTGACAGGTGGAAGAGAGAATGGTGGGTGGTGACTGGTGAGAGAAAGGCAGCCTGGCTTGTGTAGGAGTGACTGGTGAGGAGGGTAATAAATAGGGTGACTATATGGGGTGACAGGTCACCCCATACAGACATCAGGCTGCTTTTTTCTCACCAGTCAGTACCTCAACCAGTCTCTCGCCCACCTGTCACCTCGTAAGATTATCCCAGTAACTTCCCTTCTCACCAATCATCTCCCCCCTCCCAAACACAAGGACACACAGGGGAATTAAAAATATGCATATCCTAAAATACAAAGGGATTGGTGAATTCAAATTAAGCATTTGTATTACATGCATTTGCTGACTGGAATTTGATGCTATTATTACATCACTTGTTTGTTTACTCTTGTTACCAGACACTGGCCATCCCCCCAACAACCACTACTTTACAAACTTGGCAACACAAACAAGTAACTAAGGAGACAACCAATGGGAATGCAGAATCATACCTCTAGCTAACAAACTGCTCCCCCAATTGACACATTTAATAAATCAATAACATTTTCAGTTAGTGCGTGCTAACATCCACTTAGTGTGCACTAACTCCGAAATAGGAAAACCTGAAATAAACACTCCCCTGAACTATTTTAAAAATGAAATCAAACATATAATGACACAAAATGAAAACGACAAGAAAAAAAAAAAAGCACACCCCTAATAATGGGAGATTTAAGTTCATGTGTTAGTATTCCAGAGTAGAGGTAAATAAATATGAGTATCTAAACAAAAATGGACATTAATTGTCATACTAAGGAGAAAAGTCAAAGACATACAGGAATAAAGATTAAATTACCTTCTAACCCTTTAATATCTGTCGTTTCAGAATAGAGTTAAGACTCACACAGGCCAATGCAATATTGGTGTGTGATAAATGGACGCTCATGATTGAGCGCCCGCTCTCTTAACGTGTGCCGAACCACCTCTCCCAGGCGCCCAATTTAATATTTAAATGAGCTACCATGGTAAAAAGGAGGTGCTAGGGAACGTTTCGCGTCCCTAGTGCCTCCTTGGCATCAGGCGCCGAGGAGAGGTAGCTGTCGGTGGGTTAGATATACCGACGCTCAATTTTACAAGCGTCTGTTTTCCTAATCTGTGCACAGCCATGGGTTAGGAAAATGGATGCTCATTAATTGAGCGTCCATTTTCCTAACTTGACTGCTGGCGACACTTTGTTTTTTTATTTTATTTTTATGGTTCTCCATTTTTCGGTTCCTCCGACTTATTATTGCCATGATATTAAGTCAAAGGAACTACAGAAAAGCAGTTTTTTCTGCTTTTCTGTAAACTTTTGGGGCTCCTCAAGAATTAATGACTGCTCCGGGGCAGGCATTCATTTTGAGAGTAAAAATGTGCGCGTCAGGCACACATTTTTTTTTTTTTTGCATCAGGGGCAATAGCTAATAGCCTCATCAACATGAATTTACATGTGATGAGCGCTATTAGCTTTGCGCAGGTTGGACGAGCATTTTGGACACACTAATCCCCTTATTGCATGAGGGGTTTTGGACGTGCATCCAAAATGCGCATTGAAGCGCCTGTAAAGCTGTACACTCAGCCGAGCGCACTATATTGCATCGGCCTTATTGATAGGGCAGGAAAGGTTACATTATAAGGGAGAGAAGTTTTAAATCTTTACATGTGTAAAAATGAACATATATGCACATAAGTAGCCTCTACTCTCATACTCCATATTTATAAAAGTAAAACAATGTGCGTATTTTTACTTTCATGCGCACATATATGAGTGTAAAATAGGGGCAGACTAGGGGCATTCTGGGGCAGGGCCAACACCTATGTGGGTAAGTTGCTATTTTAAAAGACACTTGCATGCCTACATTTGACAGCTTACCCGCCTATTTTTACACCTGCTAATTATCTGGCATAAGTGCTTTTAAACATCTTTACTGTGTAGTACTGATTGGGTGAGAGGTCTGGGAGAACTGGGGGGCGGCGTTCAGGCCGAAGAACCAGGAAAGTCTCAATGACTTGGAGAAGGACTGTGAGAAATGGTGGACTAATTGATAAACTGGTTAATTTCATTTACGCATGCATGTTTTAAAATTGGCGAACTCACGTACATAAACTGGTACTAAATGAGCAAGCCCTACTTTACTTTCACATGGCAATAATATATATGGATATATTTTTTTTAAATAGATAGGAAAAGTGCACACGGTCACTACCTTAGAATACGTGGTTTCAATGCATTGCATGCATTTGCTTGTAAGCCTACATATGCGGAGCAGAGATACGCATGTTTTGTAATAAGTACATATATCATACATGCGGATTATAAAATACTTACGTATATCTGCTCACGGCCATATATGCACATAGTTCTAAGTTGTAGATAAAGAGAAGACCTCAGTTTTCCAGTTTTAGCAAGACACAGCTGTCAAAAGTGCCAAACTTCACCTGAGAGAGAAAATAAAGGCGTGCTTTCTCATCCACTTTGCTCTACATGTCTCCTTGAAGTGTTGCACAAGCACGAATGACTAAAGGTAACTGGGAGACAGATATACGTGTATTTATGGAGGGCATTTTCAAAGCTATTGACGTGCCTAAAACCTGGATTTATACACACAAACAGCTGCTCTAAAATTGAACCCGGCTCCGTCTATAAAAAAAGAAAGGACATAACTCAGCTTACATAGACACTGAAGAGAGGCTTTCCAGGGGGCGGAATTGGGGCCGAGTCGGCACTTGCATGCATGCTTTCTGATCTTAAAAGGTATATGGGTAAGTGTGTGCGCTGCTGCAGATCTAATCTTATGGTATTATGCAATTTTGACTTCCTCTTATGGTTATTGAATGGCTTACAGGGAGGGTGGTCTCAATGTGCTGAGACCAGTGTTGTAAAGAATACATTATGAAATTGATTGTGTGGCAGAGCCAGGTTGGACCTGTGCAAAGGGGCAGGACCAGGGCTAGGAGTGAAGGTTTTGCTTTATTTTTTTCTGTAACATAATTTAATGTTATCTGTTAGACTATGTACATGAAACTGTAATGCGCAGAGTTTTTCAGATCTGCAGAATAGAAATTGGTAAATTAAGTAAATAAATAAATAAGAACATAAGAACATAAGAACATAAGAACATAAGAAAATGCCGTACTGGGTCAGACCAAGGGTCCATCAAGCCCAGCATCCTGTTTCCAACAGTGGCCAATCCAGGCCATAAGAACCTGGCAAGTACCCAAAAACTAAGGGCCTCATTTTCTAAAGTATCGCAGGCCTGCGATACTTTAGAAAATTGCACTAATGGGGGGTGGGGGGTCGACACGGGGGGCGGTCCTGCGCTAGCCGGCAGCGATCGCACCACCGCAGTGCGATCGCTGCCAGTTTCGCACCCAATAGCGCCACCGTGAAAGGTGGTGCTATTGGGCGCAAAATAGGACGCGAAAAGGCCCTTACCTTTTCGCTGTCTGCGTTGTCGTCGCAGAGTCGGCCCCGGTGACGCCCCGACTCCTCCTCTTCCGAGGCCGACTCCGCCCCGATGTAGGTAGCGCAGGCGTGCGATAGCCTTGGAAAATAAGGCCCTAAGTCTATTCCATGTTACCGTTGCTAGTAATAGCAGTGGCTATTTTCTAAGTGAACTTAATTAATAGCAGGTAATGGACTTCTCCTCCAAGAATTTATCCAATCCTTTTTTAAACCCAGCTACACTAACTGCACTAACCACATCCTCTGGCAACAAATTCCAGAGTTTAATTGTGCGCTGAGTGAAAAAGAACTTTCTCCAATTAGTTTTAAATGTGCCACATGCTTCAGTTGTGTGCTGGTCGTGCTGCCCATCATGTTCTAAAAATTAGTGGTGGGATTTTTTTTGTGTGTGTATGTAATTTTCTGTTTGATTTTGTTTTTTAAATGGATGGGGGGGGGGGGGGCGGGTTCTTCAGTTTTTCCTAATTTCGATGTTAGTACACACTAACCAGTCATGTGCAATAGCGTTCTGGCAGTCAGGCAGGCATTGTCATCTTGACGAAGCAGTGAATTGATCATCACTCATCTAGTCTACACACCACAGCGTCTCTAGTGCCTGTTATAAGTAAGTTGTTCATCCCCTCCAGTCAGTCTCTCTCTCTCTGTTTCTCTCTCTCTGACCAATCCTCTTCCACAGATTCCACACTAGTCTATTTCTCTCTCTCTGTCACCAGTCCTCACAATATCACTCTGTCTCTCACCCCCTAACCAGTCTCTCCCTCTCTCACCCATCCCCCTCCACACCAGACTCTCCCTTTCTCAGTCCCCCTCCATGCCAGTCTATCTGTCTCTCACCAGTCACACCCCTCCCAGTCTCTCATTCTCACCTGTCACTCCAAACCCCATACAGCCACACCAGTCTCTCACTATCTCCCCAGTAACTCCCACATACCAGTCAATATCTCTCACCTGTTACCCTATACAGTCACACCAGTCACTCTCTCACCAGTTCACGCCCCCCCCCCCCCCCACACATACACATAGACACACACATACAATAGGCTGTTTCTCTCTCAACAGGCACCACCCCAACCAGTCTCTCTCATCTGTCAGCTGTCAGCCCTGCACACCAGTTTCTCTCTCTCTATTCCCCCCCCCCCCTACCAACAACCATTATCTTTCTCAGCAGCTCCTCCCTCTCCACCAAGTTCCTGAAACACTGGCTGGCTACTCCCTTTGTTTCTGAATTCTTCTTCATGATGGCTATACTTTCTTTTTTTGTGGTTTTTAAGCAAAGATCTATAGGCAGTTTAATTACCTCAAAAAGAAATACTTCACACTCACAGCATTCAGCTGGAAATAAAAGTAGGAACTGAGGGAGTGCTGACATCGGAACCTTCATGTGATGTAGTCAATTTTTTTTCTCAATGCATAAATTAAAATTATCGCACTCTGGAATTTGTTGCCAGAGGATGTGTAAAAGCTGTAGCTGAATTTCAGCTTGGGGTATCATCTATCCCCTGCTCATCCCTGGGAAAAGCAGTTTTTATAATAATCATTGACATTTTGGGATCCTGTCTATCAGGTTATTGTGACCTGGATTGGCCATTGGCCAATGAAAATTGAAAAAAGGATACTGGGCTACACTTGATGGACCTTTGCTCTGACCCAGTATGGCATATCTTATGTTCTTGGTTTTATTTTTCTAAGCTTGCTCCTTGAGGAAGGGGAAGTGGCTTGAGGAGGTGTGCAGAACTCTGCATCATCCCTTGCCAGGTAGGTTGAGTTTTTAGAATACTATTTTACTTGATGCTTGTGATGCAATAAGAAAAATGCAATTGTACAGTAACTGAAATGAAATTTGGCATACGTTGAATGCATGAATTTCCTCATGATCTCATCCCTCTGCTTTAGATTTTTCCAAAATGTCCGGATGCTTCAGTAGAAGCATGTCATGACATGTATATTTTAAATGTTTTTTTTTTGTTTTTTTTTTTAATTATAGTCATTCAACTGTTATATTTAATTTTGGACTTTTTACAGAACATCACACCGGAAGCTCAGCAGCGGGGCTTCCTGGGTCAAGCCAACCTTCCAGTTCAAGAGGTGGTACAACCAGTGGAGTAGTGGGTGGCAGAAGAAGGATCTGACACACAGCTGTCACTTCCAGTGGTCATTCAATTATATTGAATGGCTGGTGGGATGTGTGTGTAGCTATAACTTCCAGAGAGGGCGGTCTCAATGGGATGTAGTATAAATATAATAAGCCATTGAATAACTATAGGAGGGAGCCAAAGTTGCATAATATCCTAAGATTAGATCTGCAGCAGTGAGCATGAGCACTGGTTTACTTGATGTTTCCTTTAACATAGAGACAGCTATACTACACTACGTACTAATAATAGTAGTAGTAATATAGTAGAGCAGTGTACGATAAGATAAGGTAGCAGAAAAAACTAAGATATATGTATTTAATTATCTCTCTCTATATTATATAATAATAATAATAAATATATGTAACATGTTGCTGAGCTGAATGAAAAATATAAAATAAATTTCAGAAATCCAGTATCCATTCAATCTAAAGTAAACAGTGGCAGTTTGCAGGACCTACAGGAATGGAAATGGTTTGGAAAGTTTGACCCTTTCCCATGCTTCCTTGCTTTGCTTGCTGCTTTCTGTTCTGTATTCTGTGTCTGGCATTTTAATATTTGTTCTTTATTCCCGTTACAGCAGTAGATGGGGAGCAAGCATCTTTGCTGTTGGGAGTTGTCAGTTTTAGTCCTGGGGCCCCAACACCTGCCCCCACCTAAGAGCAATGCAACCACCATTGAACCAGGCTCTACTACATTACGGACTGCGTTTCTGGAGTCAAGCCTGTCCGAGGAGGTACATGGTATGGATACTGCAATGCCAGATGAGGTAAGAGGGCAGGAACCTCTACCTCTGCAAGTGGGGTCTATAGTCGGTGAGAGCCGAACAGGAGCCGGGAGAAGATCTGAGTTACCCGGAGGAAATGTGCTCGCCTCCCACCCAGGGAACAACGTCAGGCAAGAACTGTCTACTTTACAATCTTTAATTTCTATGCCTATTGCAGTAACAGGGAATTCAAAAAATGTGACTATGGAAATGTTGTGGCAAGCAATAGTGTTATTGCAAAATAATAGAACAAATTTAAATACCAATATAAAAGAAATGCAAAATGTTTTGTTTAATTTGAATCCCTTGGTAACTAATTATGGGGTGGCCTTAGCGAAAGCAGAGGAAGATTTAACTTTAATTAAGAAAGTTCAGACTTCCGTAATACATGGGGAATCAATGTTATCAAAAAAAGTTGAAACTTTAGAAAATAGTGTGCGATATTCTAATTTAAGAATTGTTAATTTCCCTAAATGTAAGTTGGTCTCTTCTAAAGAGCAACTGAAAAATTATTTTCTTGAGGTATTGTTATTGGCTCCGGAGAATCTTCCCTTGATTATTAATGCATATTTTATAAATGGGAAAAATGATGGTATAATATCTGAGCAAGTAGCACAGGAAACCTCATTAAATGTCGCAGATTTGATAGAGACATCCTTTAGTTCCCAGACTGAGAAGAGGGGAACTCTTTTGGTAAAATTTGCCCTTTCTTCTGATAGGGACAAAGTATTAAAACTTTTTATGTTAAACAGAACCTCTTTATATCTGGGACAAAAGGTATGGATCTATCCAAATGTCGCCAAGGAAACATAACTAAGACGTAAAAAATTTATAACACTGGCTAATTTAGCAAGAACGTTTGGAATTCAAATTGTAATAAGATTTCCCTGTAAATGCATTATGCATATAGATGGGATAAGATATGTATATTACGAACCAGAACATTTGGAAAAGTTTTTGGAAGAATGTAGGAACCAGAGGGAGAAGGCTGAAGCCCAAATCCAAGTATAGTTGGAATGTTAAATATTATTCTTTGCAATACTTCTGTAATGGTTTAGAGTAAATTTTGTGATTGGATTTTGCTCGTGTGTAGCTCCCCTTATTTGTTTTGTAACTAGGAAATAAGGTGTTAATAATTATAGTTCGTTTACCTATATGATTGAAATAGTAATAAGAACCTGTCTCCTACAGAATGTTCAATGTAAAATTGAATAATGTATATATTGAACGGATATTTATTTGTAAATTCAAAATTCATAAATAAAGAATTAAAAAAAAATATTTGTTCTTTATTTTTCTTAAGAAAAGCTGTTTCTCAAGAAGAGAAGAGATGACCTTTACTTGCAGTGCACAGGTCTTCTCTCTCCTGCAGCACTTCCTGCGGGAACTCCAGGCTATTATGCAGGCAGATCAGAGGGTGCTGGAGAGGAGGGTGCAGGTCCTGGAGTCTGCTCTGGAACAGGGAGCATCTGAGCAGAAAATGCCAGTGCCAACGGCTCCAGAGTCGAATCCCGAGGCCTGCACACTTTCTTCTCCAGCACCCTAAATGAAGCGAACAGGAGTCCAGGACCGATGTTCTAACCAACGTCCTGCAGCTTCCTTTTCTCCAAAATGGCTTCTCTTTCCCCTCTTATATTTAAATGTAACTATATTTTTTTATTAAAAGTTGTTTACTATTTTCCTCATGACTTGAGATTTTTTTTTTTTTTTTAATATTTAAATTCATTTTAGGGAACTCAAGCTTGAAAAACTTGCAATTATTACTTTTCTGCCCTTGGTTATATAAAAAAAAAAGAGTCTTTCAATCAACTATATCACATACGCACATATATACATACATACAACACATTCGCAAACCAATCACACTCATAATGAGGTTGAATTAGAACAAGTTAACTTACAGACTTGTGAACAAACATCAAGGCTTCAGCCCTGGCTACTGTCCTTTCACACAGCTTTCAAATGCATTCATGCCTCATACAGTTTAATAGGCTGCGAGTCTGTGTCCCAAGTTTGCTGGGCAGACAGAGTTACACCTCAGAAGCTAATCTGGGCTGCGAGTCTGTGACCCAGAAAGGTTTAAAAACACACTTTTCAGGTGTCAGAAAGAGGGAGCTCCACCGCAAAGATAAATTTTGGGTGTCAGAGAGACTTAGATGAGGCATTTCAGGTGTCAAAGAGAGGGAGTTTGACCCAGAGAGGACAGATGTGAGACAGAGATTTCTACCTTAGGAACTTTGAGAGGAGGAGGCCATAAAAAACTTGAAAGGAAACATGTTGGAGAGAGGCCTTTCAACACCAGGAATTGTGTGCCTGCCTGTCAACTTCCTCTTTTGGTAAACTTACTCCCAAACCTTTTGCCAGTCACAGGGAATTTCCAGGAAACCAAGCAGAGGAAGGTTCATTTTGTTAAAAACCAATTAGTTTATACAATTTATAAATAAATAATTTTTTTCATTATGCAATTCTAATCAATTTGTCTAACTACTTTTCACATCTCTTCAATATCTGACAATACAAAGTCATAGAGATCAATATTCAGAAAAGCGGAAAGTGGACACGTTATCCAGCTAAAGTTAGCCAGCTAACTTGTCATGGATATTCCGTGGAGGGAGTGGAGGAAATATACTTGCCTAAAGTTAGCCAGGTATACGTACCCAGATACATTTCAAATCTAATTGGTTATATTTTAATATAGCCAATTAGGTTCAAAATGCAGGTACCCAGCTAACTTTAATCTTAACCAGCTATATTAAATCATAGCCACCTAAGTATAGGACAATAATTTTTTTTAAAACCCCATGAGCTTGGAGGTCCAGTCTCCCAGCCCACTGAAAATTTTAAAGTTACTTCAGGCATAGCACGAGACCCCAAAATATTTGAAATGTTGTGCGTCTATCAGCTCAAGGAGCCTCCACACCTTTTATTGCATATTCTGAAATTATCTGTGACCTCTAGGGTGCCTCCTAAAGCCATGGCAGGCTAGGGGTACCAGGGGGTGATGGGTATGACAGAAGGGCTCTGCATTGGGGTGCAAGTGAGATGATGGGCTTTAGAAGGGCATCCAGAGGCCACAGATAATATACATGCATACACCCATATTTTATGTATGTAGATTACTTTGAAAATTACCCTCTGTCTGTACACAGTGCTGGGTTCTGTATTAGGAGTTGCCACTCATGAAAAGACAATGGAGCCATTGTGGATAATAAGTTGAAATCCTCAATTAAGTGGGTGTAGCAGTAGTCAAACAGAAGCAAAATGAATGTTAGACATTACAGGAAAAGGAACAGAAAATAAAACTGGAAATATAATTATGCCGCCATATTGATCCATAAGGCCACTGCATATTGAGTATTATGTGCTTTTCATGGCCACATCTCAGAAAAGATATAGCAGAACTTGAAAAAGTACAGAGTGGGGCAAAACAAATGGTACAGGGGTTGGAATGGCTCCCTTATCAAGAAAGACTAAACAGGTTAGGGCTCTCCAGCTTAGAGAAGAGATGACTGAGAGAGGACATGATAGAGGTTTATAAAATCAGGAGTGATGTGGAACAAGTTAATAGGGAAATAACAAAGTGGTGGATGCCACAAGAAGTCTTTTCCAAATTTTTATTGATGGAGACGTAAATATCATATGCAAGTGCCCGACTCTGGCCGAGTTTCGCCACCAACGGTGGCTGCCTCAGGGGCTTATATATCAGAGAATCATTGGGATCCGTCTCCACTCACACAAACTTTGTGTGAGTGGAGACGGACCGTGCCGGCGTTGGAATAAGATATATATATGCACGTTGAAATCCATTTTGACCATCATCCCAATGATTCTCTGATATATACTCATTGGTAAAACTGGTAATTTCATTGTCACCTGCATGTTCTAAAATCCCCTAACTTATGCATGTAAAAGCAAACTTACCCCGGGGAGGGGGGGGGGGGTAAATGTGTGTAAATAACGTGAGTAAAATGTTTTCACGTATCTCTTTAAAAATCAAAGCACAAATGTGACCGGACCCCTCAGTCCGTCACCATATGCCTTAGTTCCATTTCCCTTTTTCTATAACATCTTCAGCTCTCCATCCCCTCCCACCCTCCTCCCACCTAGGAGAGCAGGGATTGGTTACTCATGCCCTCATTACCTGCCATTTTGTGGTTTAAGGTGTGGCTAGTTTCATTTTAGAGAAGACACCAGAGAAGCAAGATGTAGGATTGTTTTTCCTCCCTGCTGAGGCCTCCTGCCTCATCGGGTTTCCCCATTTTTTGTAGGGGATTTGCCTCTGTGCACAACCTGCCAGAGGATCCCTAAGTATTTAGTTCAGTAAGAACGATTTTTGCCAGATTTCCCTTTGGGGCAAAAGGGCTCTCAAGCCAGAGGACTGAAGACTCATGCGCATACTCCCTAGGTGGGCAAGACCGGTGACAGATTCTTCTGAGTGAGATTTTTGATGGCCAAAATGTATCCTGTTTTCAAGAAGAAAAATACCCTTTTTGTCGGTAAGAGGTTTTAAGCCACTGCTCTTTACTAGGAGCCAAGCTGGATCAGCAGGTTCCCACCCAAAGACTTTTCAACCTGAGGAGTCACCCTTTCAGAGCAACTCAATAGAATCAAGGAAGAGTGATAAGACCTCATCTGGATCTCCACTAATTTGCAGGGCTGGATGTTCAGGAAGACGCTGGACTGTAAGGTAGGATTTTTGCTTTGCTAGGATGGGATCCCTGACCTAGGAATCCCAGTTAAGCTGATGGGAGAGCTTTAGTGCACAATTTACACAACCATGGGAAGCTCAACCAGTGGACACCTACCCACAGTGAAACACACTTATCTATAAAGGCATCATCTGTAACTGCACAAGTATTTAAAGATGGACTTTTATTTGCCTTAAAACAATCAGTAAACTATTATTTAACACCCAGATGCTCATCCTGTTTGGTTATTCACAGCATCTCCCTCCCAGGGAGCCACTGCTACAAATACATACAAGGGGCATACTAACGTTTCTTTCATTGTCTGGGCCATAGATGAGAGTCTCCCCTCATAGAAAGAATCCCCCCCAGAGATCAGGAGTTGAGCTGGGAGGAAGTCAGCTAGCCAGAACAGCCCAAAAGGTTATAAATAAGATTGTATGTTAGAGATGTGAATCGGAACTGGAATCGGTTCGGATTCCGGTTCCGATTCACATCGTGTTGTTTTTTTTTTCGTCCGGCCCGATCACAGTTTTGTTTATCGGCTGCGCCCGAGCCGATAAACAAAAAACCCACCCAACCCTTTAAAACTAATCCCTTAGCTTCCCCCACCCTCCCGACCCCCCAAAAAACATTTTACAGGTACCCGGTGGTCCAGTGGGGATCCCGGGAGCGATCTTCCGCTCTCGGGCCGTCGGCTGCCACTAATAAAAATGGCGCCGATGGCCCTTTGCCCTTTCCATGTGACAGGGTATCCGTGCCATTGGCCGGCCCCTGTCACATGGTAGGAGCACTGGATGGCCCGTGCCATTTTTAAAGATGGCGCCGGCCATCCAGTGCTCCCTCCAAGTGACAGGGGCCGGCCAATGGCACGGATACCCTGTCACATGGTAAGGGCAAAGGGCCATCGGCGCCATTTTGATTAGTGGCAGCCGACGGCCCGGGAGCAGGAGATTGCTCCTGGGACTCCCACTGGACCACATGGTACCTGTAAAAAGTTTTTTGGGGGGTCGGGAGGGTGGGGGAAGCTAAGGGATTAGTTTTAAAGGGGTGAGTTTAGGTGTTATTTTTGTGTGCCGTTTTTCCTTCCCTCCCCCAAAACGATAAGAGAGCCCCCACGAACAATATCTGACGATTTTGAAAATATCAACGATATTTTCAATCATCCGAAGCCCGATTCACATCCCTATTGTATGTTCTCCAGACTAAACAACCCGGGTAAGGGTTACACAAATATGCTGGTATATCATTTGAACATGCTTAAGGCCAGATTTTCAAAGCCGCAAATGCGTACATGCACGCGCGGTTCCCAGCGTGCACCCATGGCCGCACCGATTTTATAACATGCACGCCTCAGTGTGCGCATCTCATAAAATACGTTTCCAACGAATTCATGCATGCCGGATTTTAATGTACACACACGCATGTATGGGCAGGCGGCCTCCTCCGTCCCGAGGGGGGTAACTTTTAAAAGGCAACGCTCGGCGACACGAGTATTCTCGCCCTCGCTCCACCCTCTCTACCTTTGTGGTGACTCCCTTTGGTTCAGACGGACAGATGCAGCCGCGGCTTCTCCCTGCCTCTTGGTCCCGGTGTCCCTGGGCTGGCCTGACGCTATGGATCCGCCATGTTCCTGATGACGTAAGGGCGCGCGCGTGCGCTCCAGACTTTGTACCAGCAAGAGCGCGAACCTCTGGGGTGTCCCCCCGTAATGACATCATCCGTTTTCAATTTAAAAGACCTTTGTTTGCTAACTACAAGCGAGTTAGCAAGGAACTCTAACAGGACTTGCTTCGGCAGTCCACGCTACTTGCAACTATGTTCCGAGTCAGCAAGGGGAATCCTTCTCCACTGCTCGGCCTTTTCAAACTTACCAGGAGTACCCGCTCCTCGGGGGCTCCACTTTCTCTATTCTTGATTTCAGATTGTTGGACGGGATGCGGTACTTGCTCCTCGAGGGCCTACATTCCCGAAGACTCAGAAGACTCCTATTGCCTGGAGGCGATCACAGATGTGAACACAGTGAGTCCTATTACAGACAGGAACCAGTACTCGCTTCTCGAGGGCCATTGTTCCTAATTGCTAAGGCTCCCTTCAGTCTAAGACGTTATCACAGGTACGGAGATCGTGAGTTACCATTGCAGATTGCAGACAGGAATCGGTACTCGCTCCACAAGGGCCTATGTTCCTAATTCCTTCTCATACTCTCTTCTTCCTCAGAAGATATCGCATACCTATATCTTATGGATTACTACTACAGATTAACAGATAGGAACCGGTACTCGCTCCACGAGGGCCTACGTTCCTAAATATTTTCTAGCCTCTCTTCTATTCCAGAAGCCATCCCATACACAGTTATTGTGAGTTCTATTTCAGACTGCTTATATAAACTAGTACTTGCCTGCGGCTCCTGTTCCTGAATACTGAAGACTCTGTTGCATATAGAAGACACTACAGTGATCTACTAGTGTGAGTGTATCATCTACCACTGGTTATGCCCAGCATACCCTGTCTACTCACTACCTATAGTCTCTCCTTACAGCTCAGCAACTCAGAGATCGTAGTTCCAGTATCAGTGGGACTTCAGCCCTGCTGGGTATATCAACTCACTACTGCCACCTCTGGTGGTTCTACGTCTAGTCTAATAAAGAACTATCTGTGTTTGTCTCAATACTCCAGCCTAGCCGGTGGTCCCTCTCAGGATCTACACTTGAGGGCACTGTCATCTGCCATCGGCTCAGGGATTCACTATTTCTACTAAGTGTTACTTCCTACACTAATAAGAGCAATATTATCATTTGCCACTCTGTGGGAGCCAACCCACATCAGACCATTACTCCTCTCTCTGCGGAAGCTGATCCATATCAGATATCTATCTCCCCGTGGGGATCATACCGGTTGCTGGTTTATCTTTCTACAGGAACAAAGCATAACAGTTGCTATTCCTTCCCTCTGGAAGAGCAGAGCACTAACAGATTGCTACTCCTTAGCAAGATCCGTAACAGAGTGCTAACTCCGCCCCCTGGCAGGGTGATCGCTAACAGATTGTTAACTCCTCCTTCAATGGAAGTATCCAGTAGCCATATTCATAATAGTTTACTAACTCCTCCCCTCTGGGGGAGCAGGTCTATAACAGATTGTTAACTCCATGAATCCGGCTATTTAGTATTGTGAAGATTTGGAGAATTCAACTTCAGTGATTCTGGCAAAAAGGATTGGAGAAGATTTGGAGAGATTAACTTCTTTAAATTTGGCCTGCAAGAAAAGAATTTGGAGAAGCCTAAATTTCACTGACTTCAGCGTCCAAGAGAAGCATTAGAAAAGCAGTACTCCTGGGGATTCAGCTAAAGGTATTTGAAGTTTGTGGCCCATGGACCCGGCTCATCTTTCCTTCCTTCCAGGCTTTCCTTCCAACGCCTTTCAGAACAGCAAGAAACCCTGAAGAAACTTACTGCAGCTTTTCACCAGCTTCATACGCAGAAGACTCAAAGCACAGCTTCTATACAAGAAGTCCAGTTACCAGAGGTAACTTTAAAGTCATCTGTACCACTGGCTTCGCCTGTTCGATTCTCAGGTGAACTCCAGAAGACTCGAGGCTTCTTGAACCAGTGCAGCTTACATTTCACATTACAACCATCATTGTTTCCCACAGGCCTCTCTAAGACTAGCTACATTTTGTCTTACTTGGATGGGAGAGCCTTGTTGTGGGCTTCTACCTTGTGGGAACGCAAGGACCCTGTCTTGCAGGACATAGAAGGATTTATGGACTTGTTTAAATCCGGTTTTGATGACCCTGCTTGTATGTCTGTTGCTGGATTTGTTTTGGTGGACTTGAAGCAAGGCAACAGATCTCTGGCTGAATTCACTATCGAATTTAAAACCTTAGCAGCAGAGCTTCGTTGGGACCCTAGATGTATGAAGACACTCTTTTGCAGAGGCCTGGACACCCGCATAAAGGACGAGCTGGCTGCTTGTCAGACACCTGACTCGCTGGAAGAATTATTATCCTTAGCTACTCAGATTGACTGGCGGCTTCGAGACAAGGAAAAGGAATCCCGGCCTAAGGTGTTACCTGGGTTGAAGCAAACCAGTGCTCCTGCACTACGAGGGGTACAGCACCTCCTGCTGTAGAGAAGAAGGAACCGAAGAAACCTGGTCACGGACACTTGACTTCTAAAGAGAGAAGATATAGGAGGAGGAACAGCCTGTGCATGTACTGCAGTCAGCCAGCCTATGATGTTTCTGTTTGCCCTATTCGTCCGGGAAATGGACAAGCCTGAGTCTTGGGCTATACAGCAATATCTCCACTCTCTCATCAAGCCTTAGTGAACCCTGAACCAGTGACGGTTCGAACCTCTGCCTTGAAGGATTCAGGGGCAAGAGACAACTCCAATCTCAGATGTTTTGTGGAATACCTGAGGAGTCCATTTGGTAAATTTGAAGATCCACTATTGCATCACATTCTGAAGTGGGCCTTGGACGATTCTTTTCACCACTTCTTTTGAGGATCTTATCAACATCACCAGCAGTTTTTCTATTACCTGCTGTTTTACATAGCGGTTGTTATGTGCGCCATAGCTAGGTGGCGCTCTACGTCTTTAATGTCTTCCTGGACTAGAAAACTAAGGTATTCACCACGTTCTATCCACTCAGAAGTCGTGCTGAAGTATTTCAGCACTGTTGATTCCGAAGAAGAAGATATCTCACTATCAACTTGTTGGTTTACTCGGAAGTCATGCCGCAAGCTTATGGCACTGTTTGATTCCGAAGAAGATGATTTATTTCATTATCAGCTTTACGTTTTGTTCATCCGGAAGTCATGCCTGCAAGTCTATGGCACTGTTGATTCCGAAGAAGAAGATATCTCACTATCAACTTCAGTGGTTTACTCAGAAGTTGTGCCACTAGCCTATGGCACTGTTTGATTCCGAAGAAGGAGATATCTCTGTCTATCGACTTAACGTTTGGTTGCTCGGAGGTCGTGTTGGATGTTTACAGCACTGCTGATTCCGAAGATGAAGATGTTCCCATCCATCAGCCTAATTGCTTTGCTGGTATTGCCATCATCTCTCTTCCAGCATCCTGCGGAAGAGCGACTTAGAAGTGGATTATGGACCAGTATCTACATCGCCACTTCCACTGAAACCTCAGTGATGTCCACGGCAGCCCAACTCATTGCTGCTGACTTCATTATTCATTCTCCGAGATTCTTCAAATCTCATCATCTACCTGTCATCGTGTTTATATGAACTTTAATTCAAGAATTTGAGACCTTGGATGTTTGAACAGAGACTGAACTTGTTTGCCTGAAAAGGCTCTGGCCCCGAAACCATCTTTGGGAGCCTCAGACCTATTGGATAAGAGATGCTCATCAGTTCCACCTCGCGCATCTCTGGTACTTAAACTGGTACCCGAAGAGGAGACCACCCTTTGAAGGGGGGTACTGTTGCGTTCGTGCCTATTCTTGCCCTCGCTCCACCCTCTCTACCTTTGTGGCGACTCCCTTTGGCTCAGATGGACAGATGCAGCCGCGGCTTCTCCCTGCCTCTTGGTTCCGGTATCCCCGGGCTGGCTTGACGCTACGGATCCGCCATGTTCCTGATGATGTAAGGGTGCACGCGTGCGCTCCAGACTTTGTACCAGCAAGGGCGCGAACCTCGGGGGCGTTCCCCGTAATGACGTCATCCGTTTTCAATTTAAAAGGTCTTTGTTTGCTAACTACAAGCGAGTTAGCAAGGAACTCCAACGGGACTTGCTTCGGCAGTCCACGCTACTTGCAACTACGTTCCGAGTCAGCAAGGGGAATCCTTCTCCACTGCTCGGCCTTTTCAAACTTACCAGGAGTACCCGCTCCTCGGGGGCTCTGCTCTCTCTATTCTTGATTTCAGATTGTTGGATGGGATCCGGTACTCGCTCTTCGAGGGCCTATGTTCCAGAAGACTCAGAAGACTCCTATTCCCTGGAGACGATCACAGATGTGAACACAGTGAGTCCTATTACAGACAGGAACCGGTACTCGCTCCACGAGGGCCATTGTTCCTAATCGCTAAGGCTCCCTTCAGTCTAAGACGTTATCACAGGTACGGAGATCATGAGTTACCATTGCAGATTGCAGATAGGAATCGGTACTCACTCCACAAGGGCCTATGTTCCTAATTCCTTCTCATACTCCCTTCTTCCTCAGAATATATCGCATACCTATATCTTATGGATTACTATTACAGATTAACAGATAGGAACCGGTACATGTTCCACGAGGGCCTACGTTCCTAAATCTCTTCTAGCCTCTCTTCTATTCCAGAAGCGATCTCATACACAGTTATTGTGAGTTCTATTTCAGACTGCCTATGGAAACCAGTACTCGCCTGCGGCTCCTGTTCCTGTATACTGAAGACTCTCTATTGCATAAAGAAGACACTGCAGAGATCTACAATTGTGAGTGTATCATCTACCACTGGTTATGCCCAGCATACCCTGTCTACTCACTACCTATAGTCTCTCCTTACAGCTCAGCAACTCAGAGATCGTAGTTCCAGTATCAGAGGGACTTCAGCCCTGTCAGGCACAT
This sequence comes from Rhinatrema bivittatum, assembly GCF_901001135.1. Classification (NCBI taxonomy): domain Eukaryota; kingdom Metazoa; phylum Chordata; class Amphibia; order Gymnophiona; family Rhinatrematidae; genus Rhinatrema; species Rhinatrema bivittatum. The sequence continues at coordinate 257,062,668 of NC_042616.1, read as the reverse complement.
CAACTCATTACTGCCATCTCTGGTGGTTCTACTTCCAGTCTAATAAAGAACTATCTGTGTTTGTTTCAATACTCCAGCCTAGCCAATGGTCCCTTTCAGGATCTACACTTGAGGGTGCTGTCATCTGCCATCGGCCCAGGGATTCACTATTTCTACTAAGTGTTACTTCCTACACTAATAAGAGTGGTATTATCATTTGCCACTCTGTGGGAGCCAACCCACATCAGACCATTACTCCTCTCTCTGCGGAAGCTGATCCATATCAGATAGCTATCTCCCCGTGGGGATCATACAGGCTGCTGGCTTATCTTTCTACAGGAACAAAGCATAACAGTTGCTACTCCTTCCCTCTGGAAGAGCAGAGCACTAACAGATTGCTACTCCTTAGCAAGATCTGTAACAAAGTGCTAACTCCGCCCCCTGGCAGGGTGATCGCTAACAGATTGTTAACTCCTCCTTCAACGGGAGTATCCAGCAGCCATATTCATAACAGATTTCTAACTCCTCCCCTCTGGGGGAGCAGATCTATAACAGATTGCTAACTCCTCCCCTTTGGGGAGCAGGTCTATAACACCTACCTAACCTTACTACCCTTTCTCCTCTCCTCCCTGACCTCTAATCCCTTCCTAGCTACTCACTTTTTTTGGTTCCGTTACTTACTGCTCCTCTGGAGCAAAATTAACCTCCACACTCCGGCTGACTGCTGGCGTGCGTTTCCCTGGGACAGCGGCTAATGATGATGTCCCGGCCCATCCCTGCCCAGACCATGCCCCTGGCCCGCTCCTTTTGAAGGGCCCAGCACTTCTGCGTGTAATGGGGTTATGTGTGTGGCCGAGCCTTTTCTTAAATTTGCACGGTGCGCGCAAGGCCCGGTCGCGTGTGTAACACCCATTTTTTATGCACACTGGCCTTTTAAAATCGGGCTTTTGCCTGGCTAAATACCTACTTATCCAGCTAAGTAGTGCTTTTGCCCTTACATAGATGGACAAATTTGAACTTATCCAGATAAGTAACATTCTTTTTTAGATTTATGTGGCTTTGCTGCTACTTAACAGGATAAGTTGGAACTTAACCGGATAAGTGCCTCCACGTTTCCTAAGTCCAAATGTTCGTGGTTTGAGATTTTATCATGCGTGAGCATATGTGTGCGCATATGTGCTCATATTTTATAACCTGCGCATATCGTATCCACACAGATTATAAAATACAGTAGCAACTCTGCATATTCCGATATACATGTAGAAATTGGCACATGAGCATTTTTGAAAGTTATCCTTTTTTCCAGACCAACTCCTGGAAGATGGACTGTCAGTATTTTTGTATGTATAGGGAAGTAATGTATTTAATTGCTCATAAAAAAAGTATCGTAAAAAAGTGGTGGTGTTTGAAAGATTATACAACTGAGAGCAGAACATTTTTGACCAAAGATTATATCTATACTGGATAAATAAAGTGGAGATGTGGTAGCCTGATTAGGCTGTGACAATATTTACCTATGCTAGTTGTATGAAGGTCCTTTTGTCTACATATATACATGTACAAATGAATTTTTTAAGGAGTTAATGCATGTAAATGTAACATACTATTGAAGAAATTTTCAAAAGCCATTTATCCACATTAAGTACACTTAGGGCCTCATTTTAGAAAAATGTGGTAATGAGGGGTGGGGGGCCAAAACGGGGGGGGGGGGGGGTGGCAGTCCTGTGCTAGCCAGCAGCGCGCCCAATTACTCCACCATAGAAGGTGTAGTTATTGGGAGCGAAATAGACAGCGAAAAGGCCCTTACCTTTTCACTGTCCGCGCCGTCATCGCAGAGTCGGCCCCGGTGACGCCCCGACCCCTCCTCTTCCGGAGCCGACTCCGCCCCAATGTAGGTAGCGCAGGCATGCGCTACCTTCACTAGCTATCACAGGCTAAATAAGGCCCTTAATGTAAGTAAATCCTTTGGGCAATTCAATAGCATATATTGTAGCAATTTTCAAAAGCTCACTTACACAGGTAAAGTGCATTTACTGACGTAAAGCGCATTTTTAAGTGTGTAAATGCTTTTGAAAATCAGGCCCATAGTGAATAACTTGAATTATTTGAAGTGCTATATTTTTTTAGGATTGAGTTTTGCATTCCTTTATGATTCCTTTTTGTTTATGTGATTTAAAATGTTTAAAAATACCATTTTGGAAGCACAGATAAAATATATTCCAAGAAAAACCAAACAACTACCAGCTTGATTTAATGGTGAAGTACAGGAGGTAGTTAAAGCTAAAAAAACATCATTCAAAAAATGGAAAGCAGAACCAAATTCTGTAAATAGGCAAGAACAGAAGAACTGGCACCTTAGAAGTAAATTAATAATTAGGCCATGACAGATTTTAGAAAAAGTTTTGCCAATGAGGCGAAAAATAATAATAAAACTTTTTCAAGTACATTTGGAGCAAAAGCCTGTGACAGAGTCAGTTGGGCCACTAGATGACAGGGCAAAAGGGGTGCTCAGAGGGGACAAGGAGATAGCCAAAAAAATTGAATGAATTCTTTGCCTAGGGCTTTATGGAGTAGAATGTTGGAAACATAACCACACTTGAAACATTATTTAATGGTGGATATTCTGAGCAACTAAAATAAATATCTGTGACAGATTAAAATACAAACAAATGTAATTTCTAATTAACAGACACAATAATCTCATAAATATAAAACTGAAATACTATAAATATTCATTCCTGCATTAGTTTTCATATATTCCAGTAAACAATTATATAATATCACTATTTAATACTTAGTAAGAATTTGGAGATACTGTTTTATTACTCTTTAAACATGATATAAAATTATTTTAAAACCCAGTGAGAGGATAGACAGCCAGAAAACATGCTAAGAAATAAAGCTTGAGAGATCTTTTGAAATTCATCAATTACTTTTTTTTTTACCTACTTTCGAATTGTAATCTTTCTATTTCCTTCCTTTGCAATAGTTCTTAAGAACGTGACAGACAGAGCTCCAAGTTGAGCCTGTCCTAATGTGGACAAGTGCTGTGAAGCCTTCCCCATACAGCTGATTGCCAACGTGCCTAAAATCCTGACCAACGGCACCCCTGCTGTTCCAATAGTGGGCCTCTCCAGAGCAGGCCAGTGGTAATGAATTGTACCAAACTGCATGACAGTTTTTGTGATGTGAAAATGTGCTCTCAAGGGACTAGACTGAGACAAACTCATTTTCACCTGTGATCTAAGCCAGATTTGAACCCAGGCCTCCAGAGATGAAAGGTTACTGCCTTAACCTACAGCACCAGGCTACTTGGAACAGAAATGTAGCTCAATTTGTTTCTGGCTAGAACCATCCATCTTATCACTTTATGCCTCTGATGGAACAATGATGGCTTTAAAAGCAGCTATTTGAATCTTCTTTGGCAGCACAAAAATTATCTTTATAAAGTAAACTGGTAAGGAATAGGTTTTTTGTTTGTTTTCTTTGCTTTTAGATTCATAGTTGATTCTAACAAAAGAATACACAAAACAAAACAAAATCTATAGGCATGTGCAGTATCATTTGTAAATCACATCAGATTTGCCAATCTCATAAGGTATAGAATACTAGCTTTCTACTCTACACATTACCATGTTGATTGAAGTAGATTTAAAGGAAGAAGACCACTTTTTTTTTTTTTTAAAGATTTTTGATCGAAAATGAACATAGAAGCAGTATCAGCTTTTGCTTCCTGTTTGGCTGTTTAGTTATTGTACTCTGTAACACAGGTTTTTCCAAAAATGTATTACCTCCTCCACAATAGCCAACCATTGCAGCTACAGTCCCTTCATAAGGGGGCACAGATAATATATCCCTTCTTCAGACCCTACTATGTATGCAACCTGAGCCTGATCAGTAGATGTCACTGCTGTGCAATGTCTGAAACTCCTAGGAACTGGGTATGAAGCCCTGAAACAGAGAAATGTGACATCAGAAAAATGCCCACCAGGCCTTCTAATTTAGCTTTACAATTCCTATCAGTCCCTCAGAGATCTCCTGTTGTTTACCCCATGCTTTCATGACTTCAGATACAATTTTTGTCTCCACTGCCTCCACTGGAAGGCTGCTCCATGCATCCACTATTCTCTCTGTAAAGAAATATTTCCTAAGACTACTTCTGATTCTACTCCCTTTCACCCTCATCCCATGACCCTTCTTTCTAGAGCTTCCTTTCTGTTGAAAGAGGCTTGCCTCCTGTGCATGGAAATCTTGGAGATATTTAAAGGTCTCGATCATTTCTCCCCCATCTCGCCTTTCCTTTGGGGTATACATGTTTAGTAGGGATGTGAATCGTTTTTTGACGATTTAAAATATCATCCGATATATTTTAAATCGTCAAAAATCGTTAGAGGCGATATATAATAGGAATTCCCCCGATTTATCGTCAAAAATCGTAAATCGGGGGAAGGGGGAGGGCGGGAAAACCGGAACACTAAAACAACCCTAAAACCCACCCCGACCCTTTAAAATAAATCCCCCACCCTCCCGAACCCCCCCCCCAAAATGTCTTAAATTACCTGGGGTCCAGTGGGGGGGGTCCCGGTGTGATCTTCCACTCTCGGGCCATGGGTGCGTTGATAGAAATGGCGCCGGCGCTACCTTTGCCCTGTCATATGACAGGGCAAAGGTAGCGCCGGCACCATTTCTATCAACACGCGCGATTTACGCCTGCCTCAAGCAGGCGTAACCTTTGCGATAAAGGTAGGGGAGTTAGATAGGGCTGGGGGGTTGAGTTAGGTAGGGGAAGGGGGAAGGTGGGGGAGGCGGAGGGAATGGGCAGCACGCGCAGGGCTCGGCGCACACAAGTTGCACAAATGTGCACCCCCTTGCGTGCGCTGACTCCGGATTTTAAAAGATACGCGTGGCTACGCGCGTATCTATTGAAATACGGTGTACTTTTGT